>NC_134244.1:13879824-14220539 GCF_965152275.1 Natator depressus | reverse complement strand
CTTTGCAATGCCTCTTATCTTTGCTCCGGGAATTGAAGATGCCTTCTCACTACCCCCCCCCCCCACACACACACACAGACACACACATACCCCAAGCCTTCAAGTGGGTACACGGTCCTTTTTGTCAACAAGCTCCTTCCACTTTCAGGACTGCAGCTCCCAGCACTTGTTACCTGCAAGGCTTAGAGCAGAGATGTTGTAAGCTCCTCTCTTCGTTAGCTGCACAGGCTGTGTGTGTGTAAGCACCATATTTATTACATTAGATCTGTATACACACGGGTGTATATAGATCCATAGATGCCCTTGGTGCTTATAGGGTATATGTGTGTGCATATATACACACATAGGTTCACATATACGTGTATGCACACCCACATGCAAATATTGCATTGTTTTAGAAAATCATCCCTGAACACGTTACAATTTCCTCTTCATTACACAGAAATCAAAATTCATTTGCGACACCCTCTTGTGGGACGGGCAGGGGGGTCGCGCCGGTTCAAGGCGGAGAAAGGCACCCTGGAACTGCCTGCCCAGCGTCGCGCTAGGCTCGCAAGCCGCAGGACGCCCTGTAGGCGAGGCGTGGTGGAAAGTTCTTGCGCTGGCCTAATCGAGCGATGCTCTTTCGGCTAGTCTTGAAATAGCCGAAATTCCGAGCACCGGGATCCTTCTCCAGTTTTCAGGTGTGGTCTTTCAAAGCCCGAAGGCACGCAGGAACTAAACGCTGGCTGGCTCGCGATAACCAACATGGGTTTTCTATTTATTTTCTTAATGTCATTGTAACCTTTTTATTTTTATTTTTAGAAACAGCGTCCTAAACAAAATCACTTCTGTCTGAAAATATCGTGTTTAAAGTGCTCTTTTGTTCTCCCTTTCCGAAGTCTTATCATTAGCAGGGCTAGGAAGAGACCATTTCTCCACTGAAACCCAGTCAATGATCAGCTGCGGAATGTGTTTGTTTGTTTGTTTGTTTCCCTTGGAAAAGAGATGAGGGCCTGTTGCCAAGCACGTCCCATTCAAATTGGCTATTTAATTTGAAATTTGTACGTGTTATTGCAAAACAATGGATCCAGTTTCATTACATGCTAATTTCATTACTTTCAATGAAGTCACTTAAATCAATGGGATTTCTGCCCTGAGTGGGGAGTACAGGACCAAGAACTGAGAAAAGTGTGTGTGTGTGTGTGTGTGTGTGCGCGTGCGTGTGTGTGCTCGCGTTTGTACACAAACAGCTGCATATCGTACTTTAAAAAACCCCACACCATATATCTCACCTTCATACACAAAGAGGTTATTGTGGCACCAAATTTGTTAGTCTCTAAGGTGCCACAAGTCCTCCTTTTCTTTTTGCAGATACAGACTAACACGGCTGCGACTCTGAAAGAGGCTATTGTAGATTTATTAAAGACGTTTAAGATGAGGAACTATTAGCATGTGTGTTGAAACGTTGTGCTTTGTGGTTACTTCCTTCTTCGTGCTGAAATTCAATTGGCCAGTGTATCTAAGACAATCAAACACACTTTTGATTTTTTTTAAATTTATTTGTCTTTGTTTGAAAAACAAAACCTTTGTATCATAAGGTAAAATAGTATTTCTCAACATCGGCGAGCGAAACTTGGCCAACCGCTGAGATGTTTCTTTATATCAAACTCCTTTGTATAAATTGTTATTGCTCTGAACTTTGTACATTAATTAGACATGTTGTTGGTATTAGATGCTCGCTGTATGCCACTTCCATTAAGATCACAAAGTATTGTGTGTGTGTGAAAAATGCAGCACGAGGAAATAATAAGCTTTCCAGTTGTGTTTTGGTGACAAAGAAAGAAACAAATAAACACAAAAGGCAAAGCAAAAGAAGTCTATTGCTTGGACAAATTATGCAATTTTACTGCTGCCCAGTGGCAGTAACTGGAATTGGGTCATTTTAGGGACAACGTCAGCGAAATTCAAGTCACGTCCACTTTTGATATAAGGAGGGTGTCCTCTTTAAAAATTGTTATGCAAAAGCCTCTAGTACGTGATCTTCTGGCAATAAAAGCAGCAAGCCAAATATTAGAGCACACGTCAATAATGTATGAACAGATTAAGAAACCTATCTCCCAGGCAATTACTTCAGCACTGGAAAATCGCTCTGTCTCCAAATTTCTAAAATAAAAAAGTAAATGCAGCAAAGCGAAAGTGTTGTATCTGGTCTTCTCTTTGCCCTTTCCGTGGTAGGGGTTGTTCCAGCCAGGGAATATGACTAAAGGGATGCTGTTTTATCTATATATGTATATTGCTGTACTAAAGAGAGACAGCATGCAAACTCCTGTCTGCTTGCATTTATTTTTTGTCTGGAGCAAATTACGCTGCCGGATCCGTAATTCTCACAAAAAGTAATAGGAAATGTTCCGTGGAAGGTGGGGTGGAGGCGTCCCGCAGCAAAGATGTGTACGTGGGTTTTGTAGTGACTTATGTGCGTGGCGTTTGGGAACTCCGCCCGGTCAGCACTTTTAAACACTCTCTTTGTTGGTAAACATTGCAGCAGCCACGTCTTTCCCCTGCCTTTGAGGCCCGATCCCGTGCGCTAGGCTTGTCTCACAATGGAAGAGCCGCCTTAGATGCCAGTAACATCCGCCGGGCTCTGCAGTCGCCGACCCTGCTCGCGAGCGGGTTCCGAGTTTGCGGGGGGAAAGCGCCACCTGTCGGCGGTCCGCGGAGACGTGCGGGCGGCATTTTGCTCGCTGAAATCCGTGGAATTGGAGGAGGCGCAGAAAGGCATCAGTATTCTCGTTCAGAAGTTTGAGTGGGTCAGAGAGAGAGAGAGATGTTTTGACACACTGGGGTTGTATGCGCGTCTGTATAGTAGAGAACAGCCTTAGGTTATTGCTTAATACTCTTTCCATGCCGTCATGATTCTTGTATCGAACATTTTCCCAATAGTTACCTCGCATGAGGCTTCTTGAAGGCTCCCCTAATGGAGACTGGTGACAGTGTACCACATGACAAATAATTCTCCTCTCCTGGGGAATGGCTCCTGAGGGCACAAACAATGAATTAGATGTTGGGTTAGTGATGTAGCCACTCTATCCCTTGGCCATCGGCACTCTAACAATTCTTTCTTTGACCCTATATAACTAGACAACCGTTAGAAGCAGGTCCTACCTCTGAATTTACCCAGATCTGAGGACTGTTCATTAGGAATACTCTACCTGATGAGCATAAAATCTGGATCCAATGTATGTTTAGCAGGACAGTGTGTAATTAGAAGAGCATTTGTATAGCGCTCAGGATTCAATCAGTGATGTAATAATCGATCAAGACTGCATATCCCTTCCCATATCGAGCCTTGGATCCTTGAGCAACCCCAATGCCTAACGAAGGAAGGCATGCAGGGTCCAAAATATAGGACCTGCTTGTAAATACGTAAGGATTTTAAGATTAAGGATTGGTGCTGATAATAGCTATGCCCAGTCAAGTGAACAATACTGTATGGATCTGGCGGGAATCCTTTTCTTCGGTCTTTTTCTGATTATGTCAATGAGCCAGTCAATGGGATCAGCTGTAAAACAAGCTCTAGTTGCTAGAGACCCACACAAAAGAGGGGAAGGGCAATAGACAAGGAACAAATACCGAGTAAAGTTCGACGAGGATTTGTCTGTGGTCAGGTAACCAAATGGCAGTTAAAATTGACAAATTAAATGACTTCACAGTGGGAACAGAAATAATACATTTAAAAAGATGAACACAAATAGGAAGACAGTGAGCGGTAAGGCAGGAAGTCTTTGAAAGGGTCCTCAGAGTGCTAGTGAATTCTTCACTGGGGCGTCTTCTAAACAATGTGGAGACGCCGTTCAAAAATCAAAGCGTATCAGAGAGAGAGAGAGAGAGAGAGAGAGAGAGAGCGAGCTGGTTCGGAGTCAGACTAGACTCCAAGAGAATGATTGGCAGATTAGTTAATTATCTGATCTCACTTTATCCAGGGTGGGTTTCATTTGGATATTTAAAAAGTCAGTTAAATGGCAAAAGAATAAAAAGAGACAGAGAGGAAATTGGACTTAACAACGCACTGTAGGAAGAAATGTTTAAGAAAGAAAAGATCAAGAATACAGCTCCAAACCCTTCGCTTTCCTAATGCAGAAATCAGATCTATCTATCCACCTACAATAGAATATGGTGATAGATCCACTCCCCCAAAACCCCAGAAGAGAGGACAGGAAGGCAGTCTTTCAAAGTGGAAAGGGGAAAGGGAGGAGAAAATCAAAGCAGATAATCGGTTACTTCTTCCTTTTTTCCCGCCTCTCCCATACTCCGACCCTCAGCACCCCAAAACAGGAAGAGGTATTCTGCAACGCGCATTGTCCCATGAACCAGTTCCTATAGCAGATCTGGGCTTTAGTTGAAACAATTAAAACATCCCCGTCTGAAAAACCTGTTATTGGTGCACGGCAGACCGATTTACTATCTTCACTAGTTAATTGAATGGATTTATTTTGATACCTTTACAAAGTAATTAGGTCTTTGTTTGTTGGGGTTTGAATTTTTGAACTAAGGGGTGTTTTACTCTCTCCTCAAGTTAGGGATTGAACTAATTTGGGAATCGAGTTCATTGGGAGCACATTTTACTAGCTAAATCTCTATCTCCCCAGCTTTTTTCCCGGGGAAGTTAGACAGCTCGGGGCAGATCCATTGTCGTAGTTCCGCTGACTTCAAGAGAGCTTTGATCATTTACACCAGCTGAGGATCTGCACCCTAGAAATCGGCCCACCTCAATCAAAGGGAGACTCCTCGGAAGAATGGCTGGGGAATTCCGTATCCCGACACCAGTTCTAATGTTCCTCATTTCTGACACCATTAGGTAGAAACTAGTTACAAACATGGGCACCCGGGGTTTGTAGGTGATCTAACAGGAGACTGAAAATCTCGATGGTTTAATATTAAAAAGAATGGCTTGGAATTTACAATCTGTTTGGCTAGAAACTTCGACACAGTTTGGTGCTATTGCTCGCAAACTGGTCCCAACCTGGATGATAGTGTGAACAGGTTGGTTCTGCTTCTCTTTGCGCACACCGCATCTTGGACCGCATCTTCTCTTCTCTGAAGATTGATGCCCTTTCTTCTCTAGAGCTACCAGAAGGCAGCTTTTTTCTTCGCCATACAGGACAGGCAGTTTCAGTTATACTGGACTCAGCCTGCTAGAAGCCTTGGATACATATTGCCTAGATTTAGAGCTTACTTTGTAGCGGGAAACTGTTGCTCCTTGAGCTGAAAAAGTGACCTTTAGTGGGCAATGCTGCTGTGAGCCGTGACCGTGGGCTTAATAACGCTTGGTCACTTTTTCCACCTGGCGTGGTGATGGAGCCGTGCTCATTGATTGTGCAGTGTAGAGAGGCGTGTGGGTCGGACAGTCAGATTTCAGATCATTTTAAAGAGACAGATACTTCTCCAAAAAAAGGAGTACTTGTGGCACCTTAGAGACTAACAAATACATTTTGTTAGTCTCTAAGATGCCACAAGTCCTCCTTTTCTGTGTACGGACACAGACTAACACGGCTGAAACCTGAGATGCTTCTCAGTGTTTACAAAGTTCTCTCTATACTATTGACAAGCACAAACATTTCCGCATATTCCTTCGGTTTCGGAATCATTCCATTTCATCTTCACTGATCAGCTGAAAAGAGATCACAGATAACTAGACAAAATGTAATAACTCGAGGCAATTTCAAACACACAGCGAGACACAGGTAGATAGATATGACTAGGACAGATAAATTATAGGTAAGATTAGAAGATAAAGACGGATAGAAGATAAATAGAACACTACAGATAACGACACGTTTCATGCTACTTCTGAGACGAGGAAGCAGGACAACACGACCTATGCCAAAGAAAACATAGTTTGGGGGGAATTCATCAACTCCCTGTCACCAGAGAAAAGATTCACTGTAAAAGACAACTTCTTTAGGCAACGATCGGAATTGAACGGTGAAACCATTCCGTTATTACGATGGCGGAAACTGTAATGGGACGGGGCGCTCATTTCTGTCACCACCCACCATTATTTGAAAAGTGAGTTGAAGAGTTGGTTTGTTTCGTAAAATACCCCTGTTAAGTGCAGAGCATTTCCGTCTTCGGTACTGCGGGAGGAAGGGGGGTGGGAGTGTTGCCGTCTGAATGTAAAGGGACTTTGAGTTGCTGCGAGTTAAGCCAGTGCTGGGGATAAAAGAAGAGGAGACCAAAGAGGGAAGAAGGAAAGCTGGAGCGAACGTGACCCTGATTTTGAAACTGCCCAGTCATGCTGAGGAAGAGCCCGCTGTGTAAATCACTGTTGTTTCTGCACGGGTGAAGAATACTAAAGCAAATCAGTCTCTCGTTAGACTGAGCGGCCACAGTGAGTCGTGCTTGGTTGTTTTGCCGCTTTAGAAACTTCTTGTTCGTGCAGTTATTCCTCAAGACTACAGGTGATTAACTTCATGTTTAAGAGCAAAATAAAGTAGCCTCGAAACATTAAAAGGAGAATGGCTAGACATATGGGAAACAGTCTTAAAAGCAATGGGATCTCTCGTGGTCTGGCGGGGGGCTGATGGCCCTGCAGGGCTTGTGTCCCTGGTCTGAGCTTCCTTCAGCGTGCTCGTGTATTCAGCTATTTTTAAAGTACCTGGCTCTGCACTCTTTCTGTGGGCCGGAGCGCCTCGCTTTGTCTCTGGACACATTTGTACAGCGGCATGTAAGTGTCACAGAGAAAGATTAAATCCATGTTCAGGGAAGTGTTGCGGGATTTGTCCGCACCTCGGCTCAGGGGAGACAGAAAGGAATCCCCTCCTGTCTAAAGTTTCTGAAGACAGGAAAGGAGCCAGCGTTTGCCAGATACCCACTCAGGAATCCCCCATCCAGCCGAGCCAGGTACCTTACAGAAGGGGAGTGGGGCAGCGTGCGGGGGAGTGAGGGTGGCTGGAGGGGGGAAGAGGTTGCAGTGGTTTCTGCCACTCTCTTGGGAGCGTTTCGAAGCTGGCTCGCGTCGCCTGTGCCAGGCTTTGATGAGCTGATACTTGATCAACTCGGTAACCACCGAGATCATCATTGTTTTTAAAAAGACTGTTCTGTTCCCAAGCATATGCTCTGATTGCCTGGGCACGTGATCCTAATGCGTGCGGACGGTGCCGTTTACACTAGCAGAGACCAGGATTCAATCAATGGGCCGAGATGGGGGGAGCCCAGTGACCGAAACCGTCTCCCTCCCTTCCTACAGCAGGGCCAACTTTTGCACCAGACCCTTCGGTCCTTAGGACTCCAGGATCACGGCGTAAGCCCGCAGCGCAAAGGGCACCTGCCTTGGTAATCCCCACCCCTCAGCCTGCTGCTACTGCCCCCAGGGCCAGCTGCGGAGGGCAGCAGAGGCCCGAGCCCAAGGGAGCCTTGTCGGTGACGGCCTTAAGGCTTGACTCAGGCTCCGGGGGAGCCGAGATCACCCCCGGCTGCCCCGGGGCCTGCAGGCTCACTGCGGTGCCGGAGCAGCGCGGGGAGAATGGTTCCGGGCTCTGCAAGGCGCTGGCCCACGCTGAGGCGCTCGGAGCCTCTTCCTGCTTTTGCCCTCTGCACAGACCGAGGCGACGGGCAGCCCGGGTCCGGGTGAGCTCAGCTCTGGCTGCCCGCCGGACCACCTCGCTTCCCGAGCGCAGACACACCCTGCCACTGGACAGCGGGCAAAGGTTACAGGCCTCTGCAGTGCCCGGTCTGGCCGGGAGAACCCGTCCTGCTGCCCAGGCCTTTCAGGTCAAACCCCAGAGCGCCCGATCCTGCTCCCTGGCCAGCCAGCAGCAGAATCCCCTTTGAGTCCAAGGGGGGCAGAGGTGCTGGAACTGGGGGCGCTACTTCACCCTCGGCTCTAAGTGGTTCCCATTATAGACAGGACTTAGGGTTTGGTTCAAGGGCTCTCTACACATTGTTCCAGCACCCCTGAAGGGCTGGTGGGTTACAGAGACACAGAGTGTGGGGCGCAAGCCCTGGAGGTTTTGTTCAAGAACAAATAAACCTGGATTGTATCAATCCGTTTTAAAGGCGTTCTGTGTTCAGGGATTCTGCGGCAGGCCAGGCGTTCTGGGCGCCGAAGTCACTGCCCGGTTGTGAAAGGCCGGAGATTTGCTGGGAGGTTTTGTTGCTAATGCAGCCCACCCGTCTAGTCCACGCCTTTTCCAACGGCTTTGACCTATTTAAAACGGCCCCATCCTTAGTTAAAAGAAAACCACCGCAGAAGGGGGTTTGAGATCTGAAAACTGCCCCGGATCCGAAATAGTCCCCCTGCCCGACTCTTTGTCAGGCTCCGGCCCGGGCCTGCGTGGAGGCGGGGAGCGACATGCCCTCAGCTTGGCTGCAGAAGGAGTCCGCAGGGCTGTAAAATCAATAACAACAACCGTGAAGTTGACAGAACCCTCTTGGGAGAGACGCTGGGTTCTGGAGCCAAGACACCAAAGAGAAAGGGATTGAATCAGGAGTGATTTATTTAGGGGGGGAGGGCAGGTGGGAAGGCCAGCTGGGATATTTTCTAGACTGGAGAATGACTTCACAGTATTGTCGTCCATGTCATGTTGTCCATGCTATATGTTTTATTTTAATTGACAATCACCTGTGAAACACCCCCTGAAGGGAGGCGGAGGGGGCTACCCAGCCCTTTTAAGTTACATGCTGGAGCTGAGGGCTATTTCCAAGGTATGCCATAGGAAAATGGAAGGAGCACTCCCAGCCCTGCAGCCAAATGGAGAGTCCCTCGGCGGGCTAACAGCATCACATTCCTGAGCTACACAAATGATGAAAAAGTTCCAGTTACTGTCTAATGAAAGGCCTCCATCTCCCTTCCCCAGAGGTTTCTGATGCACATATAATTAGCTCTCAATATTTCATGAATATGGGGTTGACTAATTCCTTTTCACTCAGGAGATTTTACATTCCGAGTTTTACCATCACTGGCACTTTGGACGAAGCCCTGAACCTGGGAGAAGTTGTTGTAGTTTGGAACTGTTTCTTCTACCTGGCTTTCAGGCTTCCTTACAGATCACCTCTCAGCCCAGCTAGGCACAAATGTGAGATACAGGGTGTGGCAAAGACCCAAAAAATGATTTATGCAGGAAACTGCTCGTGCTCTGTGGGATTCATTCCTTTAGCGCAAATAATTCTTTCTCTAGCCTATGTTTCAAGCTCTTTGTTTCTAGGACATTTGGGTGGAATGGAGCTAATTTCTGGACTAAAAAGAGTGACATCACTGGACAAGATGTGAGAGATGCTGCAGGGCCTGTTTCCATCAAGATGTTATGAAATAAACCTCCATGTTCTCTTACAGTTTTCCACAGTATTATTTTAAAATTCTTCTGATTGTAAGTAAATGAAATAATATGAATGAGAGTTGGCGATGCATCTCTTAAATGTAAAATAGGACACACCTCTCTTCTTAGTTTTCACTGGGTCCAATAAAACTAATACATAAGTTCTTTGAATCTGTTTCAATTTTCATGTCTATCTCACTTTACTTTGACAGGGCCTAAAATAATAATGGCTTTAGGAGTCAGTAAAAGCTTATTAGTGTTAGGCTATGAGGCATATTGGTTTGGGCCAAGATTATCTAAAGTGACTAGTGCTTTGGGGTATTTAATTCCATCATTCCAATTTGTGACGTCTTAAAGGGCCTGGCTTTCAGAGGGTGGGTGCTCAGCACATTCTGAAAACCAAGATGTCTTAAACTATGTGCTTAAAAATGGAGACAAGCCCAACTCGCTAATCACTTGTGAAAATATTGGCTGCTAGAACTTTTTCCTGTTGTGTAGGAATTAAGATCCAAAGCCTATTGAAGTAAACAGAAAAGTTCCCTGACTGACTTCGCATCAGGTCCAAAGCAAGTCAATAGGTTCCTGTCTCTGTGTAAAAAGCCCATTCGAGACAGTTGAAAGGTTCCAATGTACGTCAGGCAGCTTTGGATCAGGCCCAAAATCATCATAAATCTTTCCCAAACCAAAATAACTATTTAAAGATGGTTTCTTTTGAGAAGGCAAAGATTTCCCTCATGACCTACTCATGATCCTGTGGTTTAAAAAAGAGAAGAATAGAATGATGATCTCCTAATGAAATTCCAAGGTTCTTCGTATGGGTACTAGGTTGTGCCTGGCATCTTGTGTCTACACTGCAATATAAGACTGGGCTCAGACTCAAGCTTCAGCCCAAACCCACCTTCCGTCTACACACAAGTCTCTCAGACTCTGGCTTGGACCCTGCGGGGCTGGAGGGTTTGAGCCTGAGTCAAGCTGAGACTGAGGATTTGAGCCCTATTGCTTTGCAGCGTACATTCAGCTTCCTTGGCCCCTCAATCCCCACTCAGGTCCTTAGAGTCCACCAAAGTCCCACAGTCCCATGGGCCAATTCCTTTGTCCTCTCTATCAGAAGAATCTCCAGTTAACTCCAGGGAAATGGAATCAGCCCCCCTTGGTGTCGTGCAGTAGCTCATTGAGACAGCGTTTAACCCTTCTGTTGTCTTCTGAACACCATTGGAGAGCCTGCTGTGATTGCAAAGAGGGCTGAGCAGAAGAGTCCTTTGCAAAGTAACACTGTTTCATGGTCATGAGGGCACAGCCAGATTTGGGTAAATGTCTGGTGCAAGGCCAGAAAAACAGAGGACTTTAGTAAGAGTACCAGGAATAACCATGCATGCCAGCAAACAGCAAAGAAGCTGGCAGCGCTACTAGTTTACTCGACCGCTGACCAGTGCAGGGAGTGGCTGAAGAACGAGCACAGGAAAATCAGGGACCTGATCTGCACCTCAGGCAACTCGCTGATATCATGCCCATTTTATGAGGCGTTTGACCGGGTGCTGGGCACCGTGCCAAGTGCAGAGCCAACAGTGCTGCATGTTGACCTGGTCAGCCAGGATGGTGACCTGCTGGCCCCAGCATCCAGCATGGGGAGTGATGGGAGCTAGCCGCAGGTGCCGAGTCAGGACACTGAAGTGACTCTGTTGCTGAAACCAGTCCTGGAGGAGACTTTGGAGTAGGAGCAGCCGCACACCCTGGGGCCATACTTTTGATGCCCCCCGACCCCTAAGGAACTGCCTGCCAAGGAGCCTACAGCAGACATGGAAGGGACAGAAGCTGCCCCTGAGACCAGTAAGTCTCTGGCTCCATGTTAATGTCTATTAATACAGTAATGGTGGGGATTTTCATTCTATGAACCAATGCAAAAGTTATTAGAAGCCCCAGCTCCCGGTGTATAGCCACAAATGGTGGATTGTATGCCAAAGGGGGCGTGGCTTCCTCACCTCGTCACCCCCTACCAGGTGCCTTTCAAAATGGCGACTGGGAAATGTAAATAGTAAAAACTCCTTGAAAGTAAAGTTTCACTTAAGCAAGTGCAGATTTTTGCTCGGGGCTGAGAAGTCCTATTTCTTAAAAATAATAACCTGACATTGCCATGCCTGTAAGTACGCCACTCTGTAACCATGCAATGGTGTAACAAGCCAGCTGGCAACAGTGAACTGATTGGGGCGGAGGCGGGGAGGAAATGCTTTGCCTTTACAAATCTAGCCCACTTCAGTTAAAGGTAGTCCTTGCAGTCCATAGGTGACAAAATCATTGGTGTCAAATTCAACTGAATTTGAAATTTTTTCAAATTTTTTTCCAGAAAGGTGGCAGGGGAAAATGGGGAGGAAGGAGGCTGGCTGTGGAGTTCTGTGTGTTTGCGTTAAGCTCTAACAGACTAAGCCATGTGTAAGCTAATGCATCATCCTGTTGATTCCCTCCTGAATTCTGACCCAATCCTGCGTGCCGATAGGTGCAAACTTTTCTTGAAGCAGGAACTCCAGTTTGGAGCAGTCACATTTCAGGGACCTCGGTAGCTGACCAGCCCATGCAACTCATAGATGTGCTGTAAGTTTGAATGCATCGGCGACGTACACTGCAGGTTTCCTACCAGCAGCTTGGAATAACATCTCCGTCAGGCACCACAAGAACAGTGGTGTCCTCCAAAACGTGGAAGGCCTGAAATGCTAGAAAAAGCTTTTGCAGCACAGCCCTGGATGGCACTCCCCCAGCCCCAACCCAAAGAGTTCTGCAATTTTTAGAAAACAAAAAACAGCTTTGCCTTCTTACTTACCATTGTCTCTGCACTTCTTTCATTGCGATTAACCCAGCTCTGTGTAGGGAGGGTCTGTGGTCTGAAGCATCCCTCTCACAATAGATGGAAGTTCAGTTTGGAAAAGTAACATGTTATCTGAAATTATACAAGGATTTTTTCTGTGCTCCTGCACTGAGCTACTTGAGACAATAACCCTCTGTATCATGTCCTATTTCAGGGCCTTTGACCTCTACTAGCTGCAGTACCTCCATAGCTTGCCCACATTGCATCTGAAACCTGGGCCAACATATACTCCCACAGACGGTTCCAAGAGGAAGTGTTTCTGTGATGACCTAACGGTTGAAGTTCTGGAGAGGGCCAACAAATAGGCTCAGTACCAAAGACAGAGGGACGGACTTACAGCTAGAGTAAAGGCATGGTGAGAGGCAAGAGGAAAGGCTCGGTCTGGCTGTACAGCTTAAGGATGGGGTTTCAGTGCAGGAGCAGGCATTTGCTTCACAGTTTCTGGAACAGGAATGGGGGCCAAGGGAGGTGGACAGAGCTTAGCAGAGAAAACTGAGAAGTGGTCATGTCATTCATAAGCTCATTGCATGGCCATCAACCTCCCACCAATTCCCCAGCACTGAAACCCCACCCCTCACCCTACAAGCACATCATAAAGCATTATTCCCCCTCTTCCCTTGGGCCATGCAAGTCCATAATGTGGGAGCACAATGCATCTTCTGCCTGGGTACATCCAGCTCCAGTAGTGCTAAGCGGACTTTCTGGCTGAGCATACTGATTCAGTGGCCCCTAGTTGTCATAGATCCAGTCAGGGGGAAATGGTTCACCTCTGGCTTCACAGAGATTGTGAAGAGCCCAGCAAGCCACAGTAATATGCACATTCTTGATGATCCTGGAACTCAAACGGGTCTGTAAACATCTCCAATGGGATTTCAATCTGTCAAAAGCATATTTAGCAACCTGCTGAGAGTGTAATTAAACCATCTTTTGCCAGGGCCTCTGAAATCAGGATACAGATTCATAGATCAAGGAAGGGGGGGGGGATTTGTGGGGGTCCCCCAGGATAATGGTGGGGACAGTAACTCCACTGATGACAATGGCATTTGGTGGGACTAGTGTCCCAGCCTGTCCATGAATGTAGATGCCTGAACAACAAAAAACCCTGGTATTGTGAACTTTCCCAATGTGGTCTACGAAGGCCTGCATAACAATGGAGTAATGCCCTTTAGAGTTTTCATGTGCTCTTTGAGGAGGACAAACAAGTCCCATCCATGGCCCCAGCACAGTTTGGAAACCTCATTCTCTCAAGGCCATGAATTACTTCAGGAATATCTTTTATGCCTGCCACCTTGGGATAAACCACATGGCTGATTGCCTTGGAAACCTCTACCACCTCTTTACCCACAGTCGACTTTCTAACACTTAACATAGTCCTGTTTGAAATTCACACCTCCTGCAATTCACACCCCTATAGTCCATTCTGCAGCACAGTGCAGACAAGCCCTTACAGGGCCAGATTCGTTTCGGGGTTCTGGCAAGCCTTTACGCTTTCTCTTTTGCACTGACAGAGATAATTCCAGCTCTAATTTCTGGTGCAGAAAATCCATGGCTGTGACTTTTTGTCATCCTAAACAAGCCAACGCATGTGTGTGTGTGTGTGTGTGTGTGTAACCTCACAAAGCCATGTGACCCCTTTTTGGTTACTGATTGATTTAGTACATGGCTTACTTGCCTTCACAGTAATCCAGAAGTTCTTCTAAAGCTCAGTAACCCTGACCTTGTCCCTTTATTGACCACATTAACTGGCGAGGGGCTTCAAGTCCCCCCATGGCAATTTGTGCTGGTGGCTTGTGTTGCCCCAATAGCTCACATTCTCCTATTGGTTTATCAATACGAACATTTTCCCCTTCAGAACTTCCTTTACCAGAAAACATTTCACCAGTGTGATGCTGTGGGAGAAAGAACAATTCATTTGCCCATCAGGCTATTTTCTCTGTTGCTGCAAATTGGTGTAGCTCCCCTGATTTCAATAGCGATATGATGCTTTACATCAGCTGAGGATTTGGCCCAATTAAGACACACTTCTCCCCAGAATCTGCCTTTCTCCTCAAAGTAGCCCTGTTGTCTTAATATTTTGGTTAGACAAATGTAGAGAGCTTCCTTCCACCGTTCCTGCCACTGGATCAGACCTATGCCTGAGCAGGGTCCTATGCTGCTCGAATGGAGACACCACAAGCTCTCCTCCCATTAGAGTTCCATTGTTGAAGGGTGGATGGTAGCTGGTATGAAGCTGTTGCCTCTTCTTCTGTCCCCGCCGTTAGAGAGAGAAATAGGGCCAGCCTGGGAGTTGTGGTGGAGCTTGACTGGCAGAAGATGGTAAGAAAGAACAACTGTAACAACATTAGTACCACCGGACAGGCTGAATTCTGGAATTGAGCACAATACTAACAGACTGTGGACTCTGTCCTGCTGGGCCCAGTCCCATTGTCTTCATGTAAAAGATGTTCTTAGGAACCCGCACCATCTTTAACTACCTTGGGGGACGGGGGAAGTCATGGCCCATATGCCTCCTGTAGGTACCTGGAAAGCTCTACTCTACCCCTCTGACCATTGGCAGTGACCTCCAAGACCTTACATTTTCGTCTTCTGTGCAAGTCCTATGTGGAAGGCCCGCCCTGAAATCTGGTGGGTAAAATTTACTGATGTAAACATGGGGTGACCTCACTTGTGTTATCCCAATGGCATTGCCCTGGGGTAAGTGACAGAAAAAATTGGCCCTTTTGGTCATCTAATTTTTAAAGTGTGCATTTAGTACTAATTCATTTTCTTTTAAAGAACACAACTGCTATTAATGGTTTAGGTGCCAAGGCTATTTGGCTATTGATTTACTGAGTCTGTTTTTTAATTTGCCACCATCACACCACCTAACTTTTAAGCCCCTGTGAAATCACTGGAATCCACAAGGCCTGATTGAGGTGCCTAGGTTTGGTATGCAGTAGGCTTTTGTACATCCCTGAGACTGGGATGTACAAAAGCCAGCATACTAGGCAGGGAGTTGCCTAAACCAGCTAATGGGAGAGGTTTTACCTCAGCCCCACTCACCTCAGAGAGTTTGGGGCTTTCTCTGCTTATGAGCCATAACCAGGAGACTTTTGCGATAGTCCAGGTCTTGAACCCAGGACTGGAAGTCTCCAGAGAGCCACATCCTGGCCTCCACCCACTTTCAGCTGAAATTTTGCAGGCTGGGAAACTAGTAAGACTATATATAGCCTCAGCCAAGGCACCACCCATGGGAACTCTGATTGGAGGATCACCTGGCTCCACTGGTTGGTCCAACTGTGCTCTTTAAGCCAGAAGGAGGCACAGGAAGTTTGTCAGAGCAGCAAGGTGATTTTGATTTCCTGTTGTGGCTGTATTAGATTCTGCTTGTGCCAGCTTCACCCCTGCCTTTGCTCTTGCTCCATGCTTGATCTTGCTTCTCCTCCAGTTCCTGCCCTTAAGCCTTGCCTCCAGTCATCAGTTACTGGTCCTGACTCTGGCTTCACCCCTGGCTCGAGTAACTGGCAGTTGACTCTGGTGCTGACCCTTGTCTTCATGGCCCACCCTGGATGCCCTGCTCTGCCCACTAGCCCTGACTCCTGCTCTGAGTACTAGGCCAGCCTGCCTACATCCCAGTCCATAACACCTTCTCCTGGAGCAGATGGCTTAGGCACCTAAACCATTTCTTGCAAGAATGGTGCCTTCCTAACTTCACACACACCAGCTGAGGAGACAGCAGCCTCCCTTATAACCTTTAGGCCAGTGGTTGGGGAATTCTTTCAGGATGTTGGAGACGTCAGTTCAATTCTTTCTCTGCCTGATGAGAAGGGATTTGCAGCGGGGTTCTTTACCTCTTAGGTGAGTGCCCTAGTCACTGAGATGTGGGTTATTTGATGTGAGAATCTATTCTGTTGAAGAACATCCATTTTGTATTAAATAAAGATTAACTAGGCCAGAGAGAGTGATAATGACTCTATAGTCCAATGTTCTAGGGCCCTCACCTGAGAGGTATGGAACCTCTGTTCAAATCCTTTCTCCTTATCAGGCAGAAGGGGGAATTAAACTGAGGTCTCCCACAATCTGGGTGAGTACTCTAGGCTAAAGGTTATAGATAGGCTTGGCAGAATTTGGTGGTGGTGGTTGGGTTTTTTTGTTTTGTTTTTAGTGTTGATGGATAATGTCAACGTTTTGTTTTTAAGCCCTTTTTTATTTTTATCCATTTAAATTTGCACAGTTGCTGGAACTTATGGGGGCTTAGTCAATAACTAATGACAGTAGATGTTTATTCAAAAAATGAAAGCTTTATAGCCATTAAAACACAATTTGTCATCATCACATGACAAAATATACACAGTAAATATCCTTAAATCAAGCTCTGCTGCGTTCTCAAGCTGCATTTTTCTTACTTCATCCATACATTTTAATTATCAATGGAAATATATTTTCATTGGTTTGTGTGTGTCCAGTGAAATTGACACTTACTTATATTTACTAGTAAAATTCTAATTCTCCCAAGCCTAGTTATAAGGTGGGCCCCCTCTAGCTGTTTTGTGTGCTCGGGCCCTGGAGACAAGATAAGCATTGGCCCATCTATCATTCCCCTGTTTGAGGATCCTACTGGGCTGAGACAGCTGTCTGGGCACCTGCCTGAGGGAGGAGCAGTGTGTGTGCCCAGAGGCAGAAACTTAAAGGCCTAGGAGAGTTTTACTGCAAACATTTTGGTGCCCAGTGAGTTGCGGCCCTTACAAGGTTAAGTGTTAGCTGAGTGGGGGTTGTGTGAATCACAGTAGTGCCTAAATTCCTTTATGGATCCATGGAGCATACAGACCTCAGTAGCCAGGTAGAGAATCTTTTGGACCAAATTCTCAGCAGGCATAAATCGTCATTGTTCTGTTGGTTTCAATGAAGCAGTACTAGTTTACACTAGCAGGGAATTTGGCCCTTTAAATTTATACCCACAGTAATGCACATCTGTGACTGGGGCACCCAGAACACATTACAAGCTGAAAAGGCCCATGTTGCAGTTGCTTTTTCTTGGGTTGTTAAGGGCTTGCTTTCAAATGCTGGTTTCTAGCGACATCTCGTGGTTTCCTTTAGGTACTGCAAGCAAACTATTACACATGCCTCTTTTTATTGGGATTCCTTACACTGCAGAAGCTTTATGAAAGTCAGTTTGTCTTTTGCACCTATCATGATACTTTTGCCCTTTTTGATGGGGTTGATGCATCATACAAATTGGCTGCCATATATTTTTGTGGCTAGCAAGTGAGTAAAAGCCCTAATTTCCTTGTACATGAACCTTAAGAGTGAGGATATCTCCAAACTTGATGACGGTGGGAACGGCCTTTTCAGTGTGTTTTAGTGGAAGGCAGATTTCCTCAGAGATTGCTTCTTGCATTATAGAACACTAGACATACAAAACATCTTGGTCCATTGGTGAGGTCAAGACCATGATACCATGTGTGAGCGCCAAGAATTAACTTCCCCCAGAGGTTTCCTCACGGCTCACTTAAGGACAGGGCTGCACAGTCAGAGAACTGATCAAACAAAAGCCATCAGTGACAAATAGTGGCAGCCTTGGAAAAGCAAATAAACATTGCCACATGGAGGACAAAAGGGTATATTTAACTTTTGATCAATCAAAAAACAATGAGTAGGGAGAGAAATGTTAAACTTAGAGATGGTAATAAAGAAAGATGGGGCTTTAAATTTTTTCAGAAGTAGTGGATTGTGTTCCTTTAAATGAAACAATATTGTTAAAAAAT
Source organism: Natator depressus (assembly GCF_965152275.1). Lineage (NCBI taxonomy): Eukaryota > Metazoa > Chordata > Testudines > Cheloniidae > Natator > Natator depressus. The sequence continues at coordinate 14,202,642 of NC_134244.1, read as the reverse complement.
ATATAAAGAAATGCCTATGTTGATTGGCAAAACTACTGAACAGTAATTTAACCCAGGGAGGCAATATTTATAAAGGACCCCTCCGTCCCACAGGTCTTTTCCCTGACTGTATCTATCACCAATGGTGATTTCTTTATCCCAATAATGCAATGGAAAGGCAGGTATAGTATAAACAAACAAGGTATTTTATTAAACAAACCATAAAACCATAAAACCACTCGGTAGTTAACACCTAATACTGGCAGTAAGCCAGGACCCCAGAACAAAGAAGTGGCTACAGAGAACATCAAATAATCAAGTACATCACCATCTCTGCAGAGACACACAGGACAGGTAACACCACAGACCACGGATCATGACTGGAACACAGACGACCACTGGAAAATGACAACAAGGACCACTTGGAACTTCACACAGGGTCAGGAAGGACACCACACAGGACCAATGGAGGCAGGAACACGAGGATAGCCGGGCAGGTAAGTGAAGTCTTCTCCTCTTCTCTCTTGATGATACTGCAAGCATGGCTGCCACTGGGGGGGACAGCATTTGGTGCTGGGCGCACCATTCCTTTATAGTCTCTCATTGTCGGGCAGATTACCCATATCATGTGACTCTTTCCCGCCGCTATTTCTCCTGCCTTAGGAAACAAGTGAACAAGAATAGGGGACCAAAATGGAGGGCAAACAACAGCTACGAAAATAAAAATGGTGAACTGGCCTAACATCTAATAATGCTAGTTTAAGGTTTGATTTGGCCATCTTTAGTCACACTGGGCCCAATACTAGCATTCATTCATGCTCAGTAGTACTTTGTTCCATGAGTCAATCCATTGGACAAGCCATGGAGTAAGTTACTACTCAACGTGAATAAGTCTGAGATACTCCGGCCCACAGAACAGTATCTTATTACACGAGTAGCCTCACTGATTTTAGTGGACAGAGGTGCAATTCAGCATGAGTTAGGGTGGCAGAATCAGTCCCATGAGGATTTATTCCGTTCTATTCTCTTTAAAATATTCAACACCCATCACTATGGTATCTGAGCTGGCAATGCTGTTTGCTGTAGTTCATTGTATAGCATGGGATTGCCTTCACATTGCACAGAAAATTCTGTTACATGTATTCTGACACCAAGTGGTTTTTTTTAAAAATGGGTTTCCCATGTACTCACACCAGCTCAGACTGTCTTGCTGGTAGCTAGCAGTGCATGTAAGCTACTTTGTCTTCCTTTCCCACTGGCTAATAACTTTCTTGGCACCAACTTTTCAACAGGTGGGATGAAATGTGACTGCTTCATTGCTCACGATGAGGAAAGATTTATGGCAAAAGACATGTTGCTTACGCTTTTATGGAGACTGCTATGTAAAGACATATAATGCGCTATGGCAAGGGTCCCACAAACTCAGAGAGAGCCTCAGAACAGCCAAACAAATGATTGTCCAATTTGTCATTTATATGCTTAAAATCTGGGTGTAAAAACAGGATGTAAACTGAGATCACTGAAATGGCTCTGTAGCTAAATTTTCCATGTCTTTGGCCATAGAATGCTCCATCACTCATCCAGGATTAGATAAGGTATTACAGATTTTAAAAAATAGTTTCCCAAGTGCACAGAACAATGTTTTGCTATTTGATTAGACACCACGCTGATCTGAGTCTCTTCAAGTAGCCATCAGCTCCTTGTCTTTGATTGCAAAAGGCCGCATTGTCCAAAACATAACTATAGCTTTTTCACATGAACAGGTCAGCAGATGAAGAACTCTGTCCCAAGGCCTTTCACTGAAGGTGCGCACCCTTTACAGATGGTGTCCAGACTTTCAGATCCAAATCTTACCTGCTGTATCTGCATTAATGATCTATATTCCTTGAATAACTTTATTTATTGTTACATTTTGAAATATATTAGATGGTAGAAAATCCACTAAGTAACTAAGTAGTGGATTTTCTACAGTGGCACATCCTTACAATACAACAAATACTTTTTCCATTACAACCACTAACTATTATAAAGGCTGATGAACTGTAAGAGACCAAATGAAACCTTGTAGCGTTGCCTATTAAACCTACGGAATCAGTCTGTTGTTTTGTTGTGTCAGCTGGAATGGACCATCCCATTAACTCAAAGGCTGGCTTTTGATATGTTATTAGATGAATTACTAAAGTTGACTGATGACTGTCTATGATGTATTAAGAATGGAACAACAGCATTCCTTGGGGTGGGAGAACAGATGTATTTCAGCAGAACTGGAAGTTGGTACCTAAGGGATGCATCTGTGAGTAGTTAAGAAGAATATTGGTGAATGTTTGTGTTTATTTGGGAACAGGAAAAATTGTTGGTCAACTTTAACTGGTATCCAAAGGAACTGTAGTTTCACTAACAAGTGATTGTCACCTAAGGGGAGTAATCATCTTGTGCTGGACTGCAAGCTGATGTAATCCCAAATGCTAATGGAAGCTTTTGACACATCAGGGCAAATTAATCTCTGGTGTAACTCCAACACCAAGGATAAATTTGGGCAGGTCTCCCTCTACAGATGTGGACTGTCTGTGTGTGCTTTTCTTCTCTGAGGTCATCATGTTGCGCTCTGACACTGATCAGAGAAAAGGACAAGTAGTAGGTTTGGGTGAATATTTCCACATGTTGTAGCTAAATTTAGGGCCAAACTAAAGATGCTTTCTCTATCTCCCTCTTAATTTATTATTTTGTCTCTATTCACGCAAAATTGACAGTGAAATATTCATTTAAGAAGTCCCAATTAAAAGCAGAGGCAGTTATTAAAAGGGAGAGGGGGAACTGAATTCTAACTTCACAATTAGCTATCATGTCTCTTATAGGAACACTCATTCTGGGATGGACCAAAATATTTCATGCCCTTTGCTTTTTAAAGCATTCTTTCAGTTAAGGCATGTGTCTTCCTTTGTGTCTGGAAAGCAAACATTATAACCCGCTATGTTTATCATCGTCCTTCCATTGTTCAGTATTTGGGTGACATGTATGTTAAAAACATTTCTTCCGTCAGCTGGATCTCAGTCTGAATTTGAAATTCTGCATATCTCAGAACAGCATAAGCGCTATGCCTCACTGCAGTAACTTCATATTTATTAATCACACTTTCATGGGAGAGTTGATCTGTATACTGGCCTATTTAGGCTACCTGCTGTGTGTAGTTCCTTACCTAGTTTACAGTCAACATATTTTTCTCCTTCATATTATGTTTGCAGTATCAGCATCAGCGGGGGGACTTAAAACCATTGCTTCATTTCCACAGCTACTGTAACTGCTTCTAACTTGCTAATAATGCTACAATATAATCCTAGATACCACATGATAGAAGTGCCTTTGTCAGTCTTTTCACGGCTGTTCCACTTTTGTGCACCAGGTAGCAGCACCATCACCATTTCACACAGTGCACATGTGACCCCTCCTATCTTGCTCGTTAAAGGCAAACACTGCTCTACTTCCGCCTTCTAATGATCATCTCTTTACTTGTATTCATCAGTCAAATTTATTTCTTTTAGCGATGATGTGACGTTATTTACACAGATGTTAGACATTTTGGGGCCCTAGTACCAATTGTCCCTACCTCTCATCAGCCCTGGCTATCTCTGTGGTATTGTATTCCCTTGAGCAAGGCAGCCAAGTCACAATTTGCTACAAACTAGTTAGAAGGACTGTGTTTAAATCCTTTGGGGAAATCCTTTATTTCAGCCACGCTCACCACCTTGTGAGCCCCATTCAGCTCATTCCGTCTCCTCCAACCCCTTTTCAGATGGAACAGCTGTACTCTGTCAACACAAACACCCCCTCGCCCCCCAACCTCCTCACTCTTTCCTTCTAGTCAGGACCCATACTGAGTGGCTCACTAACCAGTGACAAGAGGGAAAAACATTGGCAAAAGGCTCTTTGGAAAGTTGTGCTTCAACTTGGCTTCCTCATCTGTGCCTGGCTGCTTGTTAGAACCTCTGCAGACAGCCCTGGTCAGGATGAGATTCCAGGGGAATTTGGGTGAGTCTCTTTGCTGGGCCTACAGTCCAGAGAGAGCTCATTCTACTAATGCTGTGGTCTCTGGAGATGCCAGAGAACAATAATTCATATTATTCACAGCATAGCAGCAATATGACCTGCTTATGTACAGCCTACCAAAGCATAGCTCAGAATTATGCCAATCAACCGACATCACAAAATCAAAAATGAACATACAACAAGGGGTCAGACTCTTGGACCCCATGTACTGAATATCTCCAGCACTTTGGCCTCATGTCTGTCTGTCTTTTCTCTGAGCTGTGTGTGCGCCCTGCTACAACCTCATCAATGTTCATCACATCTCACCTTCATGCCATCCATGAAAAGGCCCTCATAAAGGGACACAAGAGCCACACGCAGGTTTTGCTTAATATTATGGAGGAAACTTTTCAATCTAGTAAGCTGGATGGGTTAAATCTAGGGATGGAAGAAACTTATGGAATTCAAGATTCTGCAAAACTCTCAGACTAAGGTCTTGTCTACGTAGTTATATATAGGTGTTGGCTGACCTTAAGCCCCTTCCCAAGTGATACAAACTAAAGCATAGAAAGACCCACTGCTGCTGGAATAAGAGTATCCGCATGGAGATTTTTCCTTCTCCCCATTTCCTTCTCCTTCATTTCACAATCTCACCTAAGTAGAATGTGACACCAGTAATGTTCAAGTAAAACTATCAAACCTCACAGGATTTCAGTGAGTTTGAAATTTAAGGGAACCCAGTTTGCCCTCCATAGATAATCCTTCCATTGGGTCCTGAGTCTGACCACCTATTGAGCTAATATGCCACAGAGTCCTTGGGAATGGCAAGACTCAGATGGTACTACTCCTGGAAGAGTCTTTTGTATATCTTCTTTGGGAATTACATTCTCAACCCAACACTTACCAAGGTTAGTGAACCAACTAGACAGCTGTATCAGGCATTTAGCTCATTAGGCAGTAGAGACAGAAATGCTTTGAAGACAGGATTTGTAATGCACAAAAATGCCAACTAGTTCTTAATCAATGCCACCAGTAAACATAAGGAATGACTTACCCCTCTTATTGCTTTGCAGTTGAACGTGGCCCACTTTATTTTCTTTTTGAGGTATCCTCTTTGGTTTCCACATGAAATATCCATCCCGTATTCTGTGTTGCTGTTCTTCCCCTGCATTTTCAAGGTCCCTGATTCACATCAGCTAATCAGTATGGTGCGAAGTAAGTGCCTGAGCAAGTAAGATTTTAAGAGTGCACCTGCAGATTGTCACTGCATTAATGGGTCTACTGCTGAGCCACAGGAAGAGAAGGGAAGAAGGAGGCTGCAGCTCCTGCTTCTCCTCGTCATGGTTTCCTGATGAAAATGATTATGAATAAGCTTCATTCCTTGATTAACTTCACAGCTTCATACAAGCGAAAAGAACTGGGGAGAATGCAACTGTAGGTCTGGCGTCTCCTAGTTAAAGCCGCTGACTTTACTTGCTGTACATTGCTGTGATTCATTTCTGGGAGCTTGGTGGTGTCAAGCCTTAGAAAAATAAGATCGCTGGAAATAGAGATGATGATGATCGTGCTAAAGGAAAAGAAGTCTGGATAGTCAGGGTCTGATCGTCTGCTGGTGTAAATCAGTGTGGCTCCATTATGCTCAGATTCGGACACTGACAGCCGGGTTTGTATTTAAATGCACATTGTTAAATGCAAACCTGTAAGCTGTACAGTCAGTTTTTAATGCCTGCTTTCCTAAAAGAATGGAAGTTAAACCCATTCCAGCCCAGCTCAGCAAAGCTGATTTAAGAGTCCAACGTAGAGGCAAATGTATTATTTCCTTGTATTTGTTCGCCTCCATGCTTTGGGCCCAAACCTGTCAGGTACTGGGCACCTTCAACTTCCACTGAAACCAATGTGAATTAATCATCGCTTTGCAGGACTGGGCCCCTTAAAATAAGGGAATTAGGCTTTATTTAGAGTTCCATTTGCCCCGTGTATTTGGGCCGTGATATTTCACAGATGAAGATTAAAAATGATCTCTAGGTTTTTACCTTCAGAAAATGCATTTTTATTTCTGACCAGTTTTTCCATAGAGAAACTTTCACCTAGAGAGAGACACTTAATTACTGAGAACACGGAGAACTTAATTGGAAGGGTTTTCTAATGAATAGGCTCAGAAAACTTTTGGCATTTCCAAAAACCAGGGGCTACGCACAGCACTAACTGAGGAGCCACCAGTTGGCTACATATTTTACCTGCAACTATGATTTCCATAATAATGGCATTTGCCACCTTGATTGGCCATCCTCAGAATGCCTCCCCATAGCAGCCACAAAGGATATAATTTGGCAGGTATTTTTGGCTAGTTAAGTGATGTTACTGACTTTGTATGAAGGTTGTGGTAGAGAAAGATTTTATTGTGGTATCACAACTGCAGGGGTGAACTTTCCTGTATTAAAACTTATCAGCGCATCAGAGGAACATGGTAGGAGTCAACATGCCCACGCTGGGCTTTTTCAGTTCCTGCCAATGTCTATCTGTAAGAAAAGCCAGGGCATATGTGCACAGACCTGCTTGCAGTGAAAAATCTAGCTGTGACTAGCGATGTGTCCAAACCAAAGCACTAGTTCTTAGTATCCCTAAACTTTGGGTGTGTGGTCTGGGGAGATTTGACATCCAGATCCAAACTGTGTGGTTCGATCCCCTCTATGTATAGCTACAGGTAAACGGCCTTCTAGTATTGTACCACAAGATGGAGCAATTACGATGCTACATGTCAGGCGGCTTGTTAAACGAATCGCTGGTCCATGAGGCACAGAGGAGCTGTTTTCATTTGTCTCTAGCTGCTAATGATCCCAGAATCATTAGTAGGCTTAATTGCTTCTCCCCCCGCACCTGGACCCAAGATCGACGTAGTCCATGTAGGGGTAAAACCCACCACCCCATCCCCTTGTGCGAGCATGTAGTTCTAGTACGAATCAAGAGCTATGTCCACACTACAGCTGATGTTGGCATAATTATGAATAAATCACCCCCTGAGTGACATAAGTTACACCCACCTAAGCGCCAGTGTGGACAGTTCTATGTCGCCTTGTCCTGCCAGTATAGCTATTGTGACTCGCGGGGACTGGGATAGTTAAGTTGACAGGAGAGCTCTCTCCCCTTGGCTTGGAGAAGTGCAGCTGCTTCGGTGCAGATGCGCCGCTGCAAACTCTCTAATGTACCATGCCCTAGTTCTGACCAGATGCCCACACTGCAAAGAAAAACCTGCGGCACTGAGTGTCCAAGCCTGTCATAAATATAAAGGGAAGGGTAACCACCCTTCTGTCCACAGTGCTATAAAATCCCTCCTGGCCAGAGGCAAAACCCTTTCACCTGTAAAGGGTTAAGAAGCTACGGTAACTTTGCTGGCACCTGACCCAAAATGTCCAATGAGGGGACAAGATACTTTCAAACGGGGATGGGGGGGACAAAGGGTCTGTCTGTCTGTGTGATGCTTTTGCTGGGAACAGATCAGGAATGCAGCCTTACAACTCCTGTAAAGTTAGTAAGTAATCTAACTAGAAAATGCGTTAGATTTTCTTTTGTTTAATGGCTGGTAAAATAAGTTGTGCTGAATGGAATCTATATTCCTGTTTTTGTGTCTTTTTGTAACTTAAGGTTTTGCCTAGAGGGATTCTCTATGTTTTGAACCTGATTACCCTGTAAGGTATTTACCATCCTGATTTTACAGAGGTGATTCTCTTACCTTTTCTTTAAATAAAATTCTTCTTTTAAGAACCTGATTGATTTTTCATTGTTCTTAATATCCAAAGGTTTGGGTCTGTGTTCACCTGTACCAAATGGTGAGAATTATTATCAAGCCTTCCCCAGGAAAGGGGGTGTAGGCTTGGGGGGGATATTTTGCGGGAAGACGTCTCCAAGTGGGCTTTTTCCCTGTTCTTTGTTTAAAACGCTTGGTGGTGGCAGCATACTGTTCAAGGACAAGGCAAAGTTTGTACCTCGGGGAAGTTTTTAACCTAAGCTGGTAAGAATAAGCTTAGGGGGTCTTTCATGCAGGTCCCCCCATCTGTACCCTAGAGTTCAGAGTGGGGAAGGAACCTTGACAGAGCCTGAGTCAATTGACTTGGGCTTTTGGGGACCAGGCTGCGGAGCTACAAATAGCAGTGTAGACGTTTCTGCTCGGGCTGGAGACTGACCTCTGAAAGCCAGTGAGGAGGAAGGTTCTTGGAGCCCAGGCTCCAGCCTGAGCGCGAACATCTACACTGCTGTTTTTCGCCCCAAAGCCCAATTCCTCTCCTCACCTCCTCCCCCTGAGTCAATGGACCTGGGCTCTGAAAGTGAACAAAAGGGTGCTGGGGGAGCAGCCCCACTCTGTCTGTCAGCTCAGCCACTCCTTCCCCACTGCTTTGCACCTTGTGCCTCCATCCACACCAAAACATACTTCATGCCAAACAAGAGTACAATACAAACCTGCACATCCCCTTTGCGACTCCACAGCAGAAAATCAAGCCCTTGGTGGCTGGCAATCAGCAGCTCGTATCCTCACAGTGTAAGGTAGGTTTGGTGATACACTTAGTACATATTTTTATAGAGTGCTCGTGCTGATGGCCTGCGAGGTGAATCGAGCAGCACATGTGCTCAATTTCAGGGAGCACCGCAAGTTCTTTGGGAATTCTCATCTATATTTGTCAAGTATGTCGTTGCTCATATACACAATGACACCGTTGGCCAATGAATATCTCCATACAGCTCTGTGCTGACATCCAGCAGCCCATTCCATTGTCAGATGATGCCATTCAACACGTGATGTGCACGGCTGACCATCCCAGCAGAGAGATGAAGGAGTGAATGAGCCCAGAGACCTTTTTTCCTCCCTCAGAGATGATCCCTCCACTTCAGGGATGAGACACGATGGTGGGCAGTGTGGCGAACACTGGTTTGCCACTGCTGCTTTCATTCAGCTGGGTATTTTAGGATAGGAAGCTGTGTATCTGACTCCTTCCCTGGGAATAGGACTTTCAGGGAGAAGCTGCTATCTCTTTCAATGGACACCCTCTAAGTAAATAAATAACAATATCCCAGGAAGGCAAATAGAAGATACCCCAGTCCCACCCCTCTCCTGTCACCTGCCCCACTCATTCACATTATCTCATATTTGCCTCATCCCACTCTTTCTTCCCATCCCCTGTTTTCACTTATCTTCCCTTTCTTACATATTTTTACTCCTCCTTCCCTTCTTGATCTCTCTATCTTCTTCTCCCTTTTACCTCGGTCTTTTTCTCCATCTACCTTTCTCCCCAGCAACTCTATGGTTAAACGTTTTATAAAGTTATGGGGGCATGCATAGTGGGGGCCCGAAAGCCCAGATCCTCAAAGTTACCTAACTCCCATGCCCTATTAGGGCGAGAATGAAAAGAAAGAGGCTGGTCGTTGAAAGAGGCGATGAATAGAAAAGACATGGTAGAGCTATACAAAGTAATGAATGGTAGAGAGAAAGTGTATCACGTGCTCCTGCTTCTCCATGAAACAAAAATAAGGGGACATCCAAAGAAACTGAAAGACAATACATGCAAGCCAAATAAAAGGATATACTTTTTACCCAGCATTTAATTGACCTAAGAAACTCACTACCACATATTACTGAAGATTAATAGGATTCAAAAAAGATGCAGACATTATAATGAGAACATCCTACACTTACATGCGATAGACTAATGTCTTATTTTAATTTTTAATAAGGGTTATACACCTTCATTCTTCAGGACATAAGCCAACCACTGACTGCTGGGGGCTGGAAGGAAATCTCTTCTAGGTGTTGACCACTGCCGTTTCTTGCTTCTTCTGCTGAAGCATCTGTTACCAGCCATTGTCTGAGAGAGGATGCTGGACTAGATGGACCACTGGTGTAATTTGTAAGGCAACTCCTATTCTCCTGTGTTCACCTCTTGCTCACACGCTCAGGGCCGGGAAGGAATTTTCCCCCAGGTCAGATTGCCAGTGACCTGGTAGAGGTTTGCCTTCCGCTGCAGCGGGGGGTGCAAGTTTCTTGCCAGGATTATCAGGGTATATTTTACTTAAATTCCCTGCTTTTATGGGGGCTTTGAGCACTGGTGCACCTCAGTCCCTCCTATTCTCTGACTGTGGCATATAATAGTCTGGCCTCCTGTGGGCTGTAATACTTTGGTTTAATTTCAGTTGTTGGGTTTAGTGTGTGGTGGTGACCTGTGATATACAGATGGTCAGACTAGATGATCTGTTGGTCCCTTCTGACCATAAACCCTATGACCTCTCCATCCGCCCCCAGTATCACTCAGCATTTTTTGAGAATGGAAAAGTGGCCTGTCTCTTTCTGCTTCCCAGGCTCCAAGTCTGGGCTTCTTTACAGACCACTTCCACACCACCTGGAGACTTGGGTTCTTCATGGCTGAGTGTATGGAGATGTGGCCATACTCCTTCTACCACCTGCACTGCAGGGTGGACTCCTGGAACACATGGTCTTCAAGCTGGTTGCTTTCATGCAGCTAGTAGCATGTTGCTGCTTGTGCTTCAGGGATGAGTTTTTGGAGTGTATTTTTCACCCTGGACGCTGCTATGAGGAAAAGGCTGTCCTCCCTATGGAACCCATTCTCTGAGCACAGGCTCATCTTGGTTGGCCCCAAGCAGAGGTGATTGATCTGTTGCTGCTGCCCTTACTCCAGGAATGGGATCAGAGAACACAGGGACTTCCCTGGCTTTTGCTCATAGCAATTCCCTTCTGCTGCCTTTCCTCTGGGGATGGTCTGCTGGAGTACAGGTGTGCTTGATGGCCTCCCCGGATGGACTCCCAGAGCACAGACTTGTCGATGCCTTGACAGTATCCTAGCTCAGCGATGAGTTGGGGTATCATCCAAAGATTGTGTAGGGTTGCAGAACAGCATTAATTGCTGCCTATGTGGTACCTGCCCTGTGGATAAAATAAGAGACTTCAGCCTCAAGGGCTGTCAAACTGGTGACATCATTAAGGTGCTTGCCCTGCTCCTAGTCCGGCATGGAGCCTGCTGCCACGCCTTCCTCCGAGGGCTCCCCTATGACTGGCAACTGTTTTATGTTTTATGTCCACCAGAGAGGTCTCCTCTTAGCTGCTGATCTTCTACTGGGACATCCTCAGGACCTCACTGAAACCCTGCTGCAAATCCACGTTTTCCTGTGCTGGGGGAGACTCCTCAATGCTCAGGAGGTTGGTCCCAGCTGGTATTGCTGCCTGACCAAGGTGAGGAGGTCATGCCTAGTGGCTGGTACAGGAGTCAAGCCTACTGGTCAGAGCAGGAATCAGGCCCAATGGTTACAACAGGAGTCAGCAGCCAGGAATCGGAGCCCAGGGTCAGAACTAGAGTCAGAGGGCAGATGCCAGAGCTGAAGTCAGGAATCAGAGCTGAGGGTCAGAGCCGGGTTATCTGGCGTCAGGTATGAGGCAGGGACAAGGCTGGAACAAGGTAGGAGTGGGAGCTATTGCAGCTGTGGGCGAATGGTTTGAACAGCCGCTGAGCTGCTGCTGCTGGATTTAAGAGCCGGTCGGCTGACTCTTCCCACCAGTCAGGTGGTGTAGCTAATCAGGCAGCTTACTACAGGCCAGCTGTGTTTGCTGGGTTGCCCAGAGACTGACTCTGCTGCAGGCCCTAATTCCTGACAGGTATCTCTGGGTGACCTCCTAGACTGTGGCTGGTGGGACTGCCCACCTCTTGTCTCCCCTGCCTTGTGCTCGAGGAGGTGAAGGACACCCAGTCTCCTCCCTCTCTTGAATATCTCCTCTGAGGAGGAAACTCAATAAGGAGGTTTTCTACTAGTGTGGAGACATTGTCTGTTCCCGGGTCATTCCATGTCTCCAGGCAGTGTCCATGGATTCTTTGGATTCTTTGGGCTCCTTAGCAGAGCAGTGACCATTGTCCAGGGTTCTCTGCTCAGTGTCCCCATCACATTCCCTTGTTTCACACCTTGGATCCCATTTCTGTTTTATCACTGGTTGACCCCTTGTTTAGCTGATTCATCGCTCTGTGGGCCTCCCGCATTTGAAGGAGTGGGTCTTTTTTTGTGGTGGACCCCATCCACCCTTCCAAGATTTCAGATAGGCTGGTGAAAGCATTACGGCACAGGTCCTGCATCCCTGAAGTCAACAGGAGCTCTGCATCAGTGCCCTCATTCAGCAGAGCACTTGAGTATGGAGCTAAATTTAAGCATTGAGTAATCCCATCCCGATTCAGCAAAACACTTCAGCGCATGCTTAACCTTAATTGTCTGAACTGACTTCAGTGCGACATAAGCACCCTGCTTCAGTGCTTTGCAGAATAGGGATGGGATTACTAAAGTGCATAAAATTAAGCACTTGTTTAAGTGCTTTGCTGAGTGGAAGTTCAAGGGCCCAAGAGTTGAGATGCAGATCACCTCCAGAAGGATGCTGAGTGGGAGCAAAGGCAGCTCAGTGGCTCGCAGGATTGGGCCCTAAAAGAGGAAGAAAAGAAAATGCCCTAAGATGCACATTGAAATGATTTGTCATTGAGTATATTTGTGGACAAATTCAATGTTGTCAGTAATTTTCATCCTGACTCAACAACTCACAATTGTTACCCTGCGTTACTCAAGTTGTTTATCTATGGGGCAGCATTTTGCTGGAGAAGTGAATGGAATTGCATTGCAGTCACATAGAGCAGCTAGTTAATCAGACCACAGATGTCCAGTCAGTTTGAAGTCACCAAAGATAATAGGGGTAACAGTTGGGCAGAAGCAGCAAAGCCATGCGCATTTTCACACTGGTAAAGTGGTACCTTTTTTATTTTAAGACTGTGATAGAAAAATTACAGTCAGCATCAGTAAAGAAAGTGTGCCCGACCTGGCATTTTATTTCTAGATAGCTTAGGAGATGAAAGCATTCACCTGTGACTGGTTTATTACTGTCCCCAGCCACCCCAAAATGAAACATCACATACAGCAGTTTCTTCTTTATTGCTTTACTGTTGCACTCACTTGTGTGTTGTGAAATGCTGGAACTAACGTCAGCAGCAAGGGCTGGGTTTTCTTTGCCAGGCAGCTACAAAGCCAGCCTGTAAAGTTTATTGACTCGGGAAACTTAAAGACATTTTAACGGAGCTCTCCCCAGTCCCCACAAATACTGTGTATTGCCGCAGAGAAGGAACAGTTTTCATGGATGTGTTGGTCATAAAGTCCTAAATGACCTGGGTCTTGCCTGCCTTAGAGACCAACTCTCTTCCCATGACATACTGCCGCAGGTGCTCTAGCTAGATCTCCCTTGTTATCAAAGAGACCAGGGCTGCCATAAGGGGGTTCTCTGTGACAACTCTAGGCTCTAGACCATGCTACCCGCTGCATCCAAAATAGCCCACATTTGACCTTCCGGGAATGCTGTTAAATTCTTTGACCCAGGCTTTTGAGGAAGGATGAGGGTAAGTTCCTGCGAAGGACGGGGGCTAAAGGGCTTCTCCATTTTGATTAATCGGCTGTCTGAGGTAAATTGGCTTATTGACTGCTGCTTGCTAGTGGGGTTCGTTTATCTGTATAATAGTATTTATTCCCACTGCGTGCTTATGGTTGGTGTTATAAGTTTAATTATCGTTAGGATGCTCAGAGCTTCTCTATGGACTTTTATTAAATCTACAGTAAATTAGATAAATAAATGCATATGCATCCTCCACTAAAATTAAGCTTCTACAACTGAGTCTGACTCGATGTGCTTCCACTTTACTAGAAAACATTTTGAACTCTTTAATTTTCTTAAAGTAAAAAAGACATCAGGAGGTAAATTTTCTAAGAACCAAGCATGGAGTTATGTGACAAATGCACTCAGCATTCATAGGATTTATGTGGATAACTCCCTCCATGCTACAGTGGGAAATCCAGCCCGGAAAGCATATTTCCTTTCAAATGCCACTCTAATCCTATTTTCAGCCTTTATTTTATTAACTCCATATTATTTATTGTGCCGCATCCCTGCTGGAGTAGAATCTATATGATATCTACATTTGACCATACTGTAAGGGTGTCTTTACCCCCAGTCTTGTTTTTATTTCCTTTTCTCTGAGGAAATCACTTCAGTTTTATTAGCTCTCTGCTGATCAGTATTGGTGTTATTGCATTGCAGTAGCATCCATAGTCCCCAAGCAGGGTCCGAGCCTTTGTACTATAGACTGTACAAACACACTGTAAGAGACAGCATGTGTGCTCTAAAGGCCTGCACATGCACAGTGCAATGTCACTGCACACCTGCAACATCTCCACACAGACATCACGGCACTGACCAGGCCCATTGTGACGCTGTGTCTTTTTCATGCAGTAGAGATACAATGCTCCGCAAACCATCCTAGACTGGTGAATGGCACCTTCCTTCCCAAGCTTACAGATTTTATAGAGAATTATTAGCTTGTGATTTACATCTCTTTGATTTATATGATAGAAAATTATGGGATTGGATAGTTCAGGGGCCTGAAGGCTTTTACCTCGGCCATTTCAAAACCAGCCAAAGTGGTCCACAGTGGCTGAAAGGTCTTACTAGTGTTTAGTGTATCATTTGCAGTGAATCATTTATTCAGTGAATTCAGCCTCTTTTTCAGCTCACGGAATACCCTCAAGCTGATAGCAAGCTGTTATTTGAAGATTTTGGGAGTATGTTTTTACTCCAGTAATTGGTAAGAAAGAGTTCCCCGTGAGTTTTCAGATACCTGAGACCTGTAATATAAGATGAGCTGCTTAGTTGTGACTGGCCACATACGTCACATGATATTACTTCCGTTCCCTCGCTGGGTGAGATTCAGGGCCTATAATAAGGACTGAAGAAGCCATGATGGTTTTGAATCTCTCGGGGAAAGACAGCAATTTAGGGAGACAGAACTGATAAGCCAGATTGGGGAATTTTAGCAATTTTTAAACCTTTTTCTGTCTGGATTCCTTCTCCCGCTGGCCCCTAAGGAATTCCCCAGCACACAAGCCAGCTGCATAGGATGTTCACTGAGGCCAGGATTTATCCAGTAGTATAAGTGCCCTAAAGATAAGGGACCACACGGTGTGGATTAGCCAGGTAACATGCGAATACTGTGGGCAGGTATCAGGGCCAGTGCAAATGGCACCATGCTCCCCACTCAGCACTCTCAGCCCGATCACGGCTGCTCAGAAACAACCTGGGCTAGGGCACCCTGGTACCCTACTGTGTCCTGAGGGCAAGGACAGGCGGTGACATGCACCCCTTTTAGATGGATCCCAGGCAAAGAAGAGACATGCAGGGGTGGGGAAAAGGTGTAAATATTGTCCTACCTCCTCTGTGCTGCACCAGCCAGCAGAGTTGGCTGGATGTAGAAGGACAGCACTTGCCGCATCCCCTTAAAAGGAGGAGCAGCAGCTGGACTCCTTGTGCCTTCCCAGTGTGTTGCTTCTCCATCCTGCCTCCAGCTCAGGACAGCGTCTTGATGGCACAACAGAGCCCTTTGTCTGGGGGAGGAAGAACGGGACAACGGGAGAGTGAGCTAGTGACTAACAAGACCAAGCTACTCCAGGTTTTTGATGTCACCTGATAATTCTCCTCTTGTTCTTGGACTAAATCTTTCTATTGGCATGTAGCCTTCAAGTGCTGCCTGCAGGCAAGCGCCCAGGCCCCACGTCCAGGCCTGTTTCCAGAACATTGATTGGGAATCATTAGAGAGACAAAAGAGTAGCTGATGGACATTGATGAGAGGGGAAGAGAAAATTATCTCATGTCTGGCCTGGGAAGAATTATAACTGAGTTTGCTTCTGAAGGATAAGAAAACTGGTTTGCAAAAGGAAAAAGATAGTTATGTGTTGAATATAGCTGAGGTAATGCCAAATGCTAATTGAGACTTAACTGCCATGGCCTGTCTCTACAGGAGTATATCTACAACATCTCTATTTACAGCGGGGCACCAATTCTTTGATACATGCCACCAGAATAGCTGCCAGGCACAAACAGATCACATTAGATTGGGCAAATAGGCGACTTTTCTTCTCTGCTATATTAAGCAGAGGTGAGCGGGACACTGGGTTTTCTAGTTTGTGAGAAATGCTGTGATTCTGAAAAACCGTTCATTCTGAAATGGAACAAAACTAAAAAAAAAATAAATTGAAATGTCCCACAAAGTCAAATTCTCAATATTTGTTTGTTTGGGGGGTCACTCAAAATGTTTTGTTTTGATCAAATTAAAACATTTTGTTTCAATTTCACCCTTTAAAAATGTTTTTACATAAAGGAAAACCAATGAGTTTAATTTCAAAAAACTCAAAACTGCATTCTGAAAATGTCAAAATAGGATATTTCAATATTCCTGAAATGCTTTGAGTCATTTTTTTCTAAACAAAATGTTGTCAATCTGCAAGTTTTTCTAAATGTATGAATTTCAGTGAAAAGCAATTTGACAAAATTTTTCCAACCTACTCTAATAAGAAACATTTCATCATTGCGTAATATAAACTCTGTGCCAGCCTAGAGCCACTGTTGTACTATTTGACTAGACACGTTTGTTTCTACTTTTTTTTATTTTATTAATCTTGTCCTAGTTTCTGTAAAATTGCCAGTAAAATATAGTTTTGTTTAAGAGCACTTACACCGGGTCCCAAAATCATTTGGGACATTTATGGGCCCGTGTCTGAAAGAGAGGAACTGAACCTGGACATGAGGAGTAGGCTTGGGTATTATAATGGTGTGTTTAATTACAGTGAGTTATTCAGCAACTAGTTGTCTGTGAGCGCTTTCCAAGCAAAGTATACTCTGTTTTAAACCAAAGAGATAAAACTAGAACATGAGCTCTACGAAACTGCTTTAAGAGTGTCCACAGAAGGGTTTGCACTGCTTTAACAAAACCAGTTTAAAAATCAGTGGAAACCTAGACAAGTCTTCAGATTAGACTCAGCACTAATCCCCATCAGGAGGTCTTGGGTCACTGGATAGCTCTCGAGAGCAAATGGACAGCAAAAGGGACCATGCAGGTGTGGCATTAAAGCATTTAAGTGGCCTCTAATCTAGTGTCTCAGGTTGTGTGCGCAATCGAGGTACACAAAATGAGTGCACACTTTTGAAAATTTGAGTGCAAATCTTTATAATGGGCTGAGCTAAAACCCTAGTTCTAATTTCTCACTCAGCCTTCCCCAGAATGCATGAGAGTTTGAAATCTAGATCAGGGTCTAAGTTTTGTGACTTGAGCCTTACATATGGTGTTTTTGCGGGGAAGTATATCTCCTGTGAGTGATTTGGCTTTACTGTCCATACAGAAAGAAAGTCTCTCTTTTATTCTCTGTGTTTAGACAGTCAGTCTGACATTGACTATATTTATGTCTGGCACATACATTTATTGGCATGTTGACATCTCTTTTTATTTTGCCTGCAGTAGGGCTACTCCAACAGTCTGAAATCACTATAACAGAACATTTAAATGCTCTAAGTTATAGAAGGGGGAAGGCAGATCAAAATCACTTTTTTCCCCGAAAGTGGGACCACATCTTACAGGATTATCTGATTTCTCATCTCTACACATTTCTTAGCAGAGATTCACTCCAAGCAAATCTCAATCTATCCACTGAAAATCAATCCATTTGTAATGGGAATAGCATGATTTCATAAGCAGACTCTTCCAAGCCTGAGATTTAAAGGCATTATGCAGCCAAAGTCCTGTAATGATTAACACCCGTTGCGCTGGTCGTACTCCCTCAACTACACACCAGTGAAAACTGCTTACTGGCCTGCTAGGTTTCTCTGCACTTTAATTAAAATAATTAATGAAGCACAAAACAGCAGATAATGGGCATACATGATAGTTGTCTGTCTAATAATTGATCATTAATACATACTTACAGCCTGGCCCTGAATTCCTTGCAAACCCACTTGGGGTGTGGATGCAAAAGTGGTAAGAGTTGAGCTTTTGGCATTGTATCCAATTGACTGCATTGATCCAGATATTCCATTTATTTAGGCCCGGGACTTGCGTGTATGTTGAACTTCAAGCACACGAGTGCTCCTATTGATTGCAGTGTTTAAATGCTTGGCTGGCTCAGGGAGTTCACTGTGGTGCACAGGGTGCTGGCCCCTCTGCACCATTTAGGTCCTACAATGGGCTGACTGAGGGGATGTAGACAGAGCAAGTGCAAACAAGATGCCTCTTGCACCCAATGCGGACTGCAAATGAGGACTATGCAATGGTGCTGAATAGGCTGGTGTGGAGATGACTTTGCAGGGGGTCAGGGAAGAGCTCGCAGGAACCACCACAGCTACGTGAATCTAGTGGCCCAATCCCCCTCGTCACACATAAGGGATGCAGAGAGCAAGCCACCAGGGACACCCGGTTCAGGAGAGTGTGAATTCTGCCCCCACACTGAGTCCCTTGCACCAAGCCAGAGCACTTGGGGTTTGTGTGCGAAGAGGTGACTTACACTTAAAGGAGTTCTGCTTCACCAAGGAACTGATCTAAAGTCCACTGAAGACAGTGGAAAGTCTCCCATTGACATCCATGGGCTTTGGATCAGGCCCTGAATCCTTGGGGCTGCACGTGACTTGGAAAGGTTAAACACTGTGCAGTGCAGGTGTTTACATCTGCTAAGCTAATTTAAACACAACGGTGAATATAAATCAGCTACTTCCATGTCGGATTTCTCAATCCCATCAAAAGCACTGTACTGAATCACAAATATCAGACTCCAGTTAATAAAGGTAAATAATGACAGTCAGATCTTATTATTTTATGGGGCTAGAGTTAAATATTTGACCAATAATGAAAACATGGTTCCCCACCCCAATTTCTTTAATGTGTCTTTTTAAGTCTTGTTTTCTTTGTTAGAACAGAGGGACTTTATTTGGGTTCTTTTTTAAGCTGTCAGCCCCTGTGCGTTGAACCACGTTTTTACTTTATTTATTTCTGAATTACTTCAGTACTCGGAGCTGCAGCCCTGGACCTGGGCCCCATTATGTGAGGTGCTGTCCAAACACAGCACAAAAAGATGGTCCCTGCTCCAGAGATCTTACCATCTAAATTATAATCAACTCAGCAACGAACATAGGTTGGCTTGGCCAAAGGTGCCTAAGGGAATTATAACCAATGGGTGTTGGGCACCTGCCTCCCTTGGGTACTTTTGAACGTCCCAGCCTTCAGGGCTCTACATAAGTTCCTCTATTTAAGATGGGCTTTATTTCCATTCACAGAAATCAAGTTTTATACAGAGGGATGTAATTATAGAAGGTGCAGGGCTGCATTGCAAATTATCTTTCATTCATTGCTGGCAGGTTAATCAGAACAACAGGAATCTGACAGAGAGAAAGGTGCAGGATGGGGGAATTATACATTGATTAGCTAGCTGCAGGCAGAAAATGGAAGATACCAGCTGGCAAAGATAGGCCCAGGTGGAAATGTCCAACTCTGACTAGTACAATTAATTACCTTTCTCTAGCTAGTTACCGGACCTGCTAGTGGCAAGATTCAGCATAATTCATTCAGTTGAGAAAGGTCAGCAAGAAAATCAAAATGTATATATTGAAATGTGTGACAGAGTGTTGAGAAGCAGCTGCTGAACTCTCCACTGTAAATCCAGTAAGTCCCGCACCCCTCCTCTGACTGAGGGAAGGAGTGGATAAGTACTAGATCAGCCTGAGCTGGGGAGAGCCAAAGAGCCTGTTAACTGCAAGAATAGAAGAGGCATGCAGGCGGGAAGTGCGGGGACAAGGGTGCAACTAGGGCCTTGGGGAGATCTCTGCCCTCTCTGATGATTGTCTGACTCTGTAAGTAGAATTGCTGCCCGGAACTGTAAGAGGGTGGTGACTGATAAAACACAAATAAAATACACAGCAGTGGCTACAAACCAGAGGTGTCAGCGCCTTTGGTGCAGTAAGTCAGGAGGAGCAAAGGGCCCAGGCCCTATTACAACATGTCATTTAGTTGCCAACTCCACCCCCCCGCCCCGCCCTGCAACCCCACGGTACAAATTCCTTCCTGCTGTTAAATCAGCTGAGCCAGTGTCTATCCTGCTTAGAGGGGCACCAGAGTATATGCTTTTCAGCACATTATATATTTTTGCTTCCTTTTCTGGGTTGAAAGGAAGGAGCCGTCATGAGTGCTCTGAATGAAGCTGCTGCGTGCGGATGCTATATGTGATTTACTTCTTTATTAGAAAAGTGAGAGGCTTTGTGAATGCTTGTCTGCTCCACCAGCTCAGGCACTTAGAATGCATTCTGCCCACACACACAAGTGGTCCAAACAGCTCCCTAGCATGCACAGTGCTGCTAGACCTAGAGTAGCTCTGAGTGAGTCTTGTTAATGTCAGAATGTCCACTTCTAACCATTTCAGTGCTGGGGCCAATAGAAAGCCCCAATGTTGCAGCAGCACCTGCTGAATTGGTTCTCCTGGTGCTGACCATTCAGCAAGCACTTTAGACTAGAGCCCTCTGGATTCTGTGCCCTCCCCTGGAAGCAATTCTCCAGCAAGTTCCTTCCCCAGACTAATGCTTTGCTGCCACCTCAGGTAACTACAGCTCGCATCTTTCTGTGAGGATGCTGTGGTGGTGTGCAAGCTACCTGAAACTTTCAGATTCCCAGCCGTGTTTCTATAACCAAGCTCTTCTACAGTCATGTTGCCAGCTGGGCCTAAATGGACGCTAGGGCTCTTCTGAGGACCTGGGGTGATGAGATGAAGTGAGATGAGCTCAAGGATCTTGAACACTGTGATGTTTTTAAAAGTATGCAGGCATGTGGCTGAGAGCAGTGTAAATTGAACTACCAAGCAGTGCTAGCTCTAAATCAAGAGCCTCAAAGTGATGGATGATGACTGGATGTCTGGGGTAGGACGTTGCATCTGCCTCTTCTGCACATTCTGAGCCCTGAGGCAACCATTTGGAGTGACACCTGGTAGTGTGATGGTGTGTCTGGAGGAAAGGAGGAGGCTTGCTGCTTTGAGCAGGACAAGGACGGGGAGCTCCCAGGCTCTGTGAACCTGGCCTTGAACTCTGTCACCAACAGGGACGGAGAAGAAGGATCTTCCACATAAGGTACAGTGCTGTCCGTGTAGTGATTTCACAGTGAGTGTCTTGAATCAGCTCTATACCCCACAGAGATCAAAATAGGTTTCTTCCCTCATTCAGATGTTCTTTTCCGTAGGCCTACAGTACAGCCTTTCCCCACCAGTCACTGGCTGTGCTCCCCCTGCTCCCAAAGTGGCACTTGACCAGTGAGGGTTGCTAACCAACAGGCACCCAGGTTGGTCCTGATTGAGACAACATTCTCTGATGGAACTCCTTCTGCCACATCTTCCAGTCTCAACAGCCTTTCCACTGACTTGCCAGCATTTCCATCACAAACTGGGCTCCCTGAGCACAGCTCGAAGGTGTGCTTCGTATTGGGGTAAGTGCAGAAAATGGTCAATCCCCAGAGGCAGGGTGTCCTCCAATGTTGATCTGATCTCCCGGAATTCTATTCTGGTCCCATAGTATGTTGCAGGATCTCCCATAAACCCCCAATTCAGGAAGCTGTGTCAGGAATAGAGGGTGAGGTATCTCAACTGACCCACAAGGCATTTGTCCTGGAGCATTTGGAGAGCATGCAGCGACTGGCTGGCTGTGCTGAACTGTGTTACACAAATTAGACTGGTTAGTGTGGAGCAGACCGTACTACCATACTAAGTGGTGCCATTGTCTAAATGCTTATATGTAACATTTAACCTAGGCACGATGTAGTCTTCTACCGGGAGATTTCTGACAGTAGAAGGCTCTTCAGTCTAGAAGACAAAGGCATTAACAAGATCAAATGGGCTGGAAGATGAAACTGAACAAACTCAGATGGACCTTTATAGTGTTGTATTTAAAACCCCATATAACTCCAATGGCCTGATTTCAGTAAGTTGTGAAGAGCAATTCAGTGAATGAAAATGTGCTAAGATTTCTTCCAGCAACGGATTATTACAGAGTTGCAAGAAAAGTGCTAGTTAACATGTTGTAACTGGGCAATGACTCACCAGCGGCGCCTCCTGCTGGTCATCTCTGGGAATTAGCGTTCCAGCCTCCGGAGTGCCCTCTTCAGGCCGGTGTCTTGCCTTGCTGCTGGCTCCAGTGTCCCTCCCAGGACCCCAGTGCCCCTTTCACTGGGTGCTGCCTCCTGGCAGTACCCCACAGTTTTGGGTCTCCCCCTTCCAGGGGAACCCCCCCACCCACTATCCCTACCTTGCCTCAGTCATAGGCTCCTGCCAGTCACCAGCTAGCCCCCGCACACTGGGGAAGACTGCAGTACGAGCCACTCATCACAGGCAAGGTTGGGTTTGGACCTGCTGCCTCTATCTAACCTTGGGCTGTCCCCTGCAATGCCAGTACCTGTTGGACCTAATACTAGGCCGCAGCCTAGGACTTTCCTGGCTGGAGCTCCCCAGCCCCTTCTCCACTCTAGGTATTCTGCTTAGGTCCCTGCAGCCAGGTCCCTCCCTCTCAGAAGCTAGAGAGAGTGCTTTTCTGCTCCTGGCTTCCCTGGCTTTTATAAGGCCCGCTGGGTCGGGCCCCCAGCTGCGGCTGCTCTGCCAATCAGCCCAGCTCTTCCCCTGCCCCAGCCCTGTCCCAGGGCTATCTTAAACCCCTCTGGGCCCAAGCGGGTGTCCACCCCACTACACATGTATAAAAGTGTGTGCTGACACTGGTAAAGTCACACTGAGCATTACCATTTCTCAGCAATTAGATTGAGCAAGATCTGTCCAGAATGTCTGTCATTGCCAAAAAACAAAAAATGTTCTGCCAGATGAGAAAGGAGAACTGAAAGGTCATGTAAAGCAGATTGAAACTGCCAACTTTTGAGATGACCAGTGACACCATGATCCTATAAGTATCAGACCCCTACAGGAGCAGAATGGGAGAATGCCCCATGACCTGCAAGGGGAAAGAGCAGGAAAAACCATTAGCATTGATGGCAGGATAGGAAATTCAAGGCACGGTCCTCAGATGTGCCCATTATCTGATGGGTGCAGCTGAGAAGGGGAGCCACTTTGGTTTCCCCAGTCCTGAAGCTGTATTGGTCCTTGGCCTAGGTTACAGCTCGCTGCTTTAAGTTATACCCTGTTGCAAATGGTCCCAAGTCAGTCAAGGCTGGGGATCGCTGGCAGCGAGAAGCTGCATGAATGCACAGCTTTGAGGAATGCTAGTGTTTTCAGGTTCCAGTCAAGCCAAGGGTGAGCCTTCTTTCTGAGAGGGAGTCAGCCTGAACCAGCTTGCGTGTTGCCAGATGCCTGAGATGTAAGGCCAAGCCTCACTGTAAAAATGGAAGGTGCATTTTCAGACAATAAAAGGCAGCTACGTGCTTTGTTCAGAATGAGAGCTGAACCCAGAGTATTATTAGCCTGTTTGAGTGTGCTTGTGGCATACACATAAGAGTGATCTGGTTTCTGCTAGATGGGTGAAGGGGCATAATTTGGGGGACAGCTTGAATTGTGGCACTGGCTTTTGCTCTCAGTAGGAAGCCACAAGACAGTGGGGTCTGAGGCATGTTCTTTGAATTTGCAGCACTCAGTAACCGTGCACACTCGGTTTTTTATACTGTCCTTTGTACATAGGTGTAAAGCATTTACTATGTATGGACCATGGCCTGCCACTGGATGAAATATTTCAACTTTGTTCATGCACATATCTGCTTCATCTGCTTGCCAGACAAGTGACGTGGGACTGGGGTGGCCAGAGGTTCATGGTGGTTCAAGTTGAAATGTTTGCCAGCAGCATTCAGGATGTGGAAGTGAGGCTGGTGGCTCTTGAGAGCAGCACTTCAGGCCAGGATCCTTACGAGGACAAGTTGGTGTGTGGTGCCATCCATGAAGCAGAAGACCATGGGTTAGATTCTTATCTTAGTCACATCAGTGTAAATCCGGAAGTCTGATTTAGGAACCTGACGCTTGCGGGTCTTCCTGAATGATCCAATAGTGCTTAGGGCAAACTGCAGAGCTTCTTTATGAAATGCAAAGGGGCAGCAGTTCGAACAGCCAAGTTAAACATGACACAGTTAGGGATCAGCTTACTTCTCCTCTCCAGCTCAGAGCTCCTGTGTGCGGAGCACCATGAAGATGCATCATGCCAGCTGTAATTATGTTGTTTCCACTAGACCATTAGAAGCGCTAGCCCATTTTGAATGTGGCTGATTTTTATAGAGCTCATGGTTTTGTACATCTCATGATCTTATTTCCAACTTGGCTTTTAGACCCGGGAAATGTTTGGGCTCAGATATTACTTGTGTAGGGAACAATTGTGCGTTCAGATGGGGGGGACCAGATGATGTATAGGATCTTTAGAGAACAATGTTGCTTGTCAGAGGTACCTCTTTTCTTACAGAGCATGTTTTTTCTCTTTGAGGGTGGCCCTCTTAGGCCACCCTGACCATTTTACTGGGCCAAGGGGGCCTCCCTGGTGTTAATTCACCTCAAAGAGCAGGTCTGAGTCTCTAAAATACTTTGCAGGTGGTTCCTTGAATTCATGATGCAGCTGGGCCTAGAGATGGGTTGGAGAGGAGCAGGTTCTGGTGGCACACAAATTAACGTAATTCACCACAGAAAAGAAATCTGGTTTCAATCTCTACACAACAAAGCTAGGGAGGAGAAATGTCAGCCCTCCAGCATCTGTGCTTTTATTGCTTTAGCACAAGTGCTTCTTCATGGGTCCCAGGGGAGTCGCCAGCTGCATGCTGCTGCCCGCAGCTGTGGAACCTGTATGCACACACGCAAACTTTCAGGATGTGCCTTGTTCCATTTCTCATGTTGCACAGCAGTGGCAGGCTCGCTCCCTGTCTCCCATACACACACACACCTCCCTCCTGCAGCTGCTGACACCACTAATGGACTCCATGCTGACTCCTGGCTCCCTTTGGGGAACAAGAGAATCTGCATCCTGGGCAGGGGAAGAAGAGATGGGCAAAGCAATGTGTTCATTTCATAGCTATTCCCCTGAGAAAAGTAATGCTGGTGGTCTGAAAGGGAAGCAGGGAGGGTGGTGCCCGTCCATAATCAGCCCAAGGATATTCAACGCAAACGATCCCTCCCTTGGGCATTGAGACGTTCTTTGGAGTAAGGTATTGCATTGTAAAGGGGCCTTGCCTGCTGCAAATATCTCCTGCTGACACACCTCCCCAATTCCAGGGAAATTGCCAGGCCTTGTTATAAAAAATGGGCCCGAACAGGAAAATTTGGATCTGGATATTGAAAACTCAGAGTCTGAAGATATTTGAGTCCAAGTGTTTTGTGTTAACACAAGGGCCAGCACTGACACACTGGTGTTCAGATCCAGGGCTTTGGCTCAGCCTAGTCTTTTCAGTCTCCCCGCATGTGAATGTCTCTACAGGGCCTTTAATGATTTCTTTCACTCCTATCTGGACCCTTCTTTTTCTGCTGTATTGCTTTTGAGATGGGGTACCCAGAACTGAACACAGTAGACAGTGTAGTCTAGTGAATGTGGTGTTCAACTGGGAGCCCCGAGACCTGATTGATAGTATTCCTAGCTCTGCCAGTGACTGGCTGTGGACCATGGACAAATCACTTAGGACCCGATTCAATGCCCATTGTACTCAACAGGCTCCCAGTGACTCCATTGGGCATTGCATTGGGCCCCTAGTCTCTCAGTTACTCATGTGCCTACATGCTTTCAGGATCAGGCCCCGTGTTTGTAAAATTGAAGACCTGACACATGGCAGAACTGTTTGATACTCATTTCAATAAAGAAATTTTTTTTTAAAAAGGGAGCGAGACAGGAAACACACTAGTTAGGTGAATCAGAGGATAAATAAGCCAATTTATCAACAATCTTGTAGCTACACTATTGAAGTTCAGGCTGAAAGTCTGTTTGCTGTAAAGTTATTAGCATCCAATCAGTTATCCAGTCAGCTCCATCACCTCCTATTTTCTATAAAACTCTCATTTCCCACTCTTATGGCCTTCTGTGTTTTAGGACAGGTTTGCACTAGAAACCTTTGCCGATAAAACACGGTCACTTAGGCAAACTTTTTGCACCATTTCTATACCAGCCAAAGCTCTAGTGTAGACACCACTATATTGGCATAAAAGTACTTTTGTTGGTGTAGCTTATTTCACTCAGGGAACCAGTGTAAACCATACTGGTAAAATAACTTTTTTTTTTTCTGGTATAAACTGAGATTACACTAGGATAGTTTGCAAGTACAGCAAGAGTAGCAAACCTTTTCTGTTGTAGATGGGCCTTAGCTCCCAATCCTGACTGGAAGTTGAAAGTCAGAAGGCAAAGGAGTTAAAAGTAAACCCAATTCCCCCCCGCCCACCCACACACACTAGAGCACATCATTTGCATAAAACTAAGGCCAGATTCAGCTCCCTTTGCTATCTTACCTTAGGGTGTTATACTGCCGTCCATCACCATAGTATTTTAGCATTTCTCACTTTGAGTTGCACCTTATTCTTCAAGTAATTGCACTGAAACGAATGAGATTACTCAGTGAGAGGAGCAGAATATTGTGTGTAAATATTGTAAAGCCAGTGCCAGGGTCTGACTTTTGAAAAGGCCTGGAAGCAAATCACACTTAAGCTTTTCAGGTTTCTGGATGCAATTATCCTGGTCAGAAAGCTGTGCGGAAGCTGTAGTGCGGGGGCAACTTGCTTATCGAGCTTCTTAGAGAAGTTTAAAGAAGAGTTGGTGGTCAGACCAGAGTCTAGCAGAGCAGTGCATTAACAGGGAAATGCAGGCATGGGGTTGCTGTCAGGAAGCAGGTAACATTACTGAACTAGAGGGGCTCACACTTTGTGGCTTCCATAGGCCAAACTCATTGCACGCACCAGGGGCTCCTTGCATTCCTCCATTCCCGCGCTCCCCCCAAATTCCAGGTGTACCACCCTTCCAAGTCCCTCTATTTCAGGGACCCCCCTGCAATCCCCTCTCACTCCTCTCCATGCCAGGGGTTCTGTATCCTCCTCTCCCACATCCACCACATGCAGTGCCAGGTTTACAATGGCTCCAGTGGCTCCATGGAGCCGGGCCCATGCTCGGAAGGGGCCCCGGCTTGCTCCACTTGGACTGCACCCCGAGACCCCACTAGATCCCCCCGCCCACCCCTTGCTCCTCTCAGCCCCCTGGCCGGACCCCAGTGCACCTCTGGCTCCAGGCAGTCTCTGCTTCCTGCCACCTGAGAGGCCCCACCTGTCTCCCTGGAGCTGAGCCACCTGGGACTGGTGCAGAAGCCTGGCCAGTCTCAGCCAAGTGTGTGTGTGAGGGGGAGACAGTGTGGGGGGCTTGGCTGGGCCCCTCCAGGCAACTGCATCTTGAGTGACCCCAGCCGGGGCAGGTTCTGGCCTGGCTGATCACGCCACTCCCGGGGGACCGGAGCGATTCCCGGCCCTGGGACCAGCCTTGGCTGCGCTGCTGGCTCAGCCTGGCAAACACAGTTGCCTCCCAGCAGGGTCAGTGAAATGCAGCCGGGAGGCAGGGCTTGTGGGAGTGGGTCTTGGGGACTCTGGGAGGGTGATGGGCTGTGAAGCGGTGGGGAGGATCTGTGTGTGTTGGGGCACTAGGAATTGGGGGTTCTGTGGGGGATGCTGGGCAGTTGTGGTGGGGCTGTGGGCCGGGGTGGTGTTGTGCAGGGTGCTGTGCATTTGTGGGTAGGTCTGGGGGGGTGCTGGGCATAGTGGATCCAGGGGGCCTCCAGCCATAGGGAGTCGGGGGATGTTGGGCTGTGGGGGGGTGTGGTATGGCATGGGCCTGCCCCCTCACGGAAGGGACACACTGGCAGCACAGGGCTGGGAAGGCCACTGTGCGTCTGGCAGCTGCTGGTTTGTAAATAGTGCCCTCGCATTGGGCAGAGCGAGAGTTATACTTTTAGCCTTCACAACATCTCCTGGCACTGAGTTCCACAGTGTGCATTGTGCATTGTGTGAAGAAGTACTTCCTTCCATTTGTTTTCAATCAGCTGTCTATTAATTTCATTGTCTGACCCCTGTTCTTGTGTCATGTGAAGGGGAAATAACACTTCCCTATTCACTTTCTCCACCCCAGTCATAATTTATAAACCTCTACCATATCCCACCTTAGTTGTCTCTTTTCCAAGATGAACAGTCTCAGTGGGTTTAATCACTCCTCATATGGAAGCTATTCCATACACCTAATAATTTTTGTTGTCCTTTTCTGTACTTTTTCAAATTCTAATATATCTTTTTTGAGATGGGGCAACCAGAACTGCACCCATTATTCAAAGTGCGAGTGTACCAAGGATTTATATAGTGGCATTATGATATTTTCTGTCTTATTGTCTCACCCTTTGCATCCAATGAAGTGAGCTGTAGCTCACAAAAGCTTATGCTCAAATAAATTTGTTAGTCTCTAAGGTGCCACAAGTCCTCCTTTTCTTTTTTGTGGATACAGACTAACATGGCTGCTACTCTGAAACCTTTCCTAATGGTTCCTAACATTCTGTTCGCGTTTTTTGACTGTCGCTGAAAATTGAGCCAATGTTTTCAGAGAACTATCCACAATGACCCCAAGATCTCTTTCTTAAGTGGTAACAGCTAATTTAGACCCCATCATTTTGTATGTATAGTTGGGATTGCATTTTCCAGTGTGCATTACTTTGCACTTATCAACTCTGAATTTCATCTGCCATTTGTTGCCCAGTCACCCGATTTTGTCAGATCTCTTTGTAACTCTTCGAATTCTGCTTTGGGCTTAACTATCTCGAGTAATTTTGTGTTGTCCACCAACTTTGCCACCTCACTCTTTATGCCCTTTTCCAGATCATGTATGAATACATTGAACAGCACTGGCCCCAGTACAGATCCTTTGGGGAAGCTGCTATTTACCTCTCTCCACTGTGAAAACTGACCATTTATTCCTACCCTTTATTTCCCCCTATCTTTTAAACAGTTACTGACCCATGAGAGAACCTTCCCTCTTCTCCTATGACTGCTTACTTTGCTTAAGAGCCTTTGGTGTGGGACCTTTATCAATGGCTTTCTGGAAGTCCAAGTACACTATATCAACTGGATCACCCTTGTCAACATATTTGTTTACACCCTCAAAGAATTCTAATAGACTGGAGAAACATGATTTCCCTTTACAAAGGCTCTTATATATGTGTAAAGAAGTTCATTCCCTTCTGTTGTAAACTCCTCCTTGAGGGGCTATACAATGTAACATTGGACACCTCAGGAGCAGGGCAGCTGAGTGGGGCTGTGGTTGGCTAGTTCTGAGTGAGAGCTTGACTTTGTGACCCTTCATTCTGACATGAGCTAGGAGAATCTTAATGGTAGGCCAGCTGGCAAATATCTGAAGCCAACAATAGTGATTTGGTGAGATGGCTGAAGTAGGGAGCCCAACTACATGGGCCCAGTGTTCCCTCTAATTTTTCCCACCCGTATGCGGAAAGAATTTTGTTATGTGCACCAATATGGAGGTGCTGTGTGATACATCACCTTCACATTGGTGCACATAACAAAATTCATGTGGTGGGTGTGGGGCCGAGGGGTTCGGAATGTGGGAGGGGGCTCAGAGCTGGGGCAGAGAGTTGGGTGCCGGGGGTGAGGGCTCCAGCTGTGGGTGCGGGCTCTGGGGTGGGGCCTGGGATGAGGGGTTTGGGGTGCAGGAGGGTGCTCTGGGGCTATGGCAGGGAGAGAGGACTCCTCCCAGCTCTCCCTGGGCTGGGGGGGGAGAGGTGCCTTGCCCCCGCCGTGGGAGCTATGGGGCTGCAGGATTGGCGCCCTTCACCCGGCCCCCAGCAGGACCACTCCGGAGTCAGGCCGCACCACACCACCCTGGCCGTGCCTGGGCCTGAACCAGCTGCAGCTGGGTGCGAGGACTGCTCCGCCCGTGCCGTGCCTGGGCCCAGTTCGGCTGCGGGAGGTCTGGGCCGCAGGCTCACTGACTTGGGGCCTGGGGGAGGGGCACCCTGGAAGGAGCCTCCAGAGGTCATCAAGTCCAGCGCCCTGTCCTGAGGCAGGGCGAAGAAAACCTAGACCATCTCGCATAGATGTTGTCTAACCTGCTCTTAAAAACCTCCAGTGATGGGGATTCCACAACCTCCCTTGGAAATCCATTCCAGGACTTAACTATCCTTATAGTTAGAAAGTTTCCCCTAATATTTAACCTAAATTTCTCTTACTGCCAATTAAGCTGATTACTTCTTGCCTTAGCTTCAGTGGACATGGGGAACAAGTGATCACAGTCCTGTTTATAACAACTCTTAACATATCAGGTCCCTTCTCAGTCGTCTTTTCTCAAGACTAAACGTGCCCAGTTTTTTTAACCTTCCCTCATAGGTCAGGTTGTCTAAACCTTTTATCATTTGTGTTGCTCTCCTCTGGACTCTTGCCATATCTGTCTCTGTCCACATCTTTCTAAAAGTGACACAGTGTTCCAGCTGAGGCTTCATCAGGACCTAGTAGAGTTGGACAATTACCTCCCATGTCTTACATATGATCTTCTTCTTCAGGCATCCCAGAGTGATATTAGCCTTTTTTGCAACTGCATCATGTTGACTCATATTCAATTTGTGATTCACTCTAACCCCCAGATTCTTTTCAACAGTACTACCACCTAGCCAGTTATTCTCCATTTTGCAGTTGTGCATTTGATTTTGTTTCCTAAGTGAAATACTTCGCACTAGTCTTTATTTAATGTAATCTTATTAATTTTAGACTAGTTCTACCGTTGGTCTAGGACATTTTGAATTCTAATCCTGTCCTCCAAAGTGCTTGCATGCCTCCCAGCTTGGTGTCATCAGCAAATGTTATTCGCATACTCTCCGCTCCATTATCAAATCCATTAATGAAAATGTTGAATAGTACCGGACCCCGGACTGACCCCTGCAGCGCCCCACTAGATACATCTTCCTAGTCTGACAATGAGCCATTGATAACTACTCTTTGAGTACGCTCTTTCAACTAGTTATGTACCCATCTTATGATAGTTTCATCTAGACCACATTTCCCTAGTTTGCTTATGAGAATGTCATGTGGGTGAAGTCCCTGGAGTCAGTCCGTTCAGATCAGTAAAACTTCACTGGCATGACAAGCTACGCAAGTGCTGACAAAGTATAAGGACTTTCTCAGGCCTGTCAGGTGTTGGTATGACCCACCAAGGATAAAGGCAGGCTGTCAGCTCCTTCTGAGAGGGGGGCTTCCCTGCTTGTCTGGCTACACTGACCCCTGGCTGGAATGAAAATGATGTCCAGCTGGTGGAGGTGGCAGGTGGTGAATGAGAACAGCAGCAATTGCTGGCGCTGAGAGAGAGCCCCTGTCTTTAAGGCCTCCCTGTTCTTCTGGAAGGGATGTGCCCAAGGATTGAAGATGGTGAGCATCACAAATGGGTCCCTTTGCTTACCGTAACTGAAAGGAATCACGGGTGTAGCCATTCATCCTCCTCCTGCCCATACAATGTGCTGGAAGCTGCTCTTCTATTAATAATCACATTGCTTTAGCAAGCCCTCCACCCAGTCACACACCCTGCTTCAGAATTCATGTTTTCCCCTTATTTAGTAACCCTGTTGCACAATCAAAGTCAATCAGTTGGTACAGCCAGAGATAGCACAGCAGGATCCAAAGCATCACAGAAGGAGAGGAGCCAGCAGCTATAGTGAATGTGCAGCGGAGGCTAAGGAAGCAAATCCAATAAATGATCGCTCGTTCATCCTTACTGTGATCGAAATGTATATTAGAGCCGGGTGAAAGATTCTTCATGAAACATTTTGTCATTTGTTTTGGTTTACACCCTGTTGGAATCATGTCATGAAATTTCCAAATTTTTGATGACATATATTGTAAAAGCTACTTTATAGACAAACTAGCATCCGAGAAAACCACTTTTGCCAGAAAATTGGCACTTATGAGTGATGGAACAGGGCCGGCCGCCTGCTTCCGAAAGTCACATACGCTAGTGAGTTGGTATTCTGGATTAAACACAGGTGGTGTTGAATTGTAGTCTCTATATATCCATGGCACTTTCCTGGTTTGCATTACTGCAGTATCTGAGCACCTTACAATCTTTAATATGTTTATTCTCACAACCAGAGTGACCAGATTGCAAGAATAAAATACCAGGACACATGGGGAGGGGGGTATTCCCAACTGGAGCTGTGGGGAAGGGGGGGGCGCACAGCCCTAGGAAGCTGTGAGGGGGGTGTACAGCCCCTTCTACAGCCCTCGCCACAAGCCACGGGATGGGCTCATGGCCCTAACTCCAACCCCCTGGCAGAAGCCACAGGGCAGGGGCATGGGGCCCAAAGGCAGCAATTAGGGGGGCAGGGGAGGGCAGGAGCCCCCCTCCACTCTCCCCCAGAGTTTCGTACAGGAGGTGTAGAAGCTCCCAAGTGGAGCTCTTAACTACAACCCAGCATTAGTGTGAAATGTAAGTTCTGCAGAGGAGAGGTGCTCCTGGGGCAGGGAGTCAGTATTTGGTTTACAAACAGAGGCAGAGTGATTAAGATAAGAAAGGGCTGGTGATTAAATTAAAGATATGGAAGTTTAGCCTGTAAAAGAGGAATCCCTCTGTGGAGGGGGGAGAGGGAGGAGGGGTTGTTTTAGGGCATGGCTACACTTGCAGATGTAGAGTGCTGGGAGTTAAACCAGCCTTCGGAGACCGCAGCAGGGAAAACGCTGTGCCAATTGTTTACTCTCTCAGCTGGAAGCGCGCTGGTGTGGAAACATTAGTAGCTCTTGCAATGCCACAGAGAGCAGTGCATTGTGGTAGCTATCCCAGTGTTCAAGTGGCTGCAATGTGCTTTTTCAAATGCAGGGGTAGGGTGGAGTGTGACAGGGAGGGTGTTGTGTGTATGTGGGGGGAGAGAGTGGGTTTTTGGGGGGCTGAGAGTGTGTCAGCATGGTGTCTTGTAAGCTCAGACCTGCCTCCCCTCCGCCTCGCTCTCACACACTCAGAGCAAGCAACATTCCACACTAATGGTTGCTTTGTCCTGGAGCAGATAAGCAGCCGGCTGTCAGAAACGGAGCTTTGAAAGGGGATATCCGCGTTCCTACAGCCGATTCCAAAACAATGACAAGAGTGGCCACTCGGCTTAAGGGGATTATGGGACATTTCTGGAGGCCAATCAAAGCACAGTAATGCAACATCTCATTCACACTGACACTGGGGCATTTCAGCTGAGACGCAACGAGCGTTATGCTTCTTGTGGAGGTGGATTACCAGGAGTGCTCCAGCTGCAGAGTCCAGGCGCTCTAAGTGCCTTGCCAGTGTGGACGGGTCAGGAGTTAGGGTGCCTGGGGCTGCTTTAATGCGTTCTAACTTGCAAGTGTAGCCAAGCCCTAAGAGAGAACACAGGAGACTCAGGAAAAAATACAGCAAAGCCCTGAGCCTAGGTTACATTCAGAAAAGGGGGAGATTTGGAGATATAGGTGAAAAGAAGGGGGTCAAACCCAGGGCAGGGCTAGCAGTGTATAGAGACAGGTTTCAGAGTAACAGCCGTGTTAGTCTGTATTCGTAAAAAGAAAAAAGAAAAGGAGTACTTGTGGCACCTTAGAGACTAACCAGTTTATTTGAGCATGAGCTTTCGTGAGCTACAGCTCACTTCATCGGATGCATAGCATATTGTGGAAACTGCAGAAGACATTATATACACACAGAGACCATGAAACAAAACTTCCTCCCACCCCACTGTCCTGCTCGTAACAGCTTATCTAAAGTGATCATCAAGGGAGGGCCATTTCCAGCACAAATCCAGGTTTTCTCACCCTTCCCCCCGCCCCCCCCACAGACACACATACAAACTCACTCTCCTGCTGGTAATAGCCCATCCCTCTTTGAAACCTCTCTTTATAATGCGCATGATAATCAAGGTGAGTCATTTCCAGCACTAATCCAGGTTTTCTCACCACCGCCACCCCCCCCCCCCCCACACACACACACCCCTCCAAAAACCACACACACAAACTCACTCTCCTGCTGGCAATAGCTCATCTTACAATGTGCACAGCAATAATCCAAGTTTAACCAGAACGTCTTGGGGGGGGGGTGTAGGATTCATAAAGGTTTATGCGCTTGGCAACATTCAGGGCACACCCGGAGTGTTGTGTAGGAGTAGTGCACACACAGCTCCTTTCAAGGGCATCAACCTTGGAATCTCGCCAAGATGATATGAACCATGGGAAGCCTCCCAGGACTGGGCTCAAGGCCCGAGAGCAAGGAATGCGGTAGATAGAAATTGGTAAATAAGAATGTTAAACAAAGCCAATGTATTCCTTTTATCTGTTGGAGAATGTAATGCGCGGGGGGAGAGAGAGAGAATAAAGGGGAAGGTGGAAAGCTGACAGGCAGAAGCCCGTTAGCAGAGACCAGCTTGCTTGCTTGCTAAAAGCTGTGTTCTGTCTTGTCATTGAACCGCCACAACTGGCGCCCAAACGTGGGGCCCTCAGCACTCACCTCGCCCGGCAAGGGTTTCAGACGCGTCACTCATCCGCTTCGTGGATCCCGGTGAGTATTTTTCGTTGTGGTAAGTATGGGAAGCTCCCTCTCTGCTTTGCAAGTGCAACACCGCAATGAGCTACAGTATTTGCTGCGTAAGGCTCAGCATGACTGCCCCACTCGAGAACTCACTCTCCTGCTACAGGAGGTGAGTGCCCAATGCCCGTGGTACCCTGAAGCCGGAACCCTTAAGCTAGCGGACTGGGAGCGGTTGGGCCAGACATTGCACAAAGAGCCTCGGGCGCCCGTGCAGGCTTTACATGCCTGGCACCTCTGCCGCGACGCGATACAGCGTGTCGCCTCGGACAGGCCCTCCCTCGCGAGGCTGGTGATCTCGCCACGCCCGTCCGCTCCTGCAGCCACCCCCACTCCTACCGATGCAACACGGTGTGTCACCTCAGAAAGACCCTCTCCCGCGCCAACAGAGGGGCTGCCGATCCCGCCACCCCTGTCCACTCCTGCAACCATCCCTCCCCCTGCTTCGCCCCCTGTGCCTCTATTACCACCGCCTCCCTGGCCTTCCCCACCGGAGCCGGTGTGTGATCGCCCTCCGCCCGTGGGGCCCCATGCTCCGGGGCCCCCCGGGGGGTCGTCTGCGTCTGCTCAGAGGCTTTCGCTGGTGCAACAAATGGTTCACGCAGCGAAGACTCGCTCAGATCTTACAGCAGAGGAGCTGGCTGATCTGGTCTCAGTTTGTCCGGTGACCTGGCAGGATGATGGCCAGGGCAACCAGGTTGCAGACTGGGTCAGTTTGCCTTACTCGGTGATCAGAGAGGTAAAGAAAGCAATTCGCGAGTTCGGCCTGACTAGCACATATGTGCGTGGTCTCATTGAAGGGCTAGGTAGTGGGTACTTCCTGATCCCTGAAGACTGGAAGGCGCTGTTGCGCATGATGCTGACACCCAGTCAGTATGTTATTTGGCTTAGTGAGTATCGGCAGATGGCGGAACGCCAAGCCCAGGTATATAGAGAGCAAGGTGTCATTTATGAGCACTTGGCAGGGGAGGGCCAGTTTGCTACCGTGCAGCTGCAGTCTCAACTCCCTCAGGCTGTCTTCCCCATTATTTCCACCTGCGCCCAGCATGCTTTCCGGAAGGTCCCGGATTCGGGCAAGCCTACCAAAAGCTTTGCCAGTATCCGTCAGGGTGCATCAGAGTCCTTTATGGATTTTACCAACAGATTGCAGGAGGCTATCCTCCGACAGGTGGATAACCCTGCGGCAGCTCAGGAGATCCTGTTAAAAATGGCGGTTGAAAATGCGAACGAGGATTGCCGCCGTGCTCTCCAGGCTGCACAAGCCTCTGGAATTCTAGAGCTGTCGGACATGCTGCGGGCGTGCCAAAACATCGGAACCCAAGCACATAAGGCTGGAGTTCTGGCTGCCGCCCTGCGAAAAACCAGGAAGGAGGGGAAGCGTTGTTACCGCTGTGGTAAGGAGGGTCACTTTCAGCGGGAGTGCCGCTCATCGACGGCGCCCGCCCGCCCCTCAAAGAAGTGCCCCAAGTGTCGGAAGGGCTATCACTGGGCTAATCAGTGTCGTAGCGGGTCGGGAAACCGCACAACGGGTCCCCCCCGAACCCAGGGCCAAACGGGGGTGTTTCCCACTCAGACAACTGTTCCTCTGCCTTACAATCCATAGATTCCATGAGGGCGGCGACTGCCGGAAGTACAGGGCTTGATTTGATTATGCAGGAGGACGCTGATTTTCAGTTGCCAGGGGAGGTTTGCGCCATACCTACACAGGTGACGGGACCTCTCCCTGCCGGATTTGTGGGTCTGGTTCTCCCTCGCTCACACGCTGGGAAACAGGGTTTTTTTGTCATCCCAGGAGTCATCGATGCTGATTACACTGGTGTTATTAAGGTTCAGGTGTGGACCCATCTTCCGCAATCGCTCCCGCGTGGACGATCAATTGCACAATTGATTTTAGTCCCCTATCAGGTGCCAGCCGCAGAGGATCGAACCCGGGGCGGGAACGGCTTTGGATCGACGCTGTCTCAGTCACCGTCTCACAATACGTCCTCTCCACTTGTTGCTCTGACAATGTCAGTCCGCCCCTCAAAACCTCAGTTAACACTTCTCTTAAATAATGTTCCTTTTACAGGGTTGGTGGACACTGGAGCTGATGTTACGGTGATTCGTGATCCGGAGTGGCCAGTCGGTTGGCCAACAGTTCCTTCTAAAGAGTTGTGGGGGATCGGGGGTAGCAAACCTGGGCGCCAAAGTTTGTCTTGGGTCACGGTCTCTAAACCAGGAGGCTGTGCCCTTGCTACAATCCGCCCTTTTGTACTCCCTGTCCACCTCAATATTTGGGGCCGTGATTTACTTACAAAGCTGGACACCACCCTCGATATTAATATATAATGGCCCAAAATCCTCCCTCACCCACCTTGCCATCCGCATTACCATTGGTATGGCAATCCTTAGAGCCCATATGGATTGACCAGTGGCCCCTCCCTCTAGAAAAGCTGAAAGCGCTTCATTCACTTGTACAACAATATTTGCATGCACAGCGCTTGGAGAGCTTTACTAGTCCTTGGAATTAGCTGCTGTTATTTTGGCCTTTCAATTTTTTGCTGATTGTTCCTTTAATTTGATCATGGACACGCATTATGTTTATCAGGTAATTGATCATTTACCCCTTGCCCTCATTACCCCTCAGGTCGATGCGGACCTTCTTGGCCTGTTTTTGTCCTTACAGTATTTCATCACCACTCGTAATTTCCCTTATTTTGTTGCTCACATTCGCAGTCATACCCCTCTGCCTGGGTCACTCACTGAGGGCAATGCACGCGCTGATCGCGCGTTACGTGGTCAGGTAAATTCCCTCTTTTCTGACCCCATTGAAAGCCATGCCTTTTTCCATCAGTCTGCCTCTGTTTTGGCCCGGCAGTTTCATATTCCTGCTGATCATGCACGTTCTATTGTTCGTTCCTGCCCCCACTGTGCCGCTGCTGCCCCTACCTTTTTTTTATGCCGTTAACCCTAGAGGTACCGCAGCGAATCAGCTGTGGCAAATGGACGTCACTCACGTGCCACAATTCCACCCCTATTCGTTTTTACATGTTTTCATTGATACCTATTTGGGATTCCTTTGGGCGACCCCACAGCGTGGGGAAGCCACTCCCAAAGTTATTCACCATTTGCTAGCCTGTTTTGCTGTTATGGGTCACCCGAGCCAGATAAAAATGGATAATGCCCCAGCCTATTGCTCCACAGCACTTTTCATCTTTTGTGCCCAATGGGACATCCGTCTCAAACACGGGATCCCTTATAATTCCACAGGCCAAGCTATTGTTGAACGTGCAAATCGCATGCTAAAAATCTTGCTCGACAAACAATTAAAACAAGGGGAGCTGCGTCTCCGAATCTTAGGAGACATTCAGCAACAATTGCATATCCTTTTGTTTACTTTAAATAATTTAACGCTGAACGCAGATCAGCAGACCCCCGCGGATCGGCATTTTCACAAATGGAAAGACCGCGTGTCTATTACCATCAGCTGCCCGATCCGCAATGGTTGGGCCCAGTGCCTTTAATCACTTGGGGTCGGGGATATGCTGCTGTGTTTCTCCCTGCAGGACCGTTGTGGGCTCCGGCCTGGTGTGTGCGACCGGCACTGAAACAGCATGGCGTGGCACCAGGGCTGTCGAACCCCATACCGGATTTTCAGCTGACCTTGGAGGAGACCGCAGTGCCTCCCGGGTCGACAACGGCGGGACGGAAACAGAAGAGGCGTAGCGTCCCAAGCCAGCCCGTGACATGGGGAGCAGTAAAAGCATTGGTCGCCGCGGCTCAACGAAGACTGGCAGCAAACCAACAGCCAGAGACTCTTGAGACCTTGTTTGTGGCAATTCTCGCCCAAATTACTGCTAATTCTGTACTGATTGTATGCCTTTTGTACCTGCTATTTCCTGGAGGGGTTGATTCGGGAGCGCTTTCTCCGTTACAGGCCCGAATGACATATAACCTATGGGAAAGATTGGCTTCAATAGCAAATGTTACCCACTTTTGTTTATTTGATTTTGTAGCAGCTGAAGAATTGTTAGGTACGTGCCTTATTCCAGTATGTCATCACCCTGAGGAAATTGGGAATGAGATGATGCTTGCCGCTTACTCGAACCTCTCTTCCCAGTACTCTAGCATGGCTAATCGGGGCCAGGCCAATCACACTTTACCTTCTTAAGCTTATTTTTTGCTGCTGCTGTGTACAATGTATTCCTTTTTGTTAAGGCTTTGTCGAGACCCGCCTTGTCTGTCCGGGAGTTAATTGGCTTGCAAATGCAAATTGATGGCTACCATGAGATGGCCGAGCACAAATAAACAAAAAAGGAGGGGATGTAGGATTCATAAAGGTTTATGCGCTTGGCAACATTCAGGGCACACCCGGAGTGTTGTGTAGCAGTAGTGCACACACAGCTCCTTTCAAGGGCATCAACCTTGGAATCTCGCCAAGATGATATGAACCATGGGAAGCCTCCCAGGACTGGGCTCAAGGCCCGAGAGCAAGGAATGCGGTAGATAGAAATTGGTAAATAAGAATGTTAAACAAAGCCAATGTATTCCTTTTATCTGTTGGAGAATGTAATGCGCGGGGGGAGAGAGAGAGAATAAAGGGGAAGGTGGAAAGCTGACAGGCAGAAGCCGGTTAGCAGAGACCAGCTTGCTTGCTTGCTAAAAGCTGTGCTCTGTCTTGTCATTGAACCGCCACAGGGGGGGTTAGGCTACCTTTGCTGTGCACATTGTAAGATGAGCTATTGCCAGCAGGAGAGTGAGTTTGTGTGTGTGGTTCTTGGAGGGGTGTGTGTGTGTGTGGGGGGGGGGGGTGGCGGTGGTGAGAAAACCTGGATTAGTGCTGGAAATGACCCACCTTGATTATCATGCGCATTATAAAGAGAGGTTTCAAAGAGGGATGGGCTATTACCAGCAGGAGAGTGAGTTTGTATGTGTGTCTGTGGGGGGGGCGGGGGGAAGGGTGAGAAAACCTGGATTTGTGCTGGAAATGGCCCTCCCTTGATGATCACTTTAGATAAGCTGTTACGAGCAGGACAGTGGGGTGGGAGGAAGTTTTGTTTCATGGTCTCTGTGTGTATATAATGTCTTCTGCAGTTTCCACAATATGCTATGCATCCGATGAAGTGAGCTGTAGCTCACGAAAGCTCATGCTCAAATAAACTGGTTAGTCTCTAAGGTGCCA
The DNA here is from genome assembly GCF_965152275.1 of Natator depressus. Taxonomy (NCBI): domain Eukaryota; kingdom Metazoa; phylum Chordata; order Testudines; family Cheloniidae; genus Natator; species Natator depressus. The sequence continues at coordinate 14,163,055 of NC_134244.1, read as the reverse complement.
CAAGTACTCCTTTTCTTTTTAGTGTATAGAGAAGTTCCCAGTGTGGTACTTATGTGGCCCCATCACCATAATATATGAGACTGCACCTCACAATGTCTAACCTATTTCTCCTCCCAGGAGTACTGCAAAATCTCATCAGGTAGTTGGGAATCCTATAGTAATGTCTATCTTCTAATCCCATTTTTGATTTAAATGTGCTTGTGTTTTAAAACATATTGTTAAATAGCTTGTTATCCGATAATGAGTTGTAATGCTCTTGAATAATGGAAGGCGTAAGCATTTGCCATTCGTTTGCTTTCAGGATCCACTTTTGTAATGCTGATTCGATGAGACCTGTTGTAATTTGAATTTGAAAAATAGGAAGTTTTGTGATTCTCAGCAGACGCAGCCTTTAGCAAATCACTTTCTTATTATGTTTCTCTTTCACTGTCATCCCAGTTGCAAGGTTTGATCAGCATTCTCCTTCATATAAAGATCCGTTTGTGCCCTGTGGCCCTTCTCTTAATGTCATTTCTTATTTAAGTAATTACTTAAACGCCTGATGCTGCTCCCATCAGGCTAAACTTTCACAAAGTAATGTACTAATGCATTAGTACTAGCAGAGATGATGTGGACTTCCTTGGAGTGGTTTGGGTGAAGTTCAGTAAGTAATTAGAATGCCTCAGCAGTTTCATATTTGCTGATAAGAGTTGTCCTTTTGTAGGTAACCAGGAGCCCTGTTTACCTAACTTAGCTCTCAACACAGATCCACCTGGTCTACACAAAATAATTTTACACTGATGCTGCTACCATCAGTTCACTGGTGGGGGACTGACTCTAAATAAGGCTTCCACAGCTGGACACATTTTTATCACCATGTTAATTAACCCTCGGTTCTGCATTGTAGAGGGGAGGGAGGAAAGGGAGCAAAGAGCCTGCCCCAGTGTATCACAAAGGAAGGAAGAAAGCAGCCACTCTATAGCACAGCCTGGAAGACTACACAGACCCCTCATAAATGCAACTGGGTGGTGGATCTGGGAGGTTGGGAGGACAGAGCCAGACAGCAGCAGCTCTTCTTGCCATGGGACTTGACAGATGATCAGTATGAGAGTGATTGCTGGCCTGACAACCATTAACTCCTCTGCATCTTCCCCTTCAGAGCAAAGATGGAGAGCAAGCAAGATAGACACCCACGAGGAGATGTCAGAGAGACAGGCCCAGACTTTTGTCTGGGTAGAAGAAGACAGGTCTGGAGTAGAGAGAGAAATCTGTGAGTTGTCAGCACAGAGTTTGTATGCCCTGCATTGTTTCTGTGAGGAACTTTCATTTCCCTGCCATAAAAGTGACAGAGCAGACTGATCTAGCTGGGAGAGGAGGATGGAAATGCAGCACATCTGGGGCCAGGGCCATGTTACAGTTCCACCCGCAACTCTGCAGGGCCAGTGGGGCCATGTGCTTCCCCGCTCAACCCATGAAGAGCCCAGTGCAGAGTCCTGGGGAAGGACCAGGATGGCTGAGACTGCCATAGAGGCCTCTTAGTCCCACATTCTGCGCGAGAAGGGGTGAGATCTTTGTATGGAGAGGAGTCTCCACCTATGGATCTAGAGGGTATGTTCCCGCCCTGAGCTGAATGGGTGTAAATCCAGGGGGACTTCACTGAAGACAATGAAGCTGCCCCAGTGTGAAAGAGGTGTAAATGAGGGGACATTCAGGTTGTGTCTGCACATACATGCGTGGGTGTAAATATACATTACCAGGGCAACAATCAAAGAACAAAAGGAAAAGTACCTCGTAAAGTCAGGTGGAAGTCACTGCCTTGCTTATTGGTCTTTCAGAAATAACATTCACACTGGAGAATTGCACCTCAAACCCTAGATTGCCGGAGTAAATTGACTGGGCGTGTCAAACCTGGGACCTGATTCCCTGCACCATTATACCACTTGCACACCAAGGTAACTGTTGGAATTAAAGTCACACGCACTGGTGTGTCTGAGAGGATAAATTGGGCCCCAAAGCTCTTTTTTGGGGTGGGAGACACAAAAATCTATTGGTTCGGTTTCACCCCGGTCTTTAAAAAATACATGTCATTGAAAACTGCAGTAACAAGCTGCTGCTGCTTCCTTTAAGTGAAATGTGTTTGCCTGCATGCATGTTTATAAGACTTTTCAATGTGAATTAGCCACCAGTCCACATGGCTTTCCTAAAAACCTCTTTGGCAACAAAAACTGCACGCATGTTTATCATATGGCTTCACACAGCAAACACTGATACCATCTGACTGAAGCAAGTTAATCATTAACCTTTTTCTCTGTACAATGTTCTGCTATCCTGCACATTAGAACTATGGAGGGGCATCCTTTCCAGTGGTGTGATGCCCAGCTAAGGCACAGATTTGCAGGGACAGGGCTGAGCTGCAAAATTTAGGTCTGGATTTCAAACTCCCTTCAAATTTTAGGGGGAGTGGCTCTGTGCTTTTGTTTAGGCCCATTATAAAGATACATGCTTGCAGCAAAATTTGGATTCTGAATATCCACCCCTCCAAAGTCTGGTGGAGTTAGTATCTGGGGTTCCGACCCATGCATAGCTGAGGTTTAGTCAAGTAATTTTAAAAGTTTACTATTTACATAACAATTTCAGCCAATTGGATCCCAGATACAATAAGAATCATTGCACCTACCAATGAAATCCATTCCTGTGAGCTACAAGGGCAATAGCTGAGAGCCACCCAGCACATGGCACCATCTCCAACAGTAAAAGGGAGGGGCAAAGTGTGGGCAAACCCCTTCTCTTAGGCAAAGTCCCATGAGCTCTTTCATGTCCATGCAGAGCAGAGAGGACCTTGGCTTTTATGGACTTAATATCAGAGGGGTAGTTGTGTTAGCCTGTATTCACAAAAACAACGAGGAGTCCGGTGGCATCTTAAAGACGAACAGATTTATTTGGGCATAAGCTTTTGTGGGTAAAAAACCCACTTCTTCAGATGCATGGAGTGAAAATTACAGATACAAGCATAAATATGTATTGGCACATGAAGAGAAGGGAGTTTGAAGAGAAGGGAGTTAGAGTAACTCCCTTCTCTTCATGTGCCAATATATATTTATGCCTGTATCTGTAATTTTCACTCTATGCCTCTGAAGAAATGGGTTTTTTACCCACAAAAGCTTATGCCCAAATATCTCTGTTCGTCTTTAAGATGCCACCAGACTCCTCATTGTTTTTATGGACTTATCACATACACACCAAGTAAACTGTCTGGTGTTCAATTTTTCTACTTCTGAAAAGAGGCAGCTTGTTCTAATACCTGAGCCTGGCTGAGGATGCCAGGAGCTGGCAGCATGTTCTAATACCTGGCCTGGCTCTCCCAATGACCTTCACATGCAAACTCAGCCAAGTTATTTCACTGGGCCAAAATCAATCCTGGAGTAAGTGGCAGCCCTTTAAGTTTCTGGGCCAAAATGTCAAATTCAGTGGTGATGAGAACAGGGGTGAAGTGATGTGAAGGTGTAAGGGGTCCAAGCAATGGGGGTAAGTGGTAAAGTGACATGATTTGAACCAATCTGCCATTCAGTGGTTTTGGCAAATGAATTCAATTTCCTTGCTGAGGAGGGGGAATGCATGTAGCAAGAAAAAGCAACGAAGGCCATGTCTACATTTACAGTAGCACATGGAGTACAGACACTGCAAGCCCCACTAGGACTAGTAGTGTAGATGGTGAGGCACTGCTTCCTTAGATATATACCCTACCGGCTCTCCATGTGCCCAGGCTCGATACGCGCCCAAGCAGTGCCTCCCATGGCTACACTGTTAATTTTAGACTGTAGACTGCTATTTTTAGCAGCGTAGCGCCCTGCTGCCAGAGCCTTTCCCCGCCGTGATGAAAGGTTCTGGCAGTGGGGAAAGGCTCTGGCAGCTCCCCACTGCTGGAGCCTTTCCCACCTGCAGGGAGGAGCTGCCTGCCCGCTACCAGAGCCTTTCACCACCTCATGTAGCTACACACCATAGTGTAGATGCAGCCTGCTTTTCACTGCAGCATGTAGCTACATGTACCCTACATGCTCCTGCAAGTGTAGACAAGGCCTAAAAGGAGGGTGTAAGAGAAATCGGCCCTGCCAGCTTTTTGTACATACTCCTTTTACTTGAAATCCACCCCAGTGATCTTCAGGTCCCCTGCTCTGACCTGCTTTGTTTTAGGGTATGTCTACACTGAAAATAAATACACTCGGGTTAAAATAGCAGTGAAGACACAGCAACTCAGCTTTTAACTCAGGTTAGCAGCTTGCGTTCAACCCCAATCTCCTCTATAGGCTTATAGTCCAGTGTCTAACCTTAAAGGAGTTAAAAGGTGAATTGCGATTTCTTCACTGCTATTTTAACCTGAGTTAGCTAACCCAAGGTCAGAACACATCTTTTATTTGCAGTGTAGACATACCCTTACATGTTCCTGTTAGTGCCTTCCCCCAGTCACTCTCATTTTGCGCACTTACTAAATGTAATTTCAGTGCAAGCTACACTATTGTGTTAACATTCAACATTTAGCCTTCTGTCCCTAAGGAACGATCCTGAAGTCTGTGTTCAACCAAACATCGTATGGACTTCAGTGGGAGTTTTACCTGCATACGGGCTGGCCACTTTGGCTTCAAATGCTGCAAAGTGCTAAGCAACTCTTAGCGGTGTTGAGCATTCATTATTCTTATTGAGTTCACTTTGCAGGATCAAACTGCAGGGTCTATCCAGATTGTGTTCTAATATAAGCACAAGGGAGAAGCTAAACATCTTAGTTATAGGATTTTTGAGGAACTGATCAAATTACCACATCAAAAGTATCTGGCAAGTCTAGAAAAATCGAGTTAATCAGAATGCACAGCAGATGGCATAAATTCAGCAGATGAAGTAGAAAGTTCCATATTTCCTCGGTGTCTGTAATCGGACAGGACTCTAGGTTAACTATAAAAAATTCACCATGGAAAATCCAAAGAGTTACACTGAAGATGAAATTTCGAGTGATAGCAAAATGTTCACCATGTCAGACAAGATTAGGTTTGCTTCATCTGCTACCACCACATTTGAACTATATGGTAAAGTACTTTATTGCTGAATTAAATTGATTGATAAGTGTTTAGGCTGATCTATGAAGAAAATAGCTGATCTATTTGCATTTCATATGCAATGCCTTTTTACTGTGACTTTTGCTCCTAAATGTATCTGAACATTAATGAAGAGATGTATCTGGGACACATCTCTTCCAGCCAAAAATGCTGAGGAGATAGTCTCGGGCAAACACTAACCATTTTTTCTTCCAGTGGTTTTTAAATAACCTAAATACATTTCCATTGTGTAAAATTTCAATGCCTAAAATATTTCAGATATTCAAATCACCAAAAGCTAACTGAAAATGTAAATTTATGAATTGCAGGTAAATATAAAAACACTGTTGCTGACTCAAAACAATTCTATTGAAACATTAATGAAGATGATGCACTTTTTAATCGTTATGACTCAGCATCATACACTTTGCAAAACTCAATTAAGGGCACCTGGCATGGGCCACTGTCAGAAGACAGGATCCTGGGCTAGATGGACCTTTGGTCTAACCCAGTATGGCCGTTCTTATGTTCTTATGTTCTAAGTTTGCCTTGACTTACAGCCTGTACAATCCTAGCACTCACTGCATGAAACTCTTGTTTCACTAAGAGTTTGTAGATTTTTGACAGGATCATGTGCTTCTGGATCTTTCAGGGTGTGTATATGGGGACAGAAGAGCTGTTTTGAAGAACAATTCTTTGAAAGTTTGATTTTTAAAAAAAAAATATTGTAGCTTCTAAGTGAAAGCTTTCGAATTATAGCCCTTTCACAGGAATTCCTCCCCTTTTAATACCAACAGAGTGCTCCTACTGTAACTCTGTGTACAGTGCCTTCTATCACAGGAATCTTCCTGATCTTATGTTCTTATGCTGCCAGAGCCTTTCCCCACCACAGTGAAAGACTTTAGCAGTGGGGAAAGGCTCTGGCAGGGGGAGGCAGCGGGGAAAGACTCCAGGAGCTCCCCACTGCCAGACCCTTTTCCTGCTACTTCCCCGGTGCTGGAGCTTTTCACTGTTGCATGTAGCTACACACCGTAGTGTGCACGCAGCTTGCTTTTCCCAGCAGAGTGTAGCTACGTGTACCCCACATACCCCTGCAAGTGTAGATAAGGCACGGGTTTCAAGAATGTTACAAATACTTTATTTGCACAGAATTGGCCAAAGAAATGTGTGATTTGAAAGGATGTTTGTCTTGTTTCTGCTGGACTTTAGAACCGCAAAGCAAGAAGAAGCCTTCTGCATGCTGTGTTTGGACTGCACTGGCAATCTACTTAATGACGCTAACTATAGGCCTGGGACTATTGGCGCTAAAAGGTAATTTTCCTAAATAACCACTTACTGTAGCCTTGAAATCCTTGTAATGGTTGGCAACGTGTTTGTGCCTGATGCTTTTGCAATACGCCATCCTAGAGGGCTTCATGCCTCAATAGGATGAGCCTACTGTACATGCCAGGGGCTCTTTGCATCCCTTCAGTCGCTGCCCCAGCAAGCTCCTGTGTGTCACCCTTCCACCCCTCTATTTCAGGGACTCCCTGCAACCCCCGTTCCCCTCTCCCCTTTGCCAGGAGCTCTGTGGGTTCCCCATTTCCCTCTCCCTCAAGTGTCCCCCATTCTCCCATCATGCCAGGGGCTCTGTGTGCCCCCATACCACTATTCCTCATTCTCCTCTTCATTCTCCCCTTCCCCACCATGGCAAGGGCTCCGTGTGCCCCCCATTCCCTCTGCCAGGGGGCTCTTTGAGTCCCTCATGCGTCCTTCCTCCATACCATTGTCTCACATTCCAGAGTGCTTTGTGTGTCCCCCATTCCTCACTTCCCCCTCCTTCCCACCATTCTCATATCTTTTCTTTCTGCCTGGGAGAGTCCCCCTTCGCTCAGCCAGTTAAGATACTGTGATGCTCAGTGCATTATAAATAGACATCCTGGTAGAGTATTTAAATATTATCCAGCTAAGATCCAAGAGCAATCAATATCACTCCTATAAATGGTTGTTATGCCCATCTGTCACTCAGGGCTGGTTCTGAAAGCGTACACACAGAAAGGGTGGGGAGAGTTTTGTGCACGCTCTCTCCTCATGCCAGGAAGCTGATCTCAGTGTTTCAGGGGTGTGAGAGATGAGTGCCATGAAGAGCAGAGGAGGATAAGTACGCTTTCCTTCAGTTCCTCAGAGAAACTATTGGAGTACAAGTACATGATCCTGAGCACTCTAAGAATTAAGGCTCCCTCTATTAGAAACTGTTTTTTTCCCCAGATGCATATTAGATATGTTGCTGTCATATCTGGCCACGTAGCCAGGCATATGTGGCACCTGGATACAATAATGAAGGGCATACTAAAAATGCCTGCATAAGTAGATGAGAGCCAATGGCTATGTCTACACTATAAATTAGGGGTGTATTCCCCTGCTCAATGTACTCTCATTGAGCTAGCGTGAGTATAAATAGCAGTGTAGCCAGATTAGCACTGGAGGCATGGCTGAGCTGTGCCCAGTACGAATGCCCCGGTTTCAGGTAACATTCTACCTGTCATGCAGGAAAGAAGTGTCTGTTTTACAGGAACTCAGGGCCAGTCAATAGAAATTGCCCTATAGAGCAGGAATTTCCCAGGATGATAGAAGGAGCTTGAGAATATTTATTCCATGATGCCTTCCATTTTCCTAGTATTTAACATGCAGGAGGAAATACGCAAAATCCAAAGAGAAGACAACTCATATATACCAGAGGAACTGGTCAGCCCCTTCTACAATGAAACTCTTCCAGAAAGCAACTTTTATAGAAAGAACACTAGAGGTGAAGAAACATTGATCGAAAGCTTAGAAGAGGAAATCAACACGATTAGGGTCAGCAACCACAATTTATTGATGAGGATGAACAATATCACACTGGCTGCAGGTATCTCTCTGCTTCACCTTATCTTTTTGACTGTCATATTTTGTACATAATCTGAAAGCCTGATGGTGCTGTACAAGGAGTACAAGAGTCAAAGCCTTCTTTAAATAGAAAATGCACAATTCAGTGGTCCCTATGGGAAACTCCAGCTTTCTTCTCTAAGATTGAAGGGTGGTGGCCAGATCCTCAGCTCATCTAAATGGTGTAGCTCCATTAACTTGACACATTATTATGGATGGTCTGGTGGTTAGGGCACTAGCCTTAGGACTTGAAAGACCTGGATTCAGTTCAGTGCTCTGCCACAGCCTTTCTGCATGATCTTGGGCAAGTCACTTAGCCTCTGTGTGCCTCAGTTCCCCATGTGTAAAATGGGGGTGACAGTCCCGCCCTGCCTCCCAGGGGTGTGGTGAAGATAAATACATTAAAGATTGCAAAATGCAGTGCTTTGAAATCTACCAAGGAAAAGCACGATGTGAGAGATAGCCACTGCTATGAAAATATAATAAATACTTAAGGAGCAACCAGGAACAGGGCCCCATTGTATAAACACAGAGTAGTAAACAGTGGCTGCCACAGAAAATGAATGGAGTTATGATGATCTGTACCAGCTGAGGATCTGGCCCGAAGAATTGGATAAGATTGTGCATAGGGTGGCAGTATGGAGCCCAGGCTGGCATATCCCTTCGGGGTCCCACTTTATTGCAGCTAGAGTTTATTTCCTGGGCTGGAATGGGCGTGGGCTCCCTGTACCCAGTCCCCCCACCCAGGATACCCACACAATGTTGCTCAGACTTTTTTCAGGCCTCTCTAGGACTTCTAGTCTTCCTGCAGGGAGAGTGACATTTTCAACTCAGAGCTAAATTTGTTAACATACTGTTCAATCAACGATTGAGTGCTGACTGTTTAAAAATGCACATCAAATATCCATTTCAGGGCAGCTTGGAATCAAAGGAGAACCTGGTCCTCCAGGTAAGTAAATATTTGAGCAATGAACAGCTTCCCCTCTCTTTCATTCCCCCTCCCTTCCCCTGTTCTGTACAGAATCGGAAGTTAGATTTTGGAACCCTATTCAATAAGTCATTTGGGCCCCACTCCTGCAAAGACATAATTCTACCCTGCATAATTTTACGCACGTGAGTGGTCCCATTGAAGTCAAGCTCCTCCCACACCCCCTTGCAAGGCCTGCTGGGAGTCTGGCTTTGGTGCAGGGTGTAGTCCCTGTTCTCTGGATACTCCCCATTCTGAGTAAGTGGGTGGGGAGAAGCAGGGAGCTAGTAGAATCACAACTCCGTCTCCCCTCTCTGCTGCTGCTCACTAGCCAGGGTAGCTGGGGAGAAGTAAGTTGTATTTTATCAAGAGCTTTATCAGTAACTTACTGTCCCCCTTGAATCTGGATGGGACCAAGGGAGGAACTGATGGGAACCGGATGGGAGCCACAACTGCAGAGAAGTTTCACAGCACCATTTACTCAGGGTTGAGCCTACAGGCTCAATCTAGTCCACAACGAGTAATATGTCATGATTAAGGTGTGATCCTACAAAGTGCTGAGCAGCTCCCACATGGCACTAGGGGCCTCAGCCTTTCATAGGATTGCACCCCAAATTGTGCACTTGTTCTTGCAATAGAATAGCTGCGTAAGGTCCTCGTGCATTTCCCATTGAAAACAATGGAAATACATCCACTGACTTCAGTGGGAGTTGGATTGGGCCCACTGACTTGATGGTGGTGGGAGGAGGGGGTTTGCACATGCTCAGGATCAAGCCCTAAAACTCCCCAGATCTGAAGGTTACTTCTCCTAGATGGATTCACATGCCATTTTAAGAGACACCCAGCTTCCCTTTTCTGACATTGACTTTCTGTTCCTCAATCTCCCCAAGACTTATACTTCAAACTGGTGTCCAACTAGTGCAGGGGTCGGCAACCTATGGCACGTGTGCCAAAGACGGCCTGCGAGCCGATTTTTAATGGCACGCTGCTGCCTGCCGGGTCCCAGCTGCCGGCCCCGCTCAGCCCGCTGCCGAACCCAGGCTAGGACCCCGGCAGGCAGCAGCGTGCCATTAAAAATCCTGCCTGCCCCAGTCCACTCTTCTCCGCCCCCTTGCGGGGGCAGGGTAAACAAGCTTGATCCCCTCCCCCGCCTTTTCCCCCAGCATGCTGGGTTCCTGCCCCTCCTCCTCTCCCTCCCAGCCGCCAATCAGCTGATGGCCCCTGTGAGGGAGGGGGAGAAGCGGAGCCGCAGCGCGCTTGCTGCTCCGGGGAGGAGGTGGAGAAGAGGTGGGGACAGGGCCTTGGGGAAGGGGGTGGAATCAGGGCATATCCCCTCCAGCCCCCTGCCGTGAGCCGCTCTGGGCAGGGGGCTGGGACCACCCCCACGACCCTAGCCCACATCCCCAGCCCTCTGCCCTGACCCCTGCACGCCCCCATGACCCCAGCCCTGACTCCAGCACCCCACACACATACCCAGCCCCCCACACCCCATGCCCTGACTCCTGCACCCACCTCACATGCCCCCAGCCCTCTGCCCTGACTCCTGCACCCTCCTCACACACCCACAGCCCCCTGCCCTGACTCCTGCACCCCCCACACCCCATGCCCTGACTCTTGCACCCCCCACATTTCCACCCCCACCCAGAGCACCAAACGGGAGCGCCTTCACCCCCCCATCCCATTCCCACCTGCACGCCTTGCACCAAATGGGAGCTGCCCAGGTAAGCACTCCACACCCAAACCTCCTGCCCCAACCCTGAGCCCCCTCCCTCATTCTATCTCCTGGCCAGACCCTGCACCCTAACCCCCACCCTGCTCCTTCCCCCCCAGCCCTGTGCTCAGTGCACTCCTACCCTCAGCTCAGTGCAGAGAGAGAGGAAGAGAATGGGCTAGAACCAGGGAGAAGGTAGGTACCCACTGTATGTGGGCAGGGCCAGGATCCCAGACCAGCAGCGGGCTGAGAGGGGCCGGCAGCCGGGACCCTGGCTGGCAGGAGCCAGCGGACGGAACCCCAGACCGGCAGCGGGCTGAGTGGCAGCGGGCTGAGCTGCTCAGCCCACTGCTAGTCTGGGGTTCTGGCTGCCAGCCCCTTGCCAGGGGTCCCAGCCGCAGGCCCTGCTCAGCCTGCTGCCGGCCTAGATGAATGGAACCCCAGGCCGGCAGTGGGCTGAGCGGGCCGGCGGCGTTAGATCAGCATTTTAATTTAATTTTAAATGAAGCTTCTTAAACATTTTGAAAACCTTGTTTACTTTACATACGACAATAGTTTAGTTATATATTATAGACTTATAGAGAGAGACCTTCTAAAAAACGTAAAAATGTATGACTGGCACTCAAAACCGTAAATTAAAGTGAATAAATGAAGACTCAGCACACCACTTCTGAAAGGTTGCCGACCCCCGAACTAGTGCATACAATTTCAGTCTTTTTTCTTAGCCACGTTATCTCAGCCTGTCTGAAATGAAGGTTTTATTCTGTTCAATTCAGGTGCCAAGGGGGAGAAAGGAAGTCAAGGTGAAAAGTATTTCAAGTTTTCAAGTGCTTACTCCTCTGTTTTTTACTCTATCACCCAAAGGATGTTGGTTACATGCTGAAATATACACAAGGCCAGATTCTTATTGGGTGTAAATTAGCATAATTCAATTGCACTCAATGGAGCTATGTCATCTTACACCCATCTGAGGATCTGGTCCTAGTTACGGTCAAATCCTGGTTCCATTACAACCAATGGACATTTTATTATTCAATTCCGTGAGCCACAGCCCTTAGTTTACACTTGTTCATTATGCCATCAAATCCATCTTCTAGGAGGAAAAGGTGAGAAGGGAGACATGGGTCTACGAGGACCAGCTGGAAGCAAAGGAGAACCAGGGTCAAAGGGTAAGCAAATAACATAAAACTCAGAGAGGGGTGGGGACATATTTAACAATGTAGACAAGCAGAGGAGAACAAAAGTGGATGTATTTGTATTTTAGGTATTGGATTTCCTGGGGAGAAAGGAGAGAAGGGTAAGTCATGGAAATGAACCCTCCCTTGCATCATAAGAACAAATAGAAATAAAAACGCCCTGATTCTCAGACTTCCCATTGGCATTTTGATTTTGGTGCCTAAATATGGATTGAGATACCCAATGTTAAGCACTTTGGATGTGAGCATTTTGGCCACTGTTTTTAAACCTGAAATGTTTTTTAAGCACGTGCTTCCCACTGCAAACTCGGAGAGATGTGAACGCATCCAGTGGCGGATTAGCCACTGGGCCAATGGGGCCCTGGCCAATTGGGGCAACTGGAAAAATGGGCACCCCCTCGCACCCAACCTGTACCACCCACTCAGCACTCCTGCCAGGGAGTGGGGGAAGCCCCCATGACCCAACCCTGCTCCCTGGCAGGAGTGCAGGGGGGGAAAGAGCCACTTGCTCTGGCCCAGGGCCCCACAGAACTGTAATCTGCCTCTGAACACATCCCACTCATTGTTGAGGAATGTCCTTTATAACCCCTGTGATATTCTCTGACTTTCACCCCATTCACTTGTAGAAAACAAGTAGATAGGTGTGATGAGCTTCCGTAGCTGCAGGTTTTGTGTGTGTCTTGCAGTTAATTTACTTGTTTGGGAGCTGTGGTTTCAGTCTTCACAAAAGAATTGATGTTAATTTTTTTTGTCAATTCAATTTCAAGGTAATCCTGGAGAAGAGGGTGCTGGAGGTGCTCAGAAAGGGGAGAAAGGTTCATCTGGAAAGGATGGAACTCCAGGTACTGAGTTACTTACCTTTACAGCCCTGTACAAATGTTATCATACATAATGCTCAATCCACATATTTCCTTTGATATTTTAGGGTTACCTGGAAGAGTAGGAGCTCCAGGTGCCAAGGGAGAAGCAGGTAAGGAAGTATTAATAGCAACACCTCTTAACAGGTAAATGAAGAGCTAAGCAAAGAACTGAATACCCAAAGTTCAGTAAAACCAGAACACGCAGCAGCAATCAGAGTGATTTACGTGGGTTTTTTATGGGTCATAAGTAGTAACTGGAGGGTAACTTAACTTTCTGTGTCAAAGATGACATTCCTACTGATAGAGCCGCACTGATACAACATAATTTGATCAGCCACTGCTCTATAAGATTCACACTAAAATGTGTATGTTGTAATCAACATACAATCCAGTTGTCCTGTGTGTCCGGTTCCTGGAGACCCAGTCTTCCGGCCAGTTTCTGGTCTCATTTACAAGAGGATAAATTGGGAGTAACTCTACTAACGTGTATGCATTTATTCCCAATTTTTCACTCGTGTAAATGAGATTGGAATGTGGCCTTTCATTAGGACTAAATCCTGGAGCTATTGCACAGCCCAAATGGCTGGGCTATGGTACATGCTGGGGAAGGAATTATCCCTCAGGCTGTGCTGTGCATTCACAACAGTTATAGTCCCCTAGCCAATGCCCTCATTCTCCATTTAGGACCATGTCAAACCATGGATTGACCAGGTTCTCCCTCATCCCTCCCTTCTCCCCAAGGCTCCTAGCTGGGGAGCAGAATGTTCACGCACATCAGATTTTCCTGACATGCAGGGAGACTGCTACCCCCAGCTTGGGGACCGCAGGCTTTCTGCCCTGGAATCACACCAGTCTCACTAGGTAAGGGCCCCCACAGCCAGTCAGGCAGCAAGTCAGCTCTGCTGCTTCCCTTATCTCATCCATCCATGGTGCTTGTCTATGTTTATGCTAAGCAAGCATTTTAAACATCAAGCATCCGTATCTTCCTTGCTGTGCAGCATGACTTACAACAATGAAATACAACTTCAGGCCAAATCCTGCAGTTCACTGCCTATATATTTCAGAGCCTTTTCAGGGAAAAATTCCCACTGACATCAGTCTTTGAGCAAGGACAGCAGGATTTGGCTCATAGACAGTTGGACCAGTTTCACAGCTTGTGTAAATCAGCAAAGCTCCATTTATGTCAGTGGAGTGACTGTCCATTTACATCCGCTGAGAATCTGGCCCAATACCTGTGGATTGCATAGGCTCAAAAATATCTACCTTTCATGTCCATTAGTCATTATTATTAATATGTATGTATTGGAATTTCAGGAATAGAAGGACCAAAGGGGACAAAAGGAGACCAAGGAGTCCAAGGTAATGCATTTCCTTCATTGCGTTCCTACTATGGATTTTGCTCTCATTCATACCTGTGTAAATCAGGAATAACTCCATTGAAGTTAGCAGAAATAAACCAAAGTAAAACCAGTGGATGAGAATAGAATCCAGCGGACAGTACTGAATTTACACAGATAGACCCAAATTTGGCCCTCAGTGACAGATACCTATTTCAAAATAGCTGCACTGCCATCTTCAGAGTCACTCTGGATCTACAACGAGAGCAAAATTTGACTCTTATATTGGTATTGCATTTTGTAGTGTGTGCGTGATGGGTGTTTCATGAGATGTTCAAAGCAACAAATCATCAGAAGTTTGGTATTTTTCATCCAGGCTTAAGAGGACCATCGGGTGAAGATGGAAGTAAAGGGGACAGTGGCCTCGCTGGTCCAAAAGGTGAATCAGGAATGAAAGGAGATAGGGGACCTACAGGTAAGGCAATTTGCTTATTTTTACCTACGCAATTTTAACAATTTCACATGCCTTCCTAGTTAAGTCTTTTCCGTTTACAGTGTAAAATGTATTGTTACTCCATGAGTTGTTTCCACAAAGATTCAGACATCTCTGACCATGGGGTTACCAGTCTATAAAGGGATTGGATGAATGAGGTTATTTGCCTTATTTGTTTCTTGCTATGCCAGTGCACCAAGCAGGGTGGTTCTCCAGAAATGCTGACTCAGAGCAATGAGCTTTTATATTCTCTTTTGGGATATGTACGTGTAATGAAAGAAGCAGGTACTTAATTATCAGCACATCCCTGATTATAGCAGTGGTGTTTATAGAAGGATTTATATGGTATAAACAAATACAATACAATTTAAATGCACAATCATGTGCAGGTTTGGTTGGTTAGAGCGATAGTAAAGCCTGCCTCTGAGTGGTTTATATCCCATATAAGCTAGAGTTTTGTGTAAGTTAAATAGAAGAATTATGCAGTGTCTCTCGCCTGTGTAACTTGCATTACATTGGTATTCATCAGCCACATCTGAGATGTGGACAGGGAGAATGAGCCGAAAACAGGGTGGAAAGTGGAAACGTTGTGGAAGTGGTCCATATGAGCGGAGAATGATGATTATACACAGAACATTTGGAAATGTAACATTACTGCTCTGCTGGTGTACATCAGTGAGGTTCCATTTATTTAACAGAATTCCACTGATTTGCACCAGCTGAGGGTCTGGCTCATGAATGGCAAAACGGATCTTAAAAAATTCTAGGAATCTTAGGAAAATCCTGGAACAGAAAAGGGAAGGAGGGAATTGCAATCCCTTCTGAAATATTTTATTGCATTCTGTCATAAGTATCTTGATTACTGTTAGAGAGCTTATTCCTTCACTCTCCCACTTCCCTGGTCCTTCTCGCACGAACAGAGAGCAACAATACCCGAAGTCCGAAGGTGCAAACAATTCGATGTTTATTGGGGTGAACTTCCAGCAAGCTTAAATACAAGTTCCTTTTTCCTTATTTTCGAATCCCAACTTACTTCCTGTTTGCCCCTAATTTACATAGTAATATTCTTAGCTATACCTTAACCAATCATTCTACTGAAATTTAACTAACCAATCCTAACATATTGTAACATGATTAGCTAACCAATTATATCCCACCACCTTAATTAGATTACACCCAGCAAAATTAATTATACAGCAGACAGAAACAATCACAGAACCAGACAGAGATTATACAGACAAACAATAGCAAAGTTGGAACTCTAATGACAAAACAATACAGAAGTGAGGATTTCACATCCCAGCTATTGATAAGTGAGTTCTTGCCAGACAGGATGCTATCAAACTAAGTTTCCTTTTACATTTTCTAGGCACTTCCCTTTCTCTGGAGGTGATAGGAATTATCAGGACAGGATTGTATTCAGGACAGGATTGTATTCCTAACAGCCCAATAGCACCTTCTTTCAATGTGACTAGTTTGGAATGTGAGGATGTGACTGTTCGCTTCCTGGCTTATGGCTGCCTCTGCTGCTTAGCCAAAGGCCTTAGCCTAAGAACAGGGCCTCAAACAGTCACAGTAAGAGAAGGCCCTTACACCAGCAGACAGTGATTTTGATTCTTTCTTTTATACCTCTAGAACTAGCCAAGTGATAAGAATACCCCTAAATTCTTAAAGTACAGGCTTTTGCAGACAGGCCTGAATATCTATATCCTAACAATTACCAACTGCAAATGTCAGAGATCTAGAAATGCAAACCCAGGGCCAGATGCTGATGCTGTTAGAGCCAATGGGAGAGAGACACAGATTTGACTCCAACCCTTTGATTTATACACATTCATTGTATTGTTAAATAGGTCTTCGAGGAAGTAAAGGTGAAGTGGGTGAGAAGGGAGAGATGGGCCCCAGAGGACCAATTGGTGCTCCTGGAAACAAGGGAGATGCAGGTCAGTCAGATTTAAACGGTAAGTTAATAAGGCAAAAAGCCAAATCTGGCTGGGGGTTGGTGGAGGCGAGGGGAGATGCCATGTTTAATAATTTGTACAAATATCACTAACGCTAACACCAATATTGTATTGTATGTACAGCGGGTGCACCAGGGCTTCCAGGACAGAAAGGAGAGGCAGGTAAGCCAGGCAAAAAGAAAAGTTTCTCCTATTAGTATGACACTGATCTCCCTTAAAGGTACATTTCATTAAAAAGGGGCAGCTGGTGTAAATCGGCTCTGATTTAATCGAAGTCAGTTAACAGCCACAGTGGATTGGCCCTGAAAGTCTAATTTAAAAGAAAATCAAACCCACTGTGATTGTAACTGAGAAATGTCCATTTGTCTCAATTACCAAGGAAGAATATTATAAACACAACATCTGCCCTCCCTCCAATCCCGCAGCAAGCTGCAGATTCAAGGCCTGTTGTCTCACGTACACCACTGGACTCAAAGAGTAATTCCACTGAACTCAGTCGAGTTACACTGGTGTAAAACTGCTGTAAATGGGTGTAAGTGAAAGGAGAAGTAGGATCTTTTGTTCTATATTTTTCATAGATTTTTAAAGTCAGGAGAGCCCAGTACGACCATCTTGTCTGCCCTCCTGCATATCATAGGCAATCACAGTCCAGGGCAACTGCACCTCTGTCTCCCCTCGGTGGTTCAGCAAGGGCATCCACTCTCTGGCTTCAGTTCCCCAGTCATTGCCTTTCTAGGCGGAGACCTGCATCTTTCTCCCTTCTGACTCGGGTGTTTCCAGGCTGCACACTTCCTTGCCTTCACGGTGTATTTCCCATCACAGACTGGTTGGCCAAGAACACTTGCTTGCTTTTTCTTGAGAGACTGATGATAGAATGATTGTCGATAGTTATAAGTTACCATGCAGCACTTCCTATGCACGCCCACTTTATTCTTAAGGGATAACGCATTGCAGAGAAAACATATTAAAACAATAAAAGAACCTACGCACATGCTAATAAGTTTAACAGAATTAACCCCAACCCTAACATGGATTCTGCAGGGCCAGTCCTTCCAACCCTACCCGAAAGATTGGGGCCTGCTGTGGATTAGGGGTCCAGTCCATTTGCTGGATCAGGAAAAAGGCCCTGCGCCAGTTTAAAAGCAGGCTATTTATTCAAAAATCCTTCCTTTGTCTGTCAGTCCCTGGAGAATCTAGGTTGAACAAGTATACACGTATCTCTCCGGGGGTGGTGGGGTTCTTTACAACCTGAGTGAATTTGTGTAATCACCCCCAGCTGTATGAAAATACATACAATTACACAGTAACACATGCACCATTGCATGTTTAACACAAGGAATGTCAAAGATTTTAAAACTAATTCAATAAGGTTTAACTTCATTCAATAAAGTTCATTTACGATATTGCAGGAAATTGTCAGTCTGTTACACCAGTCCCAGAATTTCACCCAGTAAGTCCCTTTCTAATCCTCTAAGGCCTGGTTCACCATTGTATTACTCCACTTTCACACCAGTTTCACTCTACTGAGGCAACACCAGTGTCAAACTGGAATAATGCAGTGATGAATCAGGACCCTTTTGTCTAATTCTAAATTCATATGGTGTCTCCCCTGCTTCATGGCCTGACTCATCATGTCATTTAGATATGAAGATATTGGTACTGAGTATCCTCTGAGCATCAGTTTCACACTAGAGTAATTCCATGGAGTTGCTCCTGATTTAGCCCAGTGTAAATGAAAGGTGAATCTGTCCCACAGTACCCTGGAAAAATTGCAACACAGGTAATTGCTTTCTGTCTATGAACATTTCCCCTGCAGGTGCATATGGATGGAGTGTTCTTCACCCCTTATGGAAAAGTCCTAGTAGAAGCTGCTATCCTTTCTCTGGGCTTTGTGAACTATCCTACAGAATTATATCCCTTCTCTAAAATTCTATGGGATGACTTAGAAAATCTATAGAAAATTTCTTTTTTTCTGTTAACATCTATAGATTTTAGAGCAATTTATATAGAAGCCTATTAAATTTCCATAGAGCCCTAATTTGTGTGTGTGTGTGTGTGTTTACAGGGCCATATTCTGTGTGTACAGGGCCATATTCTCCTTTTGGCTCTATACACATCACTCCCTTTGAAGTCAATGTGAACCATTTGTATGCATCCCAGGGCAGAATTTGACCTAAATTTTGGAAAGTGCTTTGGGATCCTTCAGATTGAAATGCTGTGTGGACCTGATTCTCCACTGCCTTTCACTTTGTATGCTCATTTACACAGTGCAAAGTTGGTTATAAAATTATACCACTAGTGAAAGTGAGTGGAGAATTTCAACATGGACGCGGTTTACATCCACTCTGCTCTCACTCTGCACAGGAATAGATGACTACACAAGGTGCGGGGCAGTAGAGGATCAGCCCCTGGAGAAATGTTATGTTACTTTGGTTCCTTTATAGTTCTTTGTACTTCACTTTTGTTGTTGTTGTTCATCTTTAAGGCCTGAATGGAGAAGTTGGTGCCCGGGGACTTCCTGGTTTAAATGGCATGCCTGGTCAGAGAGGGGAGAAGGGTACGTAGCTACCAGCATTTTTAATTTAGTAAAATAATACCCTGCTAAGTATTTGTTACCCATGTACCCATTTTTTCCCCCTTTTTTTTTCCCCCTTTTTTTTTTTAAACGTCAGGAATCCCAGGAGAGAGGGGACCTAAAGGTGAAAAGGGACAGAGAGGAGAAGCAGGTAAAGGAAAACAAGACACGTCCAGCATCAGCAACACAAGTTATTCAAATAGGGGGATGCACTGGAATGAACACACAGCTCAAGCCAGAAGGCAGGATGCTCAATCCCATGCGTGACAGACTCATGCAGTGTGGACCTACAGTAGTGGGCATGGAGCTCTGCCAAGCTGCCATGGCAGGATACTTATTTCTGTAGCTGTGCCCAGGGTCCTTAGAGGCACCTGTTGATATAACTTAAGAACATAAAGTGCAGCAGGTTAAGATAACCCACCCCAAATCTCCTTCCGCTGACATTAACGGAGCTACTGTGACTTACCCCAGCGGTGTATCTGGCACATAGGGTCAATTTAGGTATGTTATCATGAAAGATCCACTTATCCTCTAAGCCTTGGATCTGAAAACCCAATCTTCCTAGGTGAATAAGTTCTTATTTTTATATATTGTATGTGCCTTATCCACTTCATTAACCATTAGCTGGAGAACGAATGTGCCTTCCCATCTGCATGAATTGAAAAGTAGACTATAAATATAAGCTTGAGGGAGCTTAAAAGTGTGATAATATCTATTTTACTTACTTATTTTGGTTTTGATGATCTTTGATGGCATTCCAGGACCAAAGGGAGAACAGGGAGATTCGGGTAAAGCACTTGCTGTATTAAATTATGCAAAGAGATGATTACACAATAGGGTACTTTCCATGGAATGCTTCACTGACTTCTGAAGGTGATTGCATGTAATACTTGTCATGCTCTTTTCTTCAGAAATTGCCAAAGGCATCAGCTCTCTGATATTTTCCACCTAGGGGTTAGAGGCCTACCTGGTGAAAAGGGAAGTAGGTGGAATTCTGGCTCTCCAGGTCCAAAAGGTGAACCAGGAATGAAAGGAGCCAAAGGAGACATGGGACCTAGAGGTAAGACTATCTATCAAGGTTTCTGATGAGTAGTTGGTATGTTTTGCACTGTGTGTGTGTATTATGGAATTGCAGTAGTTGTTCCATGGTTAAGGTTGCTGCTAGCTTTCCATTATAAACCTGATTTTCAACCTCACTACCAAGTTCCCACACACAGAAACCAATCTTCCTGACATTTTGGGTGCTACATCTCATCCTATAGTATCATCTTTCTGGAAACTTTGGTAAAAATTATGCAAAGGATTTTAAAGTCATGGGGCCAGATACTCTGGTCCCGGCCACCTTTATGTCCCCCCAGTTGCCAGTGCAGTTCATTACACTTCATTTTTGTTCCCTTGTATTATTTCAGCAGAGGCACCGTGCAAGTCTCCTCTGTAAGTTTTTAGAAATTAATAATTCAACAATATCTATTTATCTGCATCCAATGAGGAGTGAAAATAAAGGGAAGCAATTGTAATAAGGAAAGGGAAAGATTGACTGACTGGAAAAAACATTTAAAAACTGATCAGTAAAGTTAGGTGTCATTATGAGACCAGCCCGTAGGACCAGCAATTGTGCCAGCATTGCAGTGGTAGTATTTTGGCAAAAATGCCCAGTTCTTGAACAATTCCTGTGTGACTCTGTATTGGACACAAACACATTTTCTTTTAATGTCACTCATCTACGTCGTCTTGTTTCATAAATTTGCCTCTTGAACAAGTGCATTTCAGTGCAGCCATTACAAGGAAAATTTCATTCACTGCTTGCATCTGAGTTGAGATATTTCTTTCGGACACTACATTAAGGCAGGTTTCAGAGTGGTAGCCATGTTAGTCTGTATCAGCAAAAAGAACGAGGAGGCCTTGTGGCACCTTAAAGACTAACAAATTTATTTGAGCATAAGCTTTCGTGGGCTAAAACCCACTTCATCGGATGCATGCAGTGGAAAATACAGTAGGAAGATAGATATATACACACAGAGAACATGAAAACATGGGTGTTGCCATACCCACTATAACGAAAGTGATCAATTAAGGTGGGCTATTATCAGCAGGAGAAAAAAAACTTTTATAGGGATAATCAGGATGGCCCATTTCCAACAGTTGACAAGAAGGTGAGAGGAACAGTGGGGGGGGTGGGGTGGGGAAATGAACATGGGGAAATAGTTTTACTTTGTGTAATGACCCATCCACTCCCAATCTTTATTCAAGCCTAATTTAATGGTGTCCAGTTTGCAAATTAATTCCAATTCTGCAGTCTCTTGTTGGAGTCTGTTTTTGAAGTTTTTTTGTTGTAATATTGCAACTGGCCCAAAAAGGGGGACTACCCTGCGCCCTGTGAAGTAAATTACGCCCACAAGCCAAGGAGCAAAGGGGAAGCCTGAGGAGGAGAGTCACAATTCCTCCCTGGGCTGTTTCTGGGGTAGTCCAGCTACACTCTTACCTTACACCGGGCAAGCTGTAAAGGCACAGTCCAGCCCTTTTTTATTCTGGTGGCTCCAGCACCAGTGCAGCTACTAGTGGTTTTTTTATCAATAACTCTCGCTTTGCACAGGACTGAAATATATTTTCCTCCTTGGGTGAAGCTCCGAGGTCCCCAGTTGCCCCAAAGTGGCCGAGACAGCATCTTACATGGCCCAGAAGTAACAACGCAGAACATCAACATGAGCAGATAGCCCTATAGTGAGACATCACTCCACTTCACTGTGACACTAACCAGTCCCTGCCCACTACCACTCCTAGACGGAGGCTGCATCTTTGCTGATGAACTAGCTATAAAGTCAGGTTTCACAGTAGCAGCCGTGTTAATCTGTATTTGCAAAAAGAAAAGAAGTACTTGTGGCACCTTAGAGACTAACCAATTTATTTGAGCATAAGCTTTCGTGAGCTACAATCCGATGAAGTGAGCTGTAGCTCACGAAAGCTTATGCTCAAATAAATTGGTTAGTCTCTAAGGTGCCACTAGTACTCCTTTTCTTTTAGATATAACGTGGCCCCCATCCAACCAGCCTTACACATGCAAAACTCCCACTGAGCTCAACTTGATTTGGCCCCAATCAGAACAGGGAGACAGGATCGTACGTTAAGAATTGATTTCTGAATTCACTCCTGACACGTATTTGAAAGCTGCTTTAGGCCACACCCGACTCAGATGACGATATGCAGCCTGGTAGTTTTAGATTTCTCCTGCATCTAACTCTGGTTAATGATGCAGAAAACACACCTACCAGATTACAAAATAGGTTGTGTATGTCTATTTATATAGTTATACTTTTTTAAAAGGAAGAGTTGTATATTTAGTGCTTTTAGCAAAAGAAAAAGGATGTGGGAAGCTTTTTTTTCAGTACATTTGGGATCCCTTTGTGCATTCCAACTAAACTATCCTTTAAGAGGGCCCAAGTGGCACTGTGGTGTCAAAAGACCCCGCTCCTATTCTTGAGGCTGCCACTGACTTCTTGTTTGACTTTGGATAAAAATCACTTAGACCCAAATCCTCAAAGGTATTTAGGTGCCTAAGTCCCACCTTTCAGTGAGAATTAGATGCCTAAACACCTTTGAGGATCTGGACCTTTCCCTCTCTTTGCCTCAGTTTCCCCATGTATAAAAGGAAGGTAATAAACCTTTATTCGTGTAGGGTTTTTTTAATTAAGACACTGAGATCCTTAAAGCATTTTGCAATCTTTGGATGGAAGGCACTGTAAAAGTGCAAATAATTATTATGAACGTTTATTGTTATTGGGTTTTTTTAATTGTAATATGGTAGCACCTGGTGATGTGAACTGAGATTGCGACCCCATTGTGCGAGGTTCTGTGCAAACACATAGTGAGAGACAGCGCCTGATAGCAAAGAACTGGTCAAATTAATTGCTGTAGGCCATTTGACCATAAAATAGAGAAAGGGCCTTTTATATTTTGCAAAGAACATAAGCAGCTGGAGGTTGTTTGTAAATGTATTTTTAAAAAACAAGGTTTTTAAAATGTATACTCTGTAGCTGTTTTTATAACATTTAAGATACATATTATATGCATGGCAGCACCAGTAAAATACTGTCCACTTAATATAGCAGGATTCTGCACACTGACGTATATACACCATCACGGGACCTTTTCACCAGTGTTGTGCATTGCAAATACTCTGCAGTGCATAATACTCCTGCTGCTTTTAACATGCTGCTATCATGAGTTCCAAAGCTGTCCCAGGGGCTTATCCACATTAGGAGTTTAATTCTAGGAGTATATTTCAAATTCTAAAAGTGTGAGGGGGCTAGAGTTTTATTTGAACATTTGCATTCATCTCCGATCAACACCAGCTTAAGACATAATGGTAATCATTATACTTTACCTTGAAAGCGTGTCTAATGATTGTTTTTTTTAATTTGGAACAGGACTGCCAGGGAGCAAAGGTGACAGGGCTGAACCAGGTACTAGACATTTATCTCGTCTCCATAGCTTGCCCTGTAACACCAGCACAATATAGGACCCAGTATATATCCAGGACACATGCTTAACTTTGACTATTTGCATAGTCCCAATGATGTCAACAGAACCTCCCACGTGCATAAAGTGAAGCAAGTGTTTAAGAGCCTGCAAGGTCAGGGCTGTCATGCTTCTGAATTAATTGCACCTCTGAGCCCTCCCAGGATCTGTTCAAGGAGGCCTTTCACCATCACCAATCTCTGGGCAGGGACCTGCATCACTCTTCCTGCGGAGCAGGGTTGTTTGGTTGTAACCCACCTCCCTGCACTGCCCTTGCTTATCCCAGCAGGTCTGACTAATGTCCAGCTTCTGCGCTTTGTTTTCTCTCCAAGGGCTATGAATGGCATGCGCCAGTGGTTATGAGTAACCAACAGCTCTCTCAGAGCCTTACAGAAACAACGTATAAAACAATAAAAGGTCTAAACTCATAATTAAGCTTACCAGTGTTCCCCCGTGACATCTATGGAGACCCTGCATGTTCCAGTCCTTCCATGAGATTTGATACACCGCCCCCTTTTTGGACAAAAGGGTCATGCCCATTTGTTGCCTCAAAATGAAAGCCTGTCTCTTTATAACCCAGTCTCCTAGGTCTCTTGAACACACTCTGAACCAGTATATGCAAACCACCACAGAGACTGGTACTTCTCTGGAACTGTTTACTGGTCCCAGGGACGGCAGTAATCACACCCCACTGTTTTTAGTTCCTGGAGGAGCTGCAGTAACCCTCCCCATTGGAGTAGAATACAATCCCGAGCCCACAATAATACATATAACCTGTACGAATAACAGGGGTAAAATTGATTCAAGAGTCTCAAGCTAGACCTGTGTTCATCATATCTATCACAGGGTCCTGAACTGATCTGATTTTTGCTACAACAGCAACCTCATTTCCCATGTAGCCATGTTCATTTAGGTGTGGCCATTCGTTTGTGTTATTGGGTTTAGCACCTTATTCTTCTGTGTCATTTTTCTTATGCAAACGTCTTATTTTCTGTGTGTGTAATTGGTGTAATTATTTCATAACCTTCTAATCCATCAGGGGAACGCTACTCCCACCCAAATATAAGGCTCAATGGGACAGCTAGGGAGGGCCGTGTCGAAATTAGGTACCAAGAGAAGTGGGGAACAATATGTGATGACAAATGGGATGAAAGAGATGGAACCGTGGTCTGCAAAATGCTGGGATATAGACGCGCAGTTCGCACCATGACAGCACCCCCAGGTAAGTTAATAACTAATCACCCAAATCACCAATTACATTCCTGATCCCAAATTGTGATCTGTGATTTTATATAGTGTGGTTGGTGTTTGGTGCAAGATTCAGCCTTTACAGGGGCAGTATTCATGGCCTCCTGGCACCCAAGCCACTTTCAGCCAGGCATTCAGATACAGAGCTGGAATTTTTTCAGTCCAGGGTGCCACACTTTTTTGGTGCTGCTCTTGTTGCACGGGAAGTCCTAAAATTCTTTCCAAGTGCAGGATCACAGTCTAAGGTTGTACAAAATATATAGTTTCTTGATGGCGAATACTGAGATACTTGCATTCATATGTGAGCTGCATGGACTTTGCAGACATGCTTCCTCAGAGGATAACTCTAGAATTTCCATTCATCCCTTTTATCTCCCTCCCACCTGCTATTTCTATTTCCTGATTGTCAAAATACCTACCCATCCCACTGGCCTTCGAAAGAGAAATTATGATGGTCCAGACCAGAGGCAACCCATGCCTGCCGATGGGAAAGAGGGGGGGGCCGAGTCAGGGCAGCCGGCTTCAGCAGTGTTACAGAGCATGCTCAGTCTGTGTGAGCATGCTCAGTACAAGCCAAGCACAAATCTCGGGGTGACCCTGCCTCCACCCCCACACATCCCCTCTTGTCCGGACCCTGCCACTCTTACCGAGACAAAACTCATACTGAAGCAAATGGGTGTTCTGCTAAAGTAAAGAGGGCAGTATCATAACCTATAGAATAATCACCCAGCAATCAAGAACTTACAGAACAGTTGTATGGAAGTGTTATGGGACAACTGGGCACAAGCCATTCAGAAATAGGGATAATCAACAGAAGCAAGGTTTTTAGAGATTTCTGTGTTAAATAGGATTGCTGGGATTAGTGCACATATCCCCGCTTGAGACTATCACTGAGGTGAATCATTATAATTAAAATGAAAACCCTTCTATCCTCTACCCACCCTCAAGTTTTACCCATAATCTGAACTCACTCAACTTTTCCAAAGTTCACAAAAGTTTACTCAATGGTGTTTCCTCTCTGATCTCTCAATTCCATGTGCCCCTGCACTTCCTTCTTCTAGCCAAAGCTGGAAGCAGAAGTGCCACAATAGTACTAGAAAGTCCGCTCTTGCAAAATTTCCAGCCCAGTTTTGCAGACCCAGAGGGTAGCAATCATTTGGATGAAACCATCTAACCTAAATCTGTGCACTGTCTTAGTTATGCCCTATATTAGTGGCAAGTGTAATTCTCTGCAGCGGGGTACTCAAAGGCCTCTTAAGTAAGTGTTACCCTTTCCATTTGGAAGTGACCATGGGCAATATATGAAGCAAAGTGCATGAGATTCAAGCTGAGAGACCACCTCCAACATGTCAGATGACAACTTTGATTGCAATCCAGCCAGCTCCTTCCCCTCCTGTGTTTTGTTTCAGGAGTTCATTATGTATTCCCTTGGGGGGAGTTTGCCGGGGGACCTTGTTCTATTTTTCACTGGTAACAAAAGACAGAATTGTGACCTGCTCTTACCAGGACACACACGGTGGTAAAGGTGCACCAGGGAAGGCTTCTTCCTCACCCCGCGCTGTGAGCCACAATGGACATAACCTGTACAAAGAGCCCTTTCCTTCCATCTGAGTTAGCTGCACTGCAGGTCACTGAGCACTGGGAAGAGCAGCCTTTGCAGGCCCACTGTTCCCATTCGCCTGTAGATGGGTGGAGGGAGGGCCGGAAAAAGGTGGAGCTTTGACTCCACCCTCCAGTGCGCCAGCCTGCAATGCCAAGCTGCTGTTAGAGGGGAAATCAGCTGCCCCCAGTAAAAGGCTGCAATCCGTTACTTTCTCTTGGGAGCCGTAGCAAAGCAGGGAGGGGAAATGTGACTGTCACAGTTCCTTCCCAGGCCTCCTCCTGGGGTGACACAGGTACCCGCTCCAGACACAGAGCTGTGCCTTGAGGCTCAGTCTAGCCCTAAGGGAAGTGTGAAACCTAAAGAATGTCGTCTTTGTGATTCACATTACAGATTTCTTTGGGTGACTGTATATGTCTGTTTCCCATGCTCTACAGTGACTTATTTTGCTTTTTATTTATTTTTTTTAACCACTCACCCCCAAAAAAGGTTCTGGTCAGATTTGGCTTGATAACGTGGAGTGCAGTGGAACGGAATCCTCCATTTTGAACTGTGAAAAAAACGAGTGGGGGGAACACAACTGCAGCCACCATGAAGATGCTGGTGTGGAATGTGCCTAAGATGGTGTCGAAATGGGCATGATACACTGCTGTCTGGCATAAGATGTCTTAATTCCACAAGTTCCAACAGACTGCGCTGCTGTTGTCCATGGCTGGGACTTGCTTCTTTCTTTTGGTGTTTGTAAAACTGTTGGTTTCTTTAGCTATTTTAAAAATATGCATCAATGAGGCAAGTAATTGTTCCTTAAATCTTTAATAACCAGTAAGGCCAAAAGTAAACCAGGAAATCCAGTTGCCACAAAACAATTAGAGACAGAAAAGGAATGAAATACCCAACTCACTCAAATACTCGTAAATCTTTGGGTAACCTGGCCGGTCTGGTATCCAGCAATCATGTATTCTGCACAGGGTGGAAGGATAGTGGAAGTTAAAGCATAGGAGTAGGAGACCTATGCCCTGCACTCTTCCTAGCTCTTCCCTGGACCTCCTTCATGACCGTGGCCAAGTCACTAAGGCCCAGATCCTTAAAGGTGAGGAGTTAGGCACATGAATACCTTTGAGGATCTGGGCCTTAACCTCTTTGTTTCTCAGTTTCACAGCCTCCCAATCTATTAACAGAGGTAATGATCCTTACCTCTCAGGAGTATTATGAAGATTGGTTCATATTCAAAAGTCCTTTTAGATCCTCAGACATAAGGCTCTATGGAAATATAGAAATATATGCAAATATAAAGCAGGAGCATGCATTAGCAACAGTAATATTCTGTCAGGAAGTCACTGATGATTAAGTGTAAAGCTTGCAGAGTTAACTGTCCTATATGTAGATACATAATGGCTTCCACCCTTTACTGTCTGTTATACACAACCATGTCTGATGCATTGATTTTTATTTGTACTGAGCATTTTCTCTCTTTTTAAGGATCCACAACACACCCCT
Organism: Natator depressus; assembly: GCF_965152275.1. Classification (NCBI taxonomy): domain Eukaryota; kingdom Metazoa; phylum Chordata; order Testudines; family Cheloniidae; genus Natator; species Natator depressus. The sequence goes on along the minus strand of NC_134244.1, from coordinate 14,135,128 downwards.
GCACCATACATTTACATATTGTAAAGTGGTGGATGAACAGTAGCACGTACAGAGCTGTGTACAGTATATCTTGCTTATAGGAATGTTACTTTAAAATAAGAAATAAGTTTACCAAAACCCTTTTCCTGTGCTTTGATATTATTGTGCAACCCTGGCTACATTTGTGTCCCTTAGATGACTGTGGAATTTTCTTCTATGTAATAATACAGTGTCACACACAAAGTGAAATGTGTCTGAGCCATGCCACAAAGTTTTAGGACTGGTTCACACTACATGGTTAGGCAGCTTATGTCATCCTAATTATATCAATGTCTACACTACAGCCTTCCTCCCACCAGTGTAAATGCCCTACTACACCGACATCATAAATCCCCCTCCACAAGAGGCGTAAGGCTTATGTCGGTGTAGTTAGGGTGATGCAGTGTCTGTGTAGACACTGCATTCCTTACATTGGCTGTTGGCTGTCTTGTTAATTTCATGGCAGGAGCTGTGAAATTGACAAGAAAGCCGGGCAGCTAAAGGCCCCCCTGCCCCTGGAGAGCTTGGTGGTTGGACCCTGCTCCCGGCTGGGAGTCAGGGCAAGAAGCCCTGTGCAGCCACCCCTTCCAGCTCCCAATGGGGAATGGGAAGTTGTGGGGGAGCCCGCCGGGAACTGGTGGGGTAGCCGGACTCCCAGCAGGGAGTTGACAGCAGAGCTTAGAGACCAGGCTCTCAGCTCCCCACACTGCCTCTCTTAGGTCAGGGGAAGTGTTCCTGGTGAGGACGCGCACCACTGACCCAAGGAGAGTAGTGTGGACATGAACCACCTCAGTAATTACTGCAGTGGCTGTAAGTCAACCTAATATAGGTTGACTTACGTTTCTCATGTAGGCATCCCCTGAGAGAGATCACATCACAGAGGAGGAGTGGTTTCTGAGGCAAGGGGGTGTTGGCCCCCCCAAACTCATGTAATGATTCTCTGGACCCTGATTCTTAAGCAGGCTCAAGTGCAGCAAGTGTCACCCGTAAGTGATCTGAATACACAACTCATTTCAAACTCAAAGAGTAGATAATTGGAGAGAGGGATGAGCCTTATGAAGAGAAGGAAATCTGCTAATGTTTTCCAGTCTCCACTCTGGTTCCTTTCTCTTTAGTGTTGACTGATAGATCCAGTTTCCCTTCTTGGGTCAGATTCAGAGGAGGCAAGGCACATGCATCATCAAAACCAGGAGGCTGAAACCTCATCAGCCACAAGCATTTTTAAAACTTGCTCTAGAAGCAGTGGCACATCCCGCATTGTCAAGGTGCTTTCCCCACTCTGAACTCTAGGGTACAGATGTGGGGACCCACATGAAAGACCCCCTAAGCTTATTCTTACCAGCTTAGGTTAAAAACTTCCCCGAGGTACAAACTTTTCCTTGTCCTTGAACAGTATGCTGCCACTACCAAGCGTGTTAACAAAGAACAAGGAAAGAGCCCACTTGGAGACGTCTTCCCCCAAAATATCCTCCCCCCCAAACCCTACACCCCCTTTCCTGGGGAAGGCTTGATAAAAAATCCTCACCAACTTGTACAGGTGAACACAGACCCAAACCCTTGGATCTTAAGAACAATGAAAAATCAATAAGGTTCATAAAAGAAGAATTTTAATTAAAGAAAAGGTAAAAGAATCACCTCTGTAAAATCAGGATGGTAAATACCTTACAGGGTAATCAGATTCAAAACATAGAGAATCCCTCTAGGCTAAACCTTAAGTTACAAAAAGACACAAAAACAGGAATATACATTCCATTAGTACAGCCTATTTTACCAGCCATTAAACAAAAGGAAATCTAACGGATTTCTAGCTAGATTACTTACTAACAGAAGTTCTGAGACTGCATTCCTGATCTGTTCCCAGCAAAAGCATCACACAGACCCTTTGTTTCCCCCCTCCAGCTTTGAAAGTATCTTGTCTCCTCATTGGTCATTTTGGTCAGGTGCTAGCGAGGTTATCTTAGCTTCTTAACCCTTTACAGGTGAAAGGGTTTTGCCTCTGGTCAGCAGGGATTTTATAGCACTGTATACAGAAAGGTGGTTACCCTTCCCTTTATTTTTATGACACACATAAATTAAGGGAGTTGGCCTGTCTCACCAGTGTGGTAAATAATGCTCCTTGGACTAAAGTAGCTCCTCCTAGTGTTTCCGTTTGCAATCAGTGAATCTGTGTGATATTAATTCATCCATCATTTTGTAATAGCAAGCCACATGTATCAAGCCTCCCTCACTCTCTGCAATGAAGGGACTTACAAACAGTATCTGTGCTTGTTGCATCAGCCGATACCTCTGTGTCCTTGTGCTTTCTGATTTTGTTAATCGGACATGGGAGAGGAGGTTCCTCAGAATGATCAGGCCAGATCCTGAGATCCTCACTCCATTTTTACTCAGGCCAATTCCCACTGGAGGCACAAGCTCAGTGCACCTCCTGAAGAAATGGCTCTTATAGGGCCCCAGCTGGAGTTTAAAGTTCCTTCTCCAAAGGCTGAATTCTCATTCAGGAGATTCCACAGAGTCCAAGGCCAGAAGGCAGCAGTGTGATTGTCTAGTCTGACCTTCTGTAGAACATGGGCCATAGGGATTGCCTGTAGTAAGGTCGGTATCTAGGCTTTGGGACTGCGCTCATCACCATTGTATCCGAGAGGTGTACATGTTTTTAAAACTCTTCACTTTCTGTTCATAACAGGGCATACAGCTTTTCACATATGCCCAGATCCCAGTACATGTTTACATGTGTTGTACATGCTTTGTGTTGGGTATGTGGGGTCGCAGTCAAACGCTGTGCCAAAAATAGGGTTAAAACTTTATCTTCAAGGCCTAAGCTCATGGTCTTCAAAGAAGTTCACACAATTAGTAGTTCTGATTATTTATATAGCACCAGTATTGTTTTAGTGGATGCTTTAGAGACAACTGTGGATACAAGGTCTTTGCCCCTGAAAGCTCAGTAGAGATGGGGAGAGAGGCGTAACAAAATCAAAGTGATAAACCCTGCCTTTGTCAAAATGCAGCAAATATTTATTGACAGGCATATGTGATTGAATGATGGTATCCAACATGAGCTTAACAAACAAAGACAAGTTGGCAAAAACTCCCCTGCCCCAGAAGAGAGGGTGATTTCTAATCAAAAGTTTAGTTCTTGCTTTTCCCACGTGCTCATCTAATTTTTGTTTCTGCTCGTGCAGTTCTTGTTTTCACCACATCAGAACTCAATCTTTAAAAGTTAAGGAAATGTTCAGATCTGGACTTCCCAGTTCATAATATGTGTTATTCAGAATTCAACCCAAGTTCCTGTCTTTATACATGATGCCTCTCTCCTCAGCCTTTTGAAAAGCTGACATTGGTCGGTTTCATATCCCCTGTAAAGTTTTGCTGGGAAGCCCTTTTGCCTCTAAATTCCAGGTGGCAGATAAACTTTTAAAGGGGAAAAGGTCATGTTACTTAGTGGGACCCATGTTTAGAAAAATATAATTACTGCCTTTGTCTATCAAATCTATTGACTGGAAAATAACCACCTCTACTTCCAAGACTTCACCCTGCTTTCTGAATCCTGCCACTTGGTTGGGTATAACATTTGTTGAAGATCTAGTTCTTTTTAATACTCTCAAATTGTTCATGAACCAATCCTTATTTCTATGAATGTCTTAATTGTAAGTAAATGCCTAGTAGTTTATGGGAACAAATTTCAGCCTATGGGTATCATCATCTATTATTGGCTACTTGTGGTGTGTGGTTCTTGATCTGCGACACAATGCATTATTTCTTCTCCCCAATTGAATGTTTAAACAAGAGAATAACAAGCGACTAATAACAGAAGATAGTGAATAGTTCACTTTGGTCTGAATCTTTAGATTAATCATCCCCAGGCTAAAATGTGCAAAACATTCGGAATTTTCAAACTTTTTCCCAGCTATACAACAGCCATCCAAATACTCACAAACACTGTCTGATATGACCCCACAAGTTAACTGTAAACTGAATTCTTGGCTTCCATTGCCCAAAACATTTGCAAATCCATTATCATATTAGGCACCCAGCTCTAGTTGAGTAAGAACCCCATATTCAACTGTGGGCATCCTCCCAGGATGTCCAGCCATCACATTTGGATGAGTTAAGTGGCCATCTCTGTCTCCGTGATAAGTCCAGCCTCCCAGTGCAGAATATGGACATCCTACTAAATCTCCCACATTTGAAAACTATGCTTATTGTGTTGAAATTCAGTCACAGTTGCTTATAATGTCTTTGTGTCATGGTGGTCTGTTGCTTCAAGAAGAATTAGGCAAAAGTGTGGCAAATAAGTAGTACCCTGGAGAAGGAAACTGATAAAAACAGAACTTTAAAGGAGAGAACTAGATGATCCTGATGGTCACTTTTGACCTTAAAGTCTAGAAGATGCTAACTATTTGAAAAGGGGAAGCAACAGCAAGTGCTGGCCAGGACACAGATCAAACTTGGAAATAACGTCTGTTGTAACTTTGTTTTGGAATTTCATTAACCTAACATTTCTTAAAGTGGGAGTCCACCCTAGCACGGTGCCAGTGCAACCAAAGAAAGCTCTTCTTGATCCAAGTTAATTTTTTGCAATTGTTTCTATTTCACTCACAAGAGAATATTACAATTATGCTATGGCAACACTAGAGAGCTCTCCCGTCGACTTAATTAATCCACCCCAAATGAGCGGTGGTGGCTGTCCACACCAGCGCTTACATTGGTGTAATTCACATTGCTCAGGGGGGTGGCTTATCGACACCTCTGAGTGACATCAGTTATGCCAACCTAAGCTGTAGTATAGACATAGCCAAAGTATAACAGCAGGAGAGCTCCATGCATATTAACGTCATGGTCACATGGCTGCCATGCACACAAAGTGTACCACACTGCCTTTTTCTTACCAGAGCTGCCACTGGCTTAATATGACACATCTGATTACGCATGAACTCGTTTAAGGCCTTGTCTGCACTGAAAAGTTTTGCTGATTTAACTAGACTGTTAAAGTTACAGCAGCCCTACTATCCCAGAGTGGAGTCAGGTATACTGGTAAAAAAGTGTTTATACCAGTATTGCTCATTCTGCTTTGGGAAGTGAAATATCCCATAAGGCACCTTTCTACTATTACAACCGATATAAGGCATCTGTGACGGGTTCGGTCACAGAGACCCCCTTGGGACTGTCACCTGATGTGCTGGAATTACCTCTGAGCCTGTCTTCCCTGCCAGTTTGGGACTCCAGAACCCAAAGCTGCAGACTTAATTGAAAACAGCTTAGCAAGTACTCCCATCTCCAGCACCAAGACACCCAGCTCCCAAAGGGACCCAAACCCCCAAATAAATCCATTTTACTCTGTATAAAGCTTATACAGGGTAAACTCATGAATTGTCCGCCCTCTATAACACTGATAGAGAGATATGCACAGCTGTTTGCGCCCCCAGCTATTCATCACATACTCCATGTTAATTAATAAAGAAGTGATTTTATTAAGTATAAAAAGTAGGATTTAAGTGGTTTCAAGTAATAACAGATAGAACAAAGTAAGTCACCAAGTAAAATAAAGCAAAAACATGCAAATCTAAGCCTAATACATTAAGAAACTGAATACAAGTAAATCTCACCCTCAGAGATGTTCCAATAAGCTTCTTTCACAGACTAGACTCCTTCTTAGTCTGGGCCCAATCCTTTCCCCTGGTACAGTCCTTGTTAGTTCCAGCTCAGGTGGTAACAAAGGGGATTTTTCATGACTGAAGCCCCCTTTGTTCTGTTCCACCCCCTTTTATGGCTTTGGCACAAGGCGGGAATCCTTTGTCTCTCTCTAGGTTCCCACCTTCCTTCTAAATGGAAAAGCACCAGGTTTAAGATGGATTCCAATAGCAGGTGACATGATAACTTGTCACAGTAAGACCTCATTCTTCATTACCCACAGACTGGCCCCCATGTCCACAAGAAGGCTTGCAGGTAATGTGACAGGGTCGGGCCAGATTGCTACAGGAGAGTGAGAGAAGGCAGATACATTAGCCCCAGATTAAGCAGGTCCCCTTTGCCTGGGTAAGGTAAAAGGGGCAGTTCCAGAACAATCAGGAATTGCTGGAACCAATTAAGGGAGGCAGGCTAATTAGGACACGTGGCCCCAGTTAAGAAGATGGTAGACTCAATTAAGACAGGCAGACTAATCAGGGCACCTCGTTTAAAAAGGACCTCACTTCAGTCAGTGAGCAGCGCGCAAGGAGTGGGAAGTGAGAGGGTGTGCTGCTGGAGGACTGAGGAGTACAAACGCTATCTGGCATCAGGAGAAAGGTCCTGTGGTGAGGATAAAGGTGTTGGGAAGAGGCCATGGGGAAGTAGCTCAGGGCGTTGTAGCTGTCACACAGGTGTTACAGGAAACATTGTAGACAGCTGTAATCCACAGGGCCCTGGGCTGGAACCCGAAGTAGAGGACGGGTCCCTATTTGATATAAGAGGAGTTGACCTGGACTGTGGGTCCCACCAGAGGGGAAGGTCTCTGGCCTGTCCCCCCCGACCCACTAGGTGGGTCAGCAGAGATTGCGGGGATTGTTCTCCTCCTGTTCCCCATGCTGGCCAGTGATGAGGTTAGCTGAGTGAACAGCAGGTTTGAGCCACTAGCAAAAGTGGCCAAACTGAGGGCTGCTGTGAATCTCTGAGATGAGCAAATTGTCTAATAAGCACAGGACCCACCAAGGCAGAGGAGGAACTTTGTCACAGTAAATAAACCATCTACAGCCAGTTATCCTAGTCAATGGGAGCCATCAAGATTCTAAACCACCATTAATGGCCCACACTTTGCATAATTACAATAGGACCTCAGCGTTAACTTCATATTTCTAGTTTCAGATACAAGAATGATACATACATACAAATAGGATGAACACACTCAGTATCTTAAAGCTTTGTAATGATACTTTACAAGAGACCATTTGCATAAAGCATATTCCAGTTACATTATATTCACATTCATAAGCATATTTCCATAAACATATGGAGTGCAACATCACAGCACCTTTCTGCTATTACAACTGCATCCCCACTAGGGCTTTTAGTGGTATAAATATGTTGTGTGTGTTTGTGCGGGGGTGGAGGGGATCATACCCCTTACTAACATAGTTATACTGGTAAAGCTTGAGTGTAGACCCATCTTAAATCCCTGCATTTGGTGACCTGCTTCTTCCATTCACACCTGACTTCTAAACTGGTGAATGTCTCCTGGAAGGGGAAAAAACTAACTGCTCCTCTTAGCCCCTCTTTTGCTAACAGGAGTTTATCACAGGCAAATTTCTTTAATCCAGGCCTTGAGTCACCTACAGGGTCCTTACCCATCTCTGAATGGTTTTGTTAATTTCAGTATAGCAAGCAGGATCTGGCCTTATGTTTGAACTATTTCATTTCTTTATGCCAGAACTTCAAACTTATTTTTAAAATCGTGCTGAAATAATATGTAGGAGAGACGGGAGGACCCTACGATTTGCTAGCCAAAGATCCCAGGAATATAGGATTGGAGATGTGTGGGCAGCTCTGCTTTCACCACATAAGTAAAATGAGTTCAGTGCTTTTAAGTGGCACAGCAGTGAGACATACTTTGCAAACTATCTGTTGGCCAAATCAGACAGTCTCTATGCAAAAGAATAAATGGACACAAATCTGACATCAGGAACCATAACATTCAAAAACCAGTAGGAGAACACTTCAATCTCTCTGGCCACTCAATAACAGACCTAAAAGTGGCAATTCTTCAACAAAAAAACTTCAAAAACAGACTCCAACGTGAAGCTGCAGAACTGGAATTAATCTGCAAACTGGATACCATCAGATTAAGCCTGAATAGAGACTGGGAGTGGTTGGGTCATTACAAAACCTATACTTAACTTCCCCAATACTAATTTCTCCCTACTGTTACTCACACCTTCTTGTCAACTGTCTGTAATGATCCACTCTCTTACCACTTCAAAAGTTATTTTTCCTCCCTTGGTATCCTGCTGTTAATTGATTTATCTCGTTAGACTGACCTCACACTTGGTAAAGCAACCCCCATCCTTTCATGTATTTATACCTGCTCCTGTATTTTCACTCCAGGCATTCTAGCCCACGAAAGCTTATGCCCAAATAAATTTGTTAGTCTCTAAGGTGCCACAAGGACTCCTCGTTCTTTTTACCCTGACTTTCAGTTTCCATTTACCAGAAATGAACCTTTATCTTTCCCAGGTTTACACATCTTAGAACGCCCAGGGACAGTTCTGTTTTTTCCCCTAAAGTGAATTTTGTGTTGGTTTCTAGTTAGATGCACTGAAAGCAGAAGTCCTCTAATTATATCTTGAAGCACATGTATTATTGGCAGCAGAAGTGCAGGGTAAAACTTTCTAAAGTACCCATTAGGACTTGGGTGTTCTTGAAAATCTAACCCTCAAGGATTACAACCTAGTTGTGTGCTTAAATACTCTTGTGATGAATCTACAGATGGTTGAATTGCTAGTTAGGAATAATAGCCATTATGAATTTAGCCCCTTTTCTTGGTTAGCAAAACTTTCTTACATTGATCTTGGGGGGCGTTTTTTAATGTATTAATTATTCATAAATATTCACTGGATATTCTGAACAAATGTTAGGAGGCCAGGTCCTTTCAAGGTGTAAATCAGCATAACTCTATCTACTGTGTTATCTTCAGACCATGGGGTTTTTGTAACCTCTTTGCTTTGGCTGTTCACTATTTATCGTTCCTGGTGTGTGGTTGGTCACCCAAGTCACATTGCGCTATTTCTGCTCCCTGATTGGATGGACTGAAATATTTTAAACAAGAGAAAAATGAGCAGTTACTAATGCACTTTCTGGTATGTTGTCATGCAAGTAACCATTGTGCTAAAACTTGTGAAAGTTCTGTGATTCCCCAATGCTTTCACAAATAACTGGTTGGTCACTATTGGGGAATAACCAATATATCCCCTCCCAAATCAGAGCCAACCAAATTGGAGGGTGGGGGGAGGGAAATATTTGCATATCCGTTTTTTACTATTAAAGGAAGCTCTCAGAGGGACCGGACACCTCTCAGTCCATTCAGTCCTTGCCCCCTCACCTGAGACTGTCAACAAGCTTCATCTGCCAGCCAGCGCACATTTACACTTCAACCCACTCTCTGTTCTCGTGTTGTACTGCACTTTGTCAAGCACTGATTTCAGTAACTGTCCGTTGGCACTCCCATAGCTCCTGCTTGTAGAGCCCTGGGAATGTGAGATTCCCTGATATATTAGCCTCATCTGATGGGCTAACACCATATGTCCTGTTCCCTGCTAGCTGTTCTGAATCGGCTAAAATGAGCATACATGCAGTGTAGTACTTTACAGACACATACAGGCCCTGTCCCCTGCCCCACAGGTCTTATAATCAAAATCAGGCAAATAGATGATACACAAAGAAGTGAGGCAGCCGAGGACAGCATGAGCATGGCAAGTGAGATTTTTACACTATATATTAATTCTTTTGTTAGACTGATCTGGGGCTTTTATTGTTCAGTTTTTTTTAATTCCATTTCCTCTAAAGTGCGTGTCATTTCAGTTCACATATAGAAATTATAAACACTAACGAAGGGGCATTTCTGTCTGTTAAACTAAAGTGGCATGTATTATCTGAATGCTTTCTATTTGTGCGTGCAACTTTAGAGTAACTGTGTCAAAAAAATAAATAATGACCAAGTCATTCTGCAGTGCCAGACGGGACAGGCCAATTCTAATACGCAAAGTACATGAAAACTGGAAGGACCACGCTGAATGAGTCACAGTCGTCATCTGATTTTGTAAGTACTACTTAGCCATGCGACCAGGGAAGTGAACTGTCCTTTGTAACCCTTCCTAACATAGAGGGGCTGACCCTGCTTTCAAGAGCTCAGGATCAGATTTACAATATTTGAGTCTTCATCCAAAATACTATGAAGCTTATGTTCATGAAACCAGAGAAAAATCTTAAGGGGCAATGAGAAGAAGAAAAAAAAAACCTTCACCCTCACTGGCAGTATGTGCTTAGCTGAGCAGCATTTCTGGTCTGAAGGGTTATTCAGGTCCACTAAAATAATCTCCCTGATGGCTGGATTCACAAATCCTAATCCTGGACCCCTGTAAATCTGTCCCAAGTTCCCAGCATGCTTGAATTGTGGGGAATTCAAAGTAGCATGCAGCCCTCAGAAGAGAGGGCTTTATAATTCTATTTCACCAGGAACAGCCTCCCAAAGAAGACTGATCACTTGGGATATTTAAAACTAGACTGAAAAAAAAAAAGAAAAAGAAAAAGACGAGTAACCCTACAACAGAGAAGACACCTGCAGTAGCAAGGAGTTGGGCTAGATGATCTCCAAGGTCTATTCTAGCACTAGTCTGTGGGTAAGAACCTCGGCTAATGTAAATCAATATATGCTGATTTTAGCCTGGTGAGGATCTGACCCCATGAAACTGCACCATGGGCTGTTTTATCAAATTCGTGCTGAGACACTGAGCTAAACTCGCTAGTGATGTAAGAAGGTCCAGCTCTCTGAATTAAATCCAGTGTGACAAAGTTCCTGCTCTACCTTGGTGGGTCTTGTGCTTATTGGTGGATTTGCTCACCTTGGAGCTTCACGGCCGCTCTCAGCTTGGCCGTTTTTCTGAACCCACAGTTCAGGTCGACTCCTGTGTCTGACCAGGAGTTGGGAGGATTTGGGGGGAACCCGGACCCGCCCTCTACTCCAGGTTCCAGCCCAGGGCCCTGTGGAATGCAGCTGTCTAGAGTGCCTCCTGGAACAGCTGTGCGACAGCTACAACTCCCTGGGCTACTTCCCCATGGCCTCCTCCCAACACCTTCTTTATCCTCACTATAGGACCTTCCTCCTGGTGTCTGATAATGCTTGTACACCTCAGTCCTCCAACAGTCCACGATCTCACTCTCAGCTCCTAGTGCCTCTTGCTCCCAGCTCCTCACCTGCACACCACAAACTGAAGTGAGCTTCTTTTTAAAACCCAGGTGCCCTGATTAGCCTGCCTTAATTGATTCTAGCAGCTTCTTGATTGGCTGCAGGTGTTCTAATCAGCCTGTCTTAATTGTCTCCAGAAGGTTCCTGATTGTTCTGGAACCTTCCCTGTTAGGAGACGGAATCGTTTCTTCGCTCGCTCCTGAGCTATCTGCTTTCCTTTCTTTCCTGAAGCCCCCTGGCCCAGATTTTTCACACTTTTCCTTTCGCTTAGTTTCCCCCCCCCGCGTTTGGGCCGGACGCTTTGTTTTTTTGGTTTCGTTTTTTCCCGTTTTCCTGAGTTGCGTCAGTGTGCTGGCCGGTCGCCAGCACCCCCCCCCCAGACGCCTGCTTTTGGACTTTGCTCTTTGCTTAATTGAAACCCCCGGAGGAGGGGGGGAGGACTGCCGACCCGCTGTCCAGAGAGGGGAGTGGACGCCCCCAGACCCAGCCGTTTTGTTTTTTGCCTGGACTTTTTTCTTATCATTACAACATTCCTAGCTGCCGAGAGCCTTGGGACAGAGCCAACAGCTGCAACAGATGCCAGAGGCCGGAGAACTCGCCCGGGCAGCTATGAATCATCGTGGAGAGAGGCCGTAAGACTGAGGGATTTCTTTTGAATTATACCCTCGGGGTGGGGGAGTTGACTGCGTTTCAGCTGCGTCTGTGGCGGCACAGGGGTGTAGCAGGGAGCTACCCCCAGATCCACCGGTGCCCCCAACCCCCCCACCACTACTACGACTATCACGGCCCCCGCTGCCTCGTCCCTGCTGGCAATCTGCCATCTGCCTTCGGATCCAGCTGTTTGCTTTGGACTTTGCCTTTCGGACCGGGCATAACAACCAACCAAACGAGACTCTTTGGACAATTGTGGTGGGTCGTCCTCCCTCCACCTCCCCCCCCCCCCCGGATTGTTTATCCCATAGCTTACCCCTACTACCGGACCCCGATTTTTGCCCCCCCCCTCCTTCCGGTGCCTCCCTGTCTCTCCCTGCTTACAATGGCAGAGAAGGAGAGACGCAAGGCCCCTCCAACGAAATTGGTTGTCCCTTCCCCATCTACCCCCCTGCCCACCCCTCAAGATCTCCCCACCGCCTCCATTGTTAGAACCCCTGCCCCCGCCCCCGCTGGGGCCTCGGCAGTGGGAGGCACCGGGGCAATTACTACTGCTGCTTTGGTTCTTGCCCCATTAGGTTCTAGGAACCCCCCCCAGTTAGACGGAAAAGTCGGGGCGGGCCGAAAGGAAAGGGCCCCGCTAATGCCGCTGGGCCCTCCATGGCAGAGGCCGCCCCCACCACTGTGGCCTCATCATCGATCGTGGCACCCCTCCCAGCTGTTCCCTCCACCAGCTCTGCGACCGTCCCTCCCCCGGCCCCCAGGACGTATGCCCGGGTGGCGGCAGGCTCCCCCTCGCCTGCCGCCTCCTCATCTCGCCCACCCACTACCTCCGCTACCATCACTAGCGCCCGGGGCCCTCTTCCCGCCCTGACCAGGAAGCACGGTGTCCGTTGCCTCCTGGTGCCCGCCTCGCCCCACGTGGAGGCATACGTGCAGGCGTTGGCGAAGGTGGTAGGACCCATGGTCATTGTGGCGGCCTCCAAGATGTATGGGAAGGTCGTTTTCTTTCTGGCTTCGGAGACTGCCGCCCAGGAGGCGGTGGAGAAGGGCCTAGTGGTAGGAGGGGTGTTTATCCCCCTAGAACCGCTTGAAGATCTGGGCGTTCGCCTCGTCCTCACCTCCGTTCCTCCCTTTTTACCTAATGTTGCCCTGTTACCCGCTCTTTCTGCCCTGGGAAAACTTGTTTCTGCTATTAGCCCTCTCCCGTTAGGCTGCAAGGACCCCGCCCTCCGTCACGTCCTCTCGTTCCGCCGGCAAGTGCAGATTTCACTGCCGGCGGGGGTGCGTGACGGAGAGGCGCTTGAGGGGTCCTTCCTAGTTCCCTACCAGGGAGCCCGCTATAGGGTCTTTTATTCCACCGGAGAGGCCCGGTGCTACCTCTGCCGCTCGGCGGGGCATGTCCGTAGGGACTGCCCTTTGGCCCGGGGGAGAGGGGCACCTGAGACCCCCGAGACCCGGCAGGATATCGGCCCTGTCGTTGCCGACACCCCTGGCCACCCGGCACCTGAATCCACCCCTCCTCCCACCCGATCCAACGCTGCCCCCGTCCGGGCCCAAGAGGTATCTTTCCAACAACGCCCGGGCGACCACGGGAGTCCCGCTCTTGCTGTAACCACCTCGGCAGAGCCTCTGGAGGAGAGTGTGGCACAGCTATTACCAGGTGCAGGAGAGGGCTCGCCCCAAGGAGAACCCCCCGCCCCTCCTGCTGCCTCACCGCTATCCCCCCGAACCCCTGAACCTTTGCCTCCGCGCCCCGCTCCGCCCCCTGCTACTCAACCCCCAGATGATGCTATGGAGGGCTGGACTGTAGTCCAGGGGAAGCGAGGCAAGCGGAGGGCTCGAGCCCCGCTGCATCCATCTGACGCGGAAGCCCCCCGGAAGACCAGGAAGGGAGGTACTGACCTTGAGCCTCCCGCTTCGGCCACGAGTGAGATCCATTCGCTGGTGTTGGGAGGTAAAGATAGACTGGCATTGGAGGGAGGAATCCCCCCTCCACGAGGGACCCTCCCCTCCGAAGCCCCGGAGGAAGCCCCTTCTAACCGGATACCACCTGAACTCCCTACGAACCCCGACGTGACCGTTGAGGCGGGCCCTAGCGGAGAGGCCCCCAGGGTAGTAGGAGTCGGCCTCTCCTCTGTGTATGCAGAGATTGAGGCCCTAGATTTGACCCCGGTCACCCAGGGAGGGGATGATTTACTGCCGGCCAGCCTCGTTTTAGGCAATCTCACCCCAGGCCCCCTTTCCCCATGTTCTCTCCCCCTGACTGCCTTTCCGGGTGAGCACCCCACGGAAAGTGGTTTATCACCTGATGCCATGGCTGCCACGACCACCCCGAAGCCAGCATCTAGCATTGCTCGGAGCCCCCTCCCTTGCCCCTTAACCCCCGACCCTGCTCAGGAAGCATCTTCTTTTTGCTGCTCGCCTCCTGAAGCCCAGGGCCTTACCTCTGCCCCTGTCCCCATCCCTGTCCCGGTTCAATTTCCCTCCTCCTGCAAGGCTACTGCCGCCCCTGGGGTTATTTCTTTTCCGCCTTTTGCAGACCCCCCCCAGGGAGCAGTCTTTACGTTTTCTAGTTGCGACTCATTAGGGGTTGCGCTTTTCCCCCTGCCATCCCCTTCCACTCCAAGGCACGAGATGGATTTACTAACCCCAGCCTGTCAGACGCCCCGTCGGCGGTCCGCACCCTGCCTACCCGCCTTAGCGGACCTCGAGGCTGTATTAAGAACCCCATCGGGGAGTACCCCGGAAACCGTAACCCCATCCCCCCATGAGCTGCGGCATGCACTACGGCAGTTCTTAGAGCACACCCGTGGTGCCCACAATAGGGCACAGCTGGCTCTCCAGCGATGGGGGGACTTCGATCAACTTGTTCAGGCCGCAAGGGCCCTTATGAAGGAGGGCAGAGGGCAAGGGAGGCGCGGTGCTGCGGCCTACGAGCGGGCCCGCGGCTTCCGGAAGGAGCTACTTACTTATGGGATGGGACACGGGTTGCTACGCGACCCGCCGGGGGCCATGAGCACCCCCACCAATGAGAACTCCCCACCCCCCCGGCCCTCCGCATGACACCTCTCATTATTGTAACCCTGAATACCAGGGGCTGTAGGATGGCTCTCCGCAGGTCCCAGGTGCTCTCCTACCTTCGGGAGGGGGGGTACTCTGTGGTTTTCCTGCAGGAGACCCACACGGACCCAACCGCCGAGGATAGGTGGCGGCTGGAGTGGGGGGACGGGGTATACTTCAGCCATTGCACGACCTGGCAAGCTGGAGTGGCGACCCTGTTCTCCCCCGCCCTGCGGCCCGAGGTGCTAGGGGTCACTGAGGTCGTACCGGGCCACTTGTTGCACCTCCGAGTTCGTCTGGAGGGGCTCGTGGTCAATCTTGTTAATATCTATGCCCCGCAAGTGAGTTCACAGCGGCCACAATTCTACCAGCAGGTGTCCGATTTTCTCGGCACCCTAGACTCGCACGAGTGCCTGATCCTGGGAGGGGACTTTAACACTACCCTCGAGGAGCGGGACCGCTCGGGGGCCGAGCCGAGCCCGGCCGCCGCGACCATTCTCCGAGACATAGTCGATTATCACTCCCTAGTGGACGTCTGGCGTGACCATCACCCAGATGACACTTCCACGTTTACCTTTGTCCGGGTGGAGGCCCATCGGTCACACCGCTCTCGGTTAGACCGTATTTACCTATCCCGTTTCCATCTTTCACAGGCCCACTCCTCCACCGTGCGGCCGGCCCCTTTTTCCGACCATCATTTAGTTACCGTCACGGTCTCCCTCCGTGCGGAGGGACCGGGGCCGGCCTACTGGCACTTTAATAACAGCCTGCTGGAGGACGAGAGCTTTGTGATGTCCTTCCGGGAGTTTTGGCTGGCCTGGCGGGAGCAGTGGCGTGCCTTTCCCTCGGTGCGGCGCTGGTGGGATCTAGGGAAGGTGCGCGCCAAGCTCTTCTGCCGCAACTACACTCGGGGCGCCAGCCGACGGAGAAATGCGGCGATAGAGCAGTTGGAACGGGAGGTCTTAGAGCTGGAGAGGCGCCTGGCCGCCAGCCCCGGCGACCCGTCCCTCTGCGGAGCGTGCCGGGAGAAGCGGGAGGAACTTCGAGCCCTCGAGGACCACCGGGCCCGAGGTGCCTTTGTCCGGTCCCGCATCCGCCTCCTTCAGGAGATGGATCGCGGCTCCCGCTTCTTCTATGCCTTGGAGAAAACGAGGGGGGCCAAAAAACACGTCACCTGCCTTCTAGCGGAAGACGGCACCCCCCTCACGGATCCGGAGGAGATGTGTGGGAGGGCCCGTGACTTCTACGCAAGCCTTTTCTCCCCGGATCCGACCGATCCTGGCGCTCGCGGGGTGCTCTGGGAGGAACTCCCCACGGTCAGCGTGGGCGACCGAGACCGGCTAGAGCTGCCTCTCACCCTGGCCGAGTTCTCGGAAGCCCTCCGCCGCATGCCCACCAATAAATCTCCGGGCATGGACGGGCTGACCGTGGAGTTTTACCGCGCGTTCTGGGACATCCTCGGCCCAGACCTAGTCACTGTCTGGGCTGAGTCTTTGCAGGGCGGGGTCCTCCCTCTGTCGTGCAGGCGAGCGGTGCTTGCCTTGCTGCCGAAGAAGGGGGACCTCCGCGACTTACGAAATTGGCGTCCCCTCTCGCTCCTTAGCACGGATTACAAAATCGTAGCGAAAGCAATTTCGCTGCGGCTAGGGGCCGTGATGGCGGACGTGATCCACCCAGACCAGACCTATACTGTCCCAGGTCGCAGCATTTTTGACAACCTCTTTCTAGTCCGAGACCTTTTGGAACTCGGGCGGAGAGACGGTCTGTCGTTCGCCCTCCTGTCTCTCGATCAGGAGAAGGCGTTCGATAGAGTGGATCATGGGTACCTCCTGAGCACCCTGCGGGCGTTTGGATTCGGACCTCAGTTTGTGAGTTTTCTCCGGGTGCTGTACGCCTCCGCGGAGTGTTTGGTTAGGCTCAACTGGACCCTGACCGAACCGGTCAGCTTCGGGCGAGGGGTGCGGCAGGGGTGCCCCCTCTCAGGCCAGCTGTACGCTCTGGCGATCGAGCCTTTCCTCTGTCTCCTCCGCAGGAGGTTGACGGGGTTGGTGCTGCGGGAGCCGGAGCTGCGGCTGGTCCTGTCGGCGTACGCCGATGACGTCCTCCTCGTGGTCCAGGACCCGGGCGACTTGGCGCGAGTGGAGGCATGCCAAGCCATTTATTCAGCAGCCTCCTCCGCCCGAGTCAACTGGGTCAAGAGCTCTGGCTTGGCGGTGGGGGGCTGGCGGCAGGTAAGCTCCCTCCCACCCGCGCTTCAGACCATCCGGTGGAGTGCCGGCCCTCTGCTCTATCTCGGCGTTTACCTTTCTGCCACGCACCCTTCTCCGCCGGAGAACTGGCAAAATTTGGAAGGCGGCGTGATTGAGCGGATCAGGAAATGGACGAGGCTACTCCGATGTCTCTCCCTTCGGGGGAGAGCACTGGTGCTTAACCAACTAGTCCTGTCCACGCTCTGGTACCGGCTCAACACCCTAGCCCCGGCCCCGGGTTTCCTGTCCCACCTCCGGAGATTGATTCTGGAGTTCTTTTGGTCAGGATTGCACTGGGCCCCTGTTGGAGTTCTTCATTTGCCCCTGAAGGAAGGAGGGCAGGGCCTGAAGTGTCTGTACACTCAGGTCCGCGTTTTCCGCCTTCAGGCCCTGCAGAGGCTCCTTTATGGTGCAGGTAGTTCGACGTGGAGCATATTGGCGCACGCCTTCCTACGCCGCTTCCATGGGCTCCGATATGACCGGCAGCTCTTTTATCTTTCTCCGAGAGGTTTTCCGCGAGACCTCTCCGGGCTGCCGGATTTCTACCAGGACCTCCTCCGGACCTGGAAACTGTTTTCAACCACCAGGTCTGTGGCGGCCATCGTGGGGGCAGATCTCCTCACGGAGCCCCTGCTACACAACCCCCAACTTCGTGTGCAGGCGGCGGAGTTCCGCACGGTGCGCCAGAGGTTGGTCCTGGCGGGAGTTACGAGGGTCGGGGACCTCCTGGACTACGACCGGGGGGACTGGCTGGATCCCCTGACGCTCGCTCGACGCATGGGGCTCTCCAGCCTTCGCACCCCCCGGCGCGTGCTTCAGGAGGTGGAGGCCGCTTTGACCCCCGCTGCTCGGGCTTATGTCAGCCGAGCCTTGCGCGAGGGCGCACCCCGCCCATCCTTTACCCCAGGCCCACCGGACCTTTCCATCGGGCCCCTACCTTGCCGATCCCAACACACCCCTCATCCTTTCACTGCAAGCCGGCTGCATGAATTGCAACCGGTCGGTTTTCAAGTTGCATCACGGCAATATTTATATACACTCACGCTCCATACCCTTCACGCCCGCACCCTGGTGTCCCGCCCCGACACAAAGTGGCGAGACCTCCTACCACCCTTGGAGGGGGAGCAACCTCGGTGGGCCAGCCTGTACTCCACCTTGGTCCCGAGGCCCGTCGGGGACATCAGTTGGCGGCTCCTTCACGGGGCCGTGAGCACGGGCGTGTTTTTGACACGTTTTACCTCCGTTCCAGAGACTTGCCCCTTCTGTAATGTGAGGGAAACCCTGGCGCACGTCTATTTAGAGTGTGCCAGATTGCAGCCTCTTTTTCGGCTCCTCACAAACATTCTTTTGCGCTTTTGGCTTCATTTTTCCCCTCACCTCTTTATCTATACACTCCCCATCCGTGGCCCCACCAAGTCGCGGGATCTCCTGGTTAGCCTCCTCCTAGCCTTGGCTAAGACAGCCATTTATAAGACCAGAGAGCGGAGGTTGGCTCATGAGGCGTCCTGCGATTGTAGGGCCGTTTTCCGATCCTCAGTACATTCACGCATCCGGGCGGAGTTCCTCTGGGCGGCGTCCACCGACTCCCTTGACACCTTCGAGGAGCGGTGGGCGCTGTCCGGGGTTCTCTGCTCGGTGACCCCGTCCGGTTCCCTCCGTCTGACCCTCTGATTGAGGGACAGAGCGAGAGACGCCAGCCACAGCCGTTAGCTGCTGTGAATACCATCATTATTGTTATTTAGGAGGGGTCTTATAATACATGGATGTGCCCCCCTCCCTCCCAGCCACCCACCCCGCAGCCGTGCCCATCTTGTCGGGCACTCTCAGGAGAGGGAGGGTCGGTGACCCTGGGCGCGGCACTAGGTAACTCGAGGGGGTGGAAGACCACGAGTGTCGAGGAAGCCCCCCCGCTCTAGGCCACCAGGTAACTCAGGAGGGTGGAAGACCATGAGTGTCGAGGAAGCCCCCCCGCTCTGGGCCTGGGCTAGCCTGAACACCTCTCCCTCCTGAAAGCTGTTGTGTTATACCTTCTGATTGCGTTGTTTTGTTGCTAAGTTTTTCTTTATCTTTTTGTAATTTCTGTAACTGTTACAAATAAATTTCTTTTCTGTTTCAAAAAAAAAAAAAAAAAAAAAAAAAAAAAAAAAAAAAAAAACCTTCCCTGTTAGGAGACGGAATCGTTTCTTCGCTCGCTCCTGAGCTATCTGCTTTCCTTTCTTTCCTGAAGCCCCCTGGCCCAGATTTTTCACACTTTTCCTTTCGCTTAGTTTCCCCCCCCCGCGTTTGGGCCGGACGCTTTGTTTTTTTGGTTTCGTTTTTTCCCGTTTTCCTGAGTTGCGTCAGTGTGCTGGCCGGTCGCCAGCACCCCCCCCCCAGACGCCTGCTTTTGGACTTTGCTCTTTGCTTAATTGAAACCCCCGGAGGAGGGGGGGAGGACTGCCGACCCGCTGTCCAGAGAGGGGAGTGGACGCCCCCAGACCCAGCCGTTTTGTTTTTTGCCTGGACTTTTTTCTTATCATTACAACATTCCTAGCTGCCGAGAGCCTTGGGACAGAGCCAACAGCTGCAACAGATGCCAGAGGCCGGAGAACTCGCCCGGGCAGCTATGAATCATCGTGGAGAGAGGCCGTAAGACTGAGGGATTTCTTTTGAATTATACCCTCGGGGTGGGGGAGTTGACTGCGTTTCAGCTGCGTCTGTGGCGGCACAGGGGTGTAGCAGGGAGCTACCCCCAGATCCACCGGTGCCCCCAACCCCCCCACCACTACTACGACTATCACGGCCCCCGCTGCCTCGTCCCTGCTGGCAATCTGCCATCTGCCTTCGGATCCAGCTGTTTGCTTTGGACTTTGCCTTTCGGACCGGGCATAACAACCAACCAAACGAGACTCTTTGGACAATTGTGGTGGGTCGTCCTCCCTCCACCTCCCCCCCCCCCCCGGATTGTTTATCCCATAGCTTACCCCTACTACCGGACCCCGATTTTTGCCCCCCCCCTCCTTCCGGTGCCTCCCTGTCTCTCCCTGCTTACAATGGCAGAGAAGGAGAGACGCAAGGCCCCTCCAACGAAATTGGTTGTCCCTTCCCCATCTACCCCCCTGCCCACCCCTCAAGATCTCCCCACCGCCTCCATTGTTAGAACCCCTGCCCCCGCCCCCGCTGGGGCCTCGGCAGTGGGAGGCACCGGGGCAATTACTACTGCTGCTTTGGTTCTTGCCCCATTAGGTTCTAGGAACCCCCCCCAGTTAGACGGAAAAGTCGGGGCGGGCCGAAAGGAAAGGGCCCCGCTAATGCCGCTGGGCCCTCCATGGCAGAGGCCGCCCCCACCACTGTGGCCTCATCATCGATCGTGGCACCCCTCCCAGCTGTTCCCTCCACCAGCTCTGCGACCGTCCCTCCCCCGGCCCCCAGGACGTATGCCCGGGTGGCGGCAGGCTCCCCCTCGCCTGCCGCCTCCTCATCTCGCCCACCCACTACCTCCGCTACCATCACTAGCGCCCGGGGCCCTCTTCCCGCCCTGACCAGGAAGCACGGTGTCCGTTGCCTCCTGGTGCCCGCCTCGCCCCACGTGGAGGCATACGTGCAGGCGTTGGCGAAGGTGGTAGGACCCATGGTCATTGTGGCGGCCTCCAAGATGTATGGGAAGGTCGTTTTCTTTCTGGCTTCGGAGACTGCCGCCCAGGAGGCGGTGGAGAAGGGCCTAGTGGTAGGAGGGGTGTTTATCCCCCTAGAACCGCTTGAAGATCTGGGCGTTCGCCTCGTCCTCACCTCCGTTCCTCCCTTTTTACCTAATGTTGCCCTGTTACCCGCTCTTTCTGCCCTGGGAAAACTTGTTTCTGCTATTAGCCCTCTCCCGTTAGGCTGCAAGGACCCCGCCCTCCGTCACGTCCTCTCGTTCCGCCGGCAAGTGCAGATTTCACTGCCGGCGGGGGTGCGTGACGGAGAGGCGCTTGAGGGGTCCTTCCTAGTTCCCTACCAGGGAGCCCGCTATAGGGTCTTTTATTCCACCGGAGAGGCCCGGTGCTACCTCTGCCGCTCGGCGGGGCATGTCCGTAGGGACTGCCCTTTGGCCCGGGGGAGAGGGGCACCTGAGACCCCCGAGACCCGGCAGGATATCGGCCCTGTCGTTGCCGACACCCCTGGCCACCCGGCACCTGAATCCACCCCTCCTCCCACCCGATCCAACGCTGCCCCCGTCCGGGCCCAAGAGGTATCTTTCCAACAACGCCCGGGCGACCACGGGAGTCCCGCTCTTGCTGTAACCACCTCGGCAGAGCCTCTGGAGGAGAGTGTGGCACAGCTATTACCAGGTGCAGGAGAGGGCTCGCCCCAAGGAGAACCCCCCGCCCCTCCTGCTGCCTCACCGCTATCCCCCCGAACCCCTGAACCTTTGCCTCCGCGCCCCGCTCCGCCCCCTGCTACTCAACCCCCAGATGATGCTATGGAGGGCTGGACTGTAGTCCAGGGGAAGCGAGGCAAGCGGAGGGCTCGAGCCCCGCTGCATCCATCTGACGCGGAAGCCCCCCGGAAGACCAGGAAGGGAGGTACTGACCTTGAGCCTCCCGCTTCGGCCACGAGTGAGATCCATTCGCTGGTGTTGGGAGGTAAAGATAGACTGGCATTGGAGGGAGGAATCCCCCCTCCACGAGGGACCCTCCCCTCCGAAGCCCCGGAGGAAGCCCCTTCTAACCGGATACCACCTGAACTCCCTACGAACCCCGACGTGACCGTTGAGGCGGGCCCTAGCGGAGAGGCCCCCAGGGTAGTAGGAGTCGGCCTCTCCTCTGTGTATGCAGAGATTGAGGCCCTAGATTTGACCCCGGTCACCCAGGGAGGGGATGATTTACTGCCGGCCAGCCTCGTTTTAGGCAATCTCACCCCAGGCCCCCTTTCCCCATGTTCTCTCCCCCTGACTGCCTTTCCGGGTGAGCACCCCACGGAAAGTGGTTTATCACCTGATGCCATGGCTGCCACGACCACCCCGAAGCCAGCATCTAGCATTGCTCGGAGCCCCCTCCCTTGCCCCTTAACCCCCGACCCTGCTCAGGAAGCATCTTCTTTTTGCTGCTCGCCTCCTGAAGCCCAGGGCCTTACCTCTGCCCCTGTCCCCATCCCTGTCCCGGTTCAATTTCCCTCCTCCTGCAAGGCTACTGCCGCCCCTGGGGTTATTTCTTTTCCGCCTTTTGCAGACCCCCCCCAGGGAGCAGTCTTTACGTTTTCTAGTTGCGACTCATTAGGGGTTGCGCTTTTCCCCCTGCCATCCCCTTCCACTCCAAGGCACGAGATGGATTTAATAACCCCAGCCTGTCAGACGCCCCGTCGGCGGTCCGCACCCTGCCTACCCGCCTTAGCGGACCTCGAGGCTGTATTAAGAACCCCATCGGGGAGTACCCCGGAAACCGTAACCCCATCCCCCCATGAGCTGCGGCATGCACTACGGCAGTTCTTAGAGCACACCCGTGGTGCCCACAATAGGGCACAGCTGGCTCTCCAGCGATGGGGGGACTTCGATCAACTTGTTCAGGCCGCAAGGGCCCTTATGAAGGAGGGCAGAGGGCAAGGGAGGCGCGGTGCTGCGGCCTACGAGCGGGCCCGCGGCTTCCGGAAGGAGCTACTTACTTATGGGATGGGACACGGGTTGCTACGCGACCCGCCGGGGGCCATGAGCACCCCCACCAATGAGAACTCCCCACCCCCCCGGCCCTCCGCATGACACCTCTCATTATTGTAACCCTGAATACCAGGGGCTGTAGGATGGCTCTCCGCAGGTCCCAGGTGCTCTCCTACCTTCGGGAGGGGGGGTACTCTGTGGTTTTCCTGCAGGAGACCCACACGGACCCAACCGCCGAGGATAGGTGGCGGCTGGAGTGGGGGGACGGGGTATACTTCAGCCATTGCACGACCTGGCAAGCTGGAGTGGCGACCCTGTTCTCCCCCGCCCTGCGGCCCGAGGTGCTAGGGGTCACTGAGGTCGTACCGGGCCACTTGTTGCACCTCCGAGTTCGTCTGGAGGGGCTCGTGGTCAATCTTGTTAATATCTATGCCCCGCAAGTGAGTTCACAGCGGCCACAATTCTACCAGCAGGTGTCCGATTTTCTCGGCACCCTAGACTCGCACGAGTGCCTGATCCTGGGAGGGGACTTTAACACTACCCTCGAGGAGCGGGACCGCTCGGGGGCCGAGCCGAGCCCGGCCGCCGCGACCATTCTCCGAGACATAGTCGATTATCACTCCCTAGTGGACGTCTGGCGTGACCATCACCCAGATGACACTTCCACGTTTACCTTTGTCCGGGTGGAGGCCCATCGGTCACACCGCTCTCGGTTAGACCGTATTTACCTATCCCGTTTCCATCTTTCACAGGCCCACTCCTCCACCGTGCGGCCGGCCCCTTTTTCCGACCATCATTTAGTTACCGTCACGGTCTCCCTCCGTGCGGAGGGACCGGGGCCGGCCTACTGGCACTTTAATAACAGCCTGCTGGAGGACGAGAGCTTTGTGATGTCCTTCCGGGAGTTTTGGCTGGCCTGGCGGGAGCAGTGGCGTGCCTTTCCCTCGGTGCGGCGCTGGTGGGATCTAGGGAAGGTGCGCGCCAAGCTCTTCTGCCGCAACTACACTCGGGGCGCCAGCCGACGGAGAAATGCAACGATAGAGCAGTTGGAACGGGAGGTCTTAGAGCTGGAGAGGCGCCTGGCCGCCAGCCCCGGGGACCCGTCCCTCTGCGGAGCGTGCCGGGAGAAGCGGGAGGAACTTCGAGCCCTCGAGGACCACCGGGCCCGAGGTGCCTTTGTCCGGTCCCGCATCCGCCTCCTTCGGGAGATGGATCGCGGCTCCCGCTTCTTCTATGCCTTGGAGAAAACGAGGGGGGCCAAAAAACACGTCACCTGCCTTCTAGCGGAAGACGGCACCCCCCTCACGGATCCGGAGGAGATGTGTGGGAGGGCCCGTGACTTCTACGCAAGCCTTTTCTCCCCGGATCCGACCGATCCTGGCGCTCGCGGGGTGCTCTGGGAGGAACTCCCCACGGTCAGCGTGGGCGACCGAGACCGGCTAGAGCTGCCTCTCACCCTGGCCGAGTTCTCGGAAGCCCTCCGCCGCATGCCCACCAATAAATCTCCGGGCATGGACGGGCTGACCGTGGAGTTTTACCGCGCGTTCTGGGACATCCTCGGCCCAGACCTAGTCACTGTCTGGGCTGAGTCTTTGCAGGGCGGGGTCCTCCCTCTGTCGTGCAGGCGAGCGGTGCTTGCCTTGCTGCCGAAGAAGGGGGACCTCCGCGACTTACGAAACTGGCGTCCCCTCTCACTCCTTAGCACGGATTACAAAATCGTAGCGAAAGCAATTTCGCTGCGGCTAGGGTCCGTGATGGCGGACGTGATCCACCCAGACCAGACCTATACTGTCCCGGGTCGCAGCATTTTTGACAACCTCTTTCTAGTCCGAGACCTTTTGGAACTCGGGCGGAGAGACGGTCTGTCGTTCGCCCTCCTGTCTCTCGATCAGGAGAAGGCGTTCGATAGAGTGGATCATGGGTACCTCCTGAGCACCCTGCGGGCGTTTGGATTCGGACCTCAGTTTGTGAGTTTTCTCCGGGTGCTGTACGCCTCCGCGGAGTGTTTGGTTAGGCTCAACTGGACCCTGACCGAACCGGTCAGCTTCGGGCGAGGGGTGCGGCAGGGGTGCCCCCTCTCAGGCCAGCTGTACGCTCTGGCGATCGAGCCTTTCCTCTGTCTCCTCCGCAGGAGGTTGACGGGGTTGGTGCTGCGGGAGCCGGAGCTGCGGCTGGTCCTGTCGGCGTACGCCGATGACGTCCTCCTCGTGGTCCAGGACCCGGGCGACTTGACGCGAGTGGAGGCATGCCAAGCCATCTATTCAGCAGCCTCCTCCGCCCGAGTCAACTGGGTCAAGAGCTCTGGCTTGGCGGTGGGGGGCTGGCGGCAGGTAAGCTCCCTCCCACCCGCGCTTCAGACCATCCGGTGGAGTGCCGGCCCTCTGCTCTATCTCGGCGTTTACCTATCTGCCACGCACCCTTCTCCGCCGGAGAACTGGCAAAATTTGGAAGGCGGCGTGATTGAGCGGATCAGGAAATGGACGAGGCTACTCCGATGTCTCTCCCTTCGGGGGAGAGCACTGGTGCTTAACCAACTAGTCCTGTCCACGCTCTGGTACCGGCTCAACACCCTAGCCCCGGCCCCGGGTTTCCTGTCCCACCTCCGGAGATTGATTCTGGAGTTTTTTTGGTCAGGATTGCACTGGGCCCCTGTTGGAGTTCTTCATTTGCCCCTGAAGGAAGGAGGGCAGGGCCTGAAGTGTCTGTACACTCAGGTCCGCGTTTTCCGCCTCCAGGCCCTGCAGAGGCTCCTTTATAGTGCAGGTAGTTCGACGTGGAGCATATTGGCGCACGCCTTCCTACGCCGCTTCCATGGGCTCCGATATGACCGGCAGCTCTTTTATCTTTGTCCGAGAGGTTTTCCGCGAGACCTCTCCGGGCTGCCGGATTTCTACCAGGACCTCCTCCGGACCTGGAAACTGTTTTCAACCACCAGGTCCGTGGCGGCCATCGTGGGGGCAGATCTCCTCGCGGAGCCCCTGCTACACAACCCCCAACTTCGTGTGCAGGCGGCGGAGTCCCGCACGGTGCGCCAGAGGTTGGTCCTGGCGGGAGTTACGAGGGTCGGGGACCTCCTGGACTACGACCGGGGAGACTGGCTGGATCCCCTGACGCTCGCTCGACGCATGGGGCTCTCCAGCCTTCGCGCCCCCCGGCACGTGCTTCAGGAGGTGGAGGCCGCTTTGACCCCCGCTGCTCGGGCTTATGTCAGCCGAGCCTTGCGCGAGGGCGCACCCCGCCCATCCTTTACCCCAGGCCCGCCGGACCTTTCCATCGGGCCCCTACCCTGCCGATCCCAACATACCCCTCATCCTTTCACTGCAAGCCGGCTGCATGAATTGCAACCGGTCGGTTTTCAAGTTGCATCACGGCAATATTTATATACACTCACGCTCCATACCCTTCACGCCCGCACCCTGGTGTCCCGCCCCGACACAAAGTGGCGAGATCTCCTGCCACCCTTGGAGGGGGAGCAACCTCGGTGGGCCAGCCTGTACTCCACCTTGGTCCCGAGGCCCGTCGGGGACATCAGTTGGCGGCTCCTTCACGGGGCCGTGAGCACGGGCGTGTTTTTGACACGTTTTACCTCCGTTCCGGAGACTTGCCCCTTTTGTAATGTGAAGGAAACCCTGGCGCACGTCTATTTAGAGTGTGCCAGATTGCAGCCTCTTTTTCGGCTCCTCACAAATATTCTTTTGCGCTTTTGGCTTCATTTCTCCCCTCACCTCTTTATCTATACACTCCCCATCCGTGGCCCCACCAAGTCGCGGGATCTCCTGGTTAACCTCCTCCTAGCCTTGGCTAAGACAGCCATTTATAAGACCAGAGAGCGGAGGTTGGCTCATGAGGCGTCCTGCGATTGTAGGGCCGTTTTCCGATCCTCAGTACATTCACGCATCCGGGCGGAGTTCTTCTGGGCGGCGTCCACCGACTCCCTTGACACCTTCGAGGAACGGTGGGCGCTGTCCGGGGTTCTCTGCTCGGTGACCCCGTCCGGTTCCCTCCGTCTGACCCTCTGATTGAGGGACAGAGCGAGAGACGCCAGCCACAGCCGTTAGCTGCTGTGAACACCATCATTATTGTTATTTAGGAGGGGTCTTATAATACATGGGTGTGCCCCCCTCCCTCCCAACCACCCACCCCGCAGCCGTGCCCATCTTGTCGGGCACTCTCAGGAGAGGGAGGGTCGGTGACCCTGGGCGCGGCACTAGGTAACTCGAGGGGGTGGAAGACCACGAGTGTCGAGGAAGCCCCCCCGCTCTAGGCCACCAGGTAACTCAGGAGGGTGGAAGACCACGAGTGTCGAGGAAGCCCCCCCGCTCTGGGCCTGGGCTAGCCTGAACACCTCTCCCTCCTGAAAGCTGTTGTGTTATACCTTCTGATTGCGTTGTTTTGTTGCTAAGTTTTTCTTTATCTTTTTGTAATTTCTGTAACTGTTACAAATAAATTTCTTTTCTGTTTCAAAAAAAAAAAAAAAAAAAAAAAAACCTTCCCTGTTAGGAGACGGAATCGTTTCTTCGCTCGCTCCTGAGCTATCTGCTTTCCTTTCTTTCCTGAAGCCCCCTGGCCCAGATTTTTCACACTTTTCCTTTCGCTTAGTTTCCCCCCCCGCGTTTGGGCCGGACGCTTTGTTTTTTTGGTTTCGTTTTTTCCCGTTTTCCTGAGTTGCGTCAGTGTGCTGGCCGGTCGCCAGCACCCCCCCCCCAGACGCCTGCTTTTGGACTTTGCTCTTTGCTTAATTGAAACCCCCGGAGGAGGGGGGGAGGACTGCCGACCCGCTGTCCAGAGAGGGGAGTGGACGCCCCCAGACCCAGCCGTTTTGTTTTTTGCCTGGACTTTTTTCTTATCATTACAACATTCCTAGCTGCCGAGAGCCTTGGGACAGAGCCAACAGCTGCAACAGATGCCAGAGGCCGGAGAACTCGCCCGGGCAGCTATGAATCATCGTGGAGAGAGGCCGTAAGACTGAGGGATTTCTTTTGAATTATACCCTCGGGGTGGGGGAGTTGACTGCGTTTCAGCTGCGTCTGTGGCGGCACAGGGGTGTAGCAGGGAGCTACCCCCAGATCCACCGGTGCCCCCAACCCCCCCACCACTACTACGACTATCACGGCCCCCGCTGCCTCGTCCCTGCTGGCAATCTGCCATCTGCCTTCGGATCCAGCTGTTTGCTTTGGACTTTGCCTTTCGGACCGGGCATAACAACCAACCAAACGAGACTCTTTGGACAATTGTGGTGGGTCGTCCTCCCTCCACCTCCCCCCCCCCCCCCGGATTGTTTATCCCATAGCTTACCCCTACTACCGGACCCCGATTTTTGCCCCCCCCCTCCTTCCGGTGCCTCCCTGTCTCTCCCTGCTTACAATGGCAGAGAAGGAGAGACGCAAGGCCCCTCCAACGAAATTGGTTGTCCCTTCCCCATCTACCCCCCTGCCCACCCCTCAAGATCTCCCCACCGCCTCCATTGTTAGAACCCCTGCCCCCGCCCCCGCTGGGGCCTCGGCAGTGGGAGGCACCGGGGCAATTACTACTGCTGCTTTGGTTCTTGCCCCATTAGGTTCTAGGAACCCCCCCCAGTTAGACGGATAAGTCGGGGCGGGCCGAAAGGAAAGGGCCCCGCTAATGCCGCTGGGCCCTCCATGGCAGAGGCCGCCCCCACCACTGTGGCCTCATCATCGATCGTGGCACCCCTCCCAGCTGTTCCCTCCACCAGCTCTGCGACCGTCCCTCCCCCGGCCCCCAGGACGTATGCCCGGGCGGCGGCAGGCTCCCCCTCGCCTGCCGCCTCCTCATCTCGCCCACCCACTACCTCCGCTACCATCACTAGCGCCCGGGGCCCTCTTCCCGCCCTGACCAGGAAGCACGGTGTCCGTTGCCTCCTGGTGCCCGCCTCGCCCCACGTGGAGGCATACGTGCAGGCGTTGGCGAAGGTGGTAGGACCCATGGTCATTGTGGCGGCCTCCAAGATGTATGGGAAGGTCGTTTTCTTTCTGGCTTCGGAGACTGCCGCCCAGGAGGCGGTGGAGAAGGGCCTAGTGGTAGGAGGGGTGTTTATCCCCCTAGAACCGCTAGAAGATCTGGGCGTTCGCCTCGTCCTCACCTCCGTTCCTCCCTTTTTACCTAACGTTGCCCTGTTACCCGCTCTTTCTGCCCTGGGAAAACTCGTCTCTGCTATCAGCCCTCTCCCGTTAGGCTGCAAGGACCCCGCCCTCCGTCACGTCCTTTCGTTCCGCCGGCAAGTGCAGATTTCACTGCCGGCGGGGGTGCGTGACGGAGAGGCGCTCGAGGGGTCCTTCCTAGTCCCCTACCAGGGAGCCCGCTATAGGGTCTTTTATTCCACCGGAGAGGCCCGGTGCTACCTCTGCCGCTCGGCGGGGCATGTCCGCAGGGACTGCCCTTTGGCCCGGGGGAGAGGGGCACCTGAGACCCCCGAGACCCGGCAGGATATCGGCCCTGTCGTTGCCGACACCCCTGGCCACCCGGCACCTGAAACCACCCCTCCTCCCACCCGATCCAACGCTGCCCCCGTCCGGGCCCAAGAGGTACCTTTCCAACAACACCCGGGCGACCACGGGAGTCCCGCTCTTGCTGTAACCACCTCGGCAGAGCCTCTGGAGGAGAGTGTGGCAAAGCTATTACCAGGTGCAGGAGAGGGCTCGCCCCAAGGAGAACCCCCCGCCCCTCCTGCTGCCTCACCGCTATCCCCCCGAACCCCTGAACCTTTGCCTCCGCACCCCGCTCCGCCCCCTGCTACTCAACCCCCAGATGACGCTATGGAGGGCTGGACTGTAGTCCAGGGGAAGCGAGGCAAGCGGAGGGCTCGAGCCCCGCTGCATTCATCTGACGCGGAAGCCCCCCGGAAGACCAGGAAGGGAGGTACTGACCTTGAGCCTCCCGCTTCGGCCACGAGTGAGATCCATTCGCTGGTGTCGGGAGGTGAAGACAGACTGGCATTGGAGGGAGGAATCCCCCCTCCACGGGGGACCCTCCCCTCCGAAGCCCCGGAGGAAGCCCCTTCTAACCGGATACCACCTGAACTCCCTACGAACCCCGACGTGACCGTTGAGGCGGGCCCTAGCAGAGAGGCCCCCAGGGTAGTAGGAGTCGGCCTCTCCTCTGTGTATGCAGAGATTGAGGCCCTAGATTTGACCCCGGTCACCCAGGGAGGGGATGATTTACTGCCGGCCGGCCTCGATTTAGGCAATCTCACCCCAGGCCCCCTTTCCCCATGTTCTCTCCCCCTGACTGCCTTTCCGGGTGAGCACCCCACGGAAAGTGGTTTACCACCTGATGCCATGGCTGCCACGACCACCCCGGAGCCAGCATCTAGCATTACTCGGAGCCCCCTCCCTTGCCCCTTAACCCCCGACCCTGCTCAGGAGGCACCTTCTTTTTGCTGCTCGCCTCCTGAAGCCCAGGGCCTTACCTCTGCCCCTGCCCCCACCCCTGTCCCGGTTCAATTTCCCTCCTCCTGCAAGGCTACTGCCGCCCCTGGGGTTATTTCTTTTCCGCCTTTTGCAGATTCCCCCCAGGGAGCAGTCTTTACGTTTTCTAGTTGCGACTCATCAGGAGTTGCGCTTTTCCCCCTGCCATCCCCGTCCACCCCAAGGCACGAGATGGATTTAATAACCCCAGCCTGTCAGACGCCCCGTCGGCGGTCCGCACCCTGCCTACCCGCCTTAGCGGACCTCGAGGCTGTATTAAGAATCCCATCGGGGAGTACCCCGGAAACCGTAACCCCATCCCCCCATGAGCTGCGGCATGCACTACGGAAGTTCTTAGAGCACACCCGTGGTGCCCGCAATAGAGCACAGCTGGCTCTCCAGTGATGGGGGGACTTCGATCAACTCTTTCAGGCCGCAAGGGCCCTTATGAAGGAGGGCAGAGGGCAAGGGAAGCGCGGTGCCGCGGCCTACGAGCGGGCCCGCGGCTTCCGGAGAGATCTACTTACTTACGGGATGGGACACGGGTTGCTACGCGACCCGCCGGGGGCCATGAGTACCCCCACCAATGAGAACTCCCCACCCCCCCGGCCCTCCGCATGACACCTCTCATTATTGTAACCCTGAATACCAGGGGCTGTAGGATGGCTCTCCGCAGGTCCCAGGTGCTCTCCTACCTTCGGGAGGGGGGGTACTCTGTGGTTTTCCTGCAGGAGACCCACACGGACCCAACCGCCGAGGATAGGTGGCGGCTGGAGTGGGGGGACGGGGTATACTTCAGCCACTGCACGACTTGGCAAGCTGGAGTGGCGACCCTGTTCTCCCCCGCCCTGCGGCCCGGGGTGCTAGGGGTCACTGAGGTCGTACCGGGCCACTTGTTGCACCTCCGAGTTCGTCTGGAGGGGCTCGTGGTCAATCTTGTTAATATCTATGCCCCGCAAGTGAGTTCACAGCGGCCACAATTCTACCAGCAGGTGTCCGATTTTCTCGGCACCCTAGACTCGCACGAGTGCCTGATCCTGGGAGGGGACTTTAACACCACCCTCGAGGAGCGGGACCGCTCGGGGGCCGAGCCGAGCCCGGCCGCCGCGACCATTCTCCGAGACATAGTCGACTATCACTCCCTAGTGGACGTCTGGCGTGACCATCACCCAGATGACACTTCCACGTTTACTTTTGTCCGGGTGGAGGCCCATCGGTCACACCGCTCTCGGTTAGACCGTATTTACCTATCCCGTTTCCATCTTTCACAGGCCCACTCCTCCACCGTTC
This sequence comes from Natator depressus, assembly GCF_965152275.1. Lineage (NCBI taxonomy): Eukaryota > Metazoa > Chordata > Testudines > Cheloniidae > Natator > Natator depressus. The sequence continues at coordinate 14,103,892 of NC_134244.1, read as the reverse complement.
GGCCGGCCCCTTTTTCCGACCATCATTTAGTTACCGTCACGGTCTCCCTCCGTGCAGAGGGACCGGGGCCGGCTTACTGGCACTTTAATAACAGCCTGCTGGAGGACGAGAGCTTTGTGATGTCCTTCCGGGAGTTTTGGCTGGCCTGGCGGGAGCAGTGGCGTGCCTTTCCCTCGGTGCGGCGCTGGTGGGATCTAGGGAAGGTGCGCGCCAAGCTCTTCTGCCGCAACTACACTCGGGGCGCCAGCTGACGGAGAAATGCAGCGATAGAGCAGTTGGAACGGGAGGTCTTAGAGCTGGAGAGGCGCCTGGCCGCCAGCCCCGGGGACCCGTCCCTCTGCGGAGCGTGCCGGGAGAAGCGGGAGGAACTTCGAGCCCTCGAGGACCACCGGGCCCGAGGTGCCTTTGTCCGGTCCCGCATCCGCCTCCTTCGGGAGATGGATCGCGGCTCCCGCTTCTTCTATGCCCTGGAGAAAACGAGGGGGGCCAAAAAACACGTCACCTGCCTTCTAGCGGAAGACGGCACCCCCCTCACGGATCCGGAGGAGATGTGTGGGAGGGCCCGTGACTTCTACGCAAGCCTTTTCTCCCCGGATCCGACCGATCCTGGCGCTCGCGGGGTGCTCTGGGAGGAACTCCCCACGGTCAGCGTGGGCGACCGAGACCGGCTAGAGCTGCCTCTCACCCTGGCCGAGTTCTCGGAAGCCCTCCGCCACATGCCCACCAATAAATCTCCGGGCATGGACGGGCTGACCGTGGAGTTTTACCGCGCGTTCTGGGACATCCTCGGCCCAGACCTAGTCACTGTCTGGGCTGAGTCTTTGCAGGGCGGGGTCCTCCCTCTGTCGTGCAGGCGAGCGGTGCTTGCCTTGCTGCCGAAGAAGGGGGACCTCCGCGACTTACGAAACTGGCGTCCCCTCTCACTCCTTAGCACGGATTACAAAATCGTAGCGAAAGCAATTTCGCTGCGGCTAGGGTCCGTGATGGCGGACGTGATCCACCCAGACCAGACCTATACTGTCCCGGGTCGCAGCATTTTTGACAACCTCTTTCTAGTCCGAGACCTTTTGGAACTTGGGCGGAGAGACGGTCTGTCGTTCGCCCTCCTGTCTCTTGATCAGGAGAAGGCGTTCGATAGAGTGGATCACGGGTACCTCCTGAGCACCCTGCGGGCGTTTGGATTCGGACCTCAGTTTGTGAGTTTTCTCCGGGTGCTGTACGCCTCCGCGGAGTGTTTGGTTAGGCTCAACTGGACCCTGACCGAACCGGTCAGCTTCGGGCGAGGGGTGCGGCAGGGGTGCCCCCTCTCAGGCCAGCTGTACGCTCTGGCGATCGAGCCTTTCCTCTGTCTCCTCCGCAGGAGGTTGACGGGGTTGGTGCTGCGGGAGCCGGAGCTGCGGCTGGTTCTGTCGGCGTACGCCGATGACGTCCTCCTCATGGTCCAGGACCCGGGCGACTTGGCGCGAGTGGAGGCATGCCAAGCCATCTATTCAGCAGCCTCCTCCGCCCGAGTCAACTGGGTCAAGAGCTCTGGCTTGGCGGTGGGGGGCTGGCGGCAGGTAAGCTCCCTCCCACCCGCGCTTCAGACCATCCGGTGGAGTGCCGGCCCTCTGCTCTATCTCGGCGTTTACCTTTCTGCCACGCACCCTTCTCCGCCGGAGAACTGGCAAAATTTGGAAGGCGGCGTGATTGAGCGGATCAGGAAATGGACGAGGCTACTCCGATGTCTCTCCCTTCGGGGGAGAGCACTGGTGCTTAACCAACTAGTCCTGTCCACGCTCTGGTACCGGCTCAACACCCTAGCCCCGGCCCCGGGTTTCCTGTCCCACCTCCGGAGATTGATTCTGGAGTTCTTTTGGTCAGGATTGCACTGGGCCCCTGTTGGAGTTCTTCATTTGCCCCTGAAGGAAGGAGGGCAGGGCCTGAAGTGTCTGTACACTCAGGTCCGCGTTTTCCGCCTCCAAGCCCTGCAGAGGCTCCTTTATAGTGCAGGTAGTTCGACGTGGAGCATATTGGCGCATGCCTTCCTACGCCGCTTCCATGGGCTCCGATATGACCGGCAGCTCTTTTATCTTTGTCCGAGAGGTTTTCCGCGAGACCTCTCCGGGCTGCCGGATTTCTACCAGGACCTCCTCCGGACCTGGAAACTGTTTTCAACCACCAGGTCCGTGGCGGCCATCGTGGGGGCAGATCTCCTCACGGAGCCCCTGCTACACAACCCCCAACTTCGTGTGCAGGCGGCGGAGTCCCGCACGGTGCGCCAGAGGTTGGTCCTGGCGGGAGTTACGAGGGTCGGGGACCTCCTGGACTACAACCGGGGAGACTGGCTGGATCCCCTGACGCTCGCTCAACGCATGGGGCTCTCCAGCCTTCGCACCCCCCGGCGCGTGCTTCAGGAGGTGGAGGCCGCTTTGACCCCCGCTGCTCGGGCTTATGTCAGCCGAGCCTTGCGCGAGGGCGCACCCCGCCCATCCTTTACCCCAGGCCCGCCGGACCTTTCCATCGGGCCCCTACCCTGCCGATCCCAACATACCCCTCATCCTTTCACTGCAAGCCGGCTGCATGAATTGCAACCGGTCGGTTTTCAAGTTGCACCACGGCAATATTTATATACACTCACGCTCCATACCCTTCACGCCCGCACCCTGGTGTCCCGCCCCGACACAAAGTGGCGAGATCTCCTACCACCCTTGGAGGGGGAGCAACCTCGGTGGGCCAGCTTGTACTCCACCTTGGTCCCGAGGCCCGTCGGGGACATCAGTTGGCGGCTCCTTCACGGGACCGTGAGCACGGGCGTGTTTTTGACACGTTTCACTTCCGTTCCGGAGACTTGCCCCTTTTGTAATGTGAGGGAAACCCTGGCGCACGTCTATTTAGAGTGTGCCAGATTGCAGCCTCTTTTTCGGCTCCTCACAAATATTCTTTTGTGCTTTTGGCTTCATTTCTCCCCTCACCTCTTTATCTATACACTCCCCATCCGTGGCCCCACCAAGTCGCGGGATCTCCTGGTTAACCTCCTCCTAGCCTTGGCTAAGACAGCCATTTATAAGACCAGAGAGCGGAGGTTGGCTCATGAGGCGTCCTGCGATTGTGGGGCCGTTTTCCGATCCTCAGTACATTCACGCATCCGGGCGGAGTTCCTCTGGGCGGCGTCCACCGACTCCCTTGACAGCTTCGAGGAACGGTGGGCGCTGTCCGGGGTTCTCTGCTCGGTGACCCCGTCCGGTTCCCTCCGTCTGACCCTCTGATTGAGGGACAGAGCGAGAGACGCCAGCCACAGCCGTTAGCTGCTGTGAATACCATCATTATTGTTATTTAGGAGGGGTCTTATAATACATGGGTGTGCCCCCCTCCCTCCCAACCACCCACCCCGCATCCGTGCCCATCTTGTCGGGCACTCTCAGGAGAGGGAGGGTCGGTGACCCTGGGCGCGGCACTAGGTAACTCGAGGGGGTGGAAGACCACGAGTGTCGAGGAAGCCCCCCCGCTCTAGGCCACCAGGTAACTCAGGAGGGTGGAAGACCACGAGTGTCGAGGAAGCCCCCCCGCTCTGGGCCTGGGCTAGCCTGAACACCTCTCCCTCCTGAAAGCTGTTGTGTTATACCTTCTGATTGCGTTGTTTTGTTGCTAAGTTTTTCTTTATCTTTTTGTAATCTCTGTAATTGTTACAAATAAACTTCTTTTCTGTTTCAAAAAAAAAAAAACCTTCCCTGTTGGGAAACGGGACCTCCCTCGCTTGCTCCTCAGCTATCTGCTTTCTATTCTTTCCTAAAGCCCCCTGGCCTGGATTTTTCTCACTTTTCGACCCTGCCTTAGTCCCCCCCCCTCGACCGGGCCAGACGCTCTTTTGTTTTGTTTTGATTTTCTTGCTGCCGTTTGAGTGCTGGTCGGCTGCCAGCTTGCCGCCAGCACCCTCCCCCCCCCACACCTGCTCTCGGGCGCAGCTATTTGCCTCAGCTGAAACCCCCGGAGGAGGGGGGGAAGATTGCCGACCCGCTACCCGGAGGGGGGAGTGGAAGCCCCCAGACCCAACCGTTTTGCTGTCAGCTTCTTATCTCTGCAATATTCTCGGCCAGCCGGAAGCCTTGGTACACAGACAACACAGCTGGAGAAGAAGATTTAGAAGACAGGAGAAATCACCCAGGGAAGCTACAAATCATCGTGGAGGGGGCCGTAAGACTGAGTAATTTTTTTAATTATACTCTCGTGGGGGGGAGTTTGACTGTGGTTTAATTGCGTCTGTGGCGGCATAGGGGGTGTGGCACGGAGCTGCCCCCCGATCCATCGGTGCCCCCCCCCAATATTATTACAACTGTCACGGCCCCCCCCGCCATCCGTCCCTGCTGGCAACCTGCCATCTGCCTTCGGATCCAGCTGTTTGCTTTGAACTTTGCCTTTCGGACCGGACATAACAGCCGACCAAACGAGACTCTTTGGACAAACGTCCATGGGTCCACACCCCCCCCCCCGGACTGTTTACCCACAGCTTGCCCCTATCACCGAACCCTGATTTTTGTTTTTCCCCCCTTCCAGTCCAACCCATTTGGCACCCCCCCCCCCCCGCCTGCAGCCCAGCAGGGAGGAGCGGTTAATCTGCTTCCCCCTCCCCCCTCCTCCTTCCGGTGTCTCCCCGTCTCTCCCTGCTCACAATGGCGGGGAATGAGAGGGGCGAGGCCCCTCTAACAATATCGGTTGTCCCTCCCCCACCTACCCCCCTGCCCAACCCCAAAGCCCCCCCCATTGTCAAAACACCTGCCACCGCCCCCGCTGGGGCACCGGCAGCAGGAGGCACTGGGGCGATTACTGCCGCTGCTACGTCCACCGCCCCCCCAGTTTCTAGGAACCCCTCCCCCGTTGGCCGGAAAGGCCAGGGCGGGAAGAAAGGAAAGGGCCCCGCTAAAACATCTAGGCCCTCCATGGCAGGGGCTGCCCCCACCGCTGTGGCCTTGTCATCGACCATGGCGTCCCTCCCTGCTGTTCCCTTCACCAGCTCTGTGAATGTCCCTCCCCCGGCCCCAGGACGTATGCCCGGGCGGTGGCAGGCTCCCCCCTGCCTGCCGCCTCGTCATCTCGCCCACCCACTGCCTCCGCTACCACCACCAGCGGCCGGGACCCCTTCCCCACCTTGACCAGGAGGCACGGTGTCCATTGCCTCCTGGTGCCTGCCTCGCCCCACGTGGAGACCTACGTGCAGGTGTTGGCGAAGGTGGTAGGACCCACGGCTATTGTGGCGGCCTCCAAAATATATGGGAAGGTTGTTTTTTTCTTAGCTTCGGAGGCTGCCGCCCAGGAGTCGGTGGAGAGGGGCCTGGCGGTGGGGGGGGTATTTGTTCCCCTAGAGCCGCTAGAAGACCTGGGCGTTCACCTCGTCCTCACCTCCGTTCCTCCATTTTTACCTAATGCTGCCCTGTTACCCGCTCTCTCCACCCTGGGGAAACTTGTCTCTGTCATCAGCCCTCTCCCGTTGGGCTGCAAGGACCTCATCCTCCGTCACGTCCTTTCGTTCCGCTGGCTAGTGCAGCTTCTACCGCCGGCAGCGGCGCGTGACGGAGAGGCGCTCAAGGGGTCCTTCCTAGTCCTTTACCAAGGAGCCCGCTATCGGGTCTTTTACTCCACCAGAGAGGCCCGGTGCTACCGCTGCCGCTCAGCGGGGCATGTCCGCAGAGACTGCCCTTTGGGCCAGGGGGGAGGGGCACCCGGGACCCCCGAGACCCGGCAGGACATCGGCCCCGTCGTTGCCGACGCCCCTGGCCGCCCGGCACCTGAAACCAACCCTCCTCCTACTCGAACCACCGCTGCCCCCGTCCGGGCCCAAGAAACACCTTCCCTACAATGCCCAGGCGAGCAAGGGAGTCCCACCCTTGCTATTACCAATCCGGCAGAGCCTATGGAGGAGGGTGTGGCAAAGATATTACCGGGTAGAGGAGAGGGCCCGCCCCAAGGAGAACCCCCCGCCCCTCATGCTGCCTCACCGTTACCCCCCCGAACCCCTGAACCATCGCCTCCGCCCCCCCGACACGACCCCTGCTAACCAGCCCCCAGACGACGCTATGGAGGGCTGGACCCTAGTCCAGGGGAGGCGAGGCAAGCGGAAGGCTCGAGCTCCGCTGCACCCATCCGATGCGGAAGCCCCCCGGAAGACCAGGAAGGGAGGCACTGATATTGAGCCTTCCGCTACGGCCACGAGTGAGATCCATCCGCTGGTGTAGGGAGGGGAAGACAGACTGGCATTGGAGGGCAGAATTCCCCCTCCATGGGAGACCCTCCCCTCCGAGACCCCTGAGGAAACTCCTTCTGCCCGGATACCACCCAAACCCCCCGCGAACCCCGAAGCGACCGCTGAGGTGGGCCCTAGAGGAGAGGCCCTCGGGGTAGCAGGAGTTGGCCTCTCCTCCATGTATGCGGAGATTGAGGCCCTAGATTTGACCTCGGTCACCCAGGGAGAGGATGATCTACTGCCGGCTGGCCTCGATCTGGGCAACCTCACCCCAGCCCCCCTTTCCCCATGCTCCCTCCCCCTAATTGCCTTCCCAGGCGAGCACCCTGCAGAAGGTGTTCCACCACCTGATGCCATGGCCGCCAAGACCACCACGGAGCCAACGCCTAGCGTCACTGGGAGCCCCCTCCCTTACCCCTTAACCCTTGACTCTGCTCAGGAGGCACCTTCATTTAGCTGCTCGCCTCCTGAAGCCCAGAGCCTTACCTCTGCCCCTGCCCCCACCCCTGTCCCTGCCCAATTCACCTCCTCCTGCAATGCTATTGCCGCCCCTGGGGTTATTTTTTTCCCGCCTTTCGCAGATTCCCCCCAGGGAGCAGTCTTTGCACTTTCTAGTCGCGACCCATTAGGAATTGCAATTTTTCCCCCGCCATCCCCTTCCACCCCAAGGCGTGAAATGGATTTAATAACCCCAGCCTGTCAGACGCCCCGTCGGTGGTCCGCACCCTGCCTACCCGCCTTAGCGGACCACGAGGCTGCATTAAGAGCCCCACCAGGGAATACCCCGGAAATCGTAACCCCACCCCCCCATGAGCTGCGGCATGCACTACGGAAGTTCCTAGAACACACCCGTGGCGCCCGCAATAGGGTACAGCTGGCTCTTCAGCTATGGGGGGACTTTGATCAAATTCTTCAGGCCACAAAGGCCCTTACAAAGGAGGGCAGGGGGCAAGGAAAGCGCGGTGCTGCGGCCTACGAGCGGGCCCGCAGCTTCTGAAAAGATCTACTCATCCACGGGATGGGTCACAGGTTGCTGCGCAACCCACCGGGGACCACGAACACCCCCACCGATAAGAAACCCCCACCCCCCCAGCCCTCCGCATGACGCCTTTCATTATTGCAACCTTGAACACCAGGGGCTGTAGGATGGCTCTCCGCAGGTCCCAGGTGCTCTCTTACCTTTGGGAAGGGGGGTACTCTGTAGCTTTCCTGCAGGAGACCCATACGGACCCGACCGTCGAGGACAGGTGGTGGCTGGAGTGGGGGGACGGGGTATACTTTAGCCACTTCATGACTTGGCAAGCTGGAGTGGCGACCCTGTTCTCCCCCACCCCACGGCCCGAGGTGCTAGGGGTCACTGAGGCCGTGCCGGGCCACCTGCTGCACCTTCGAGTCCATATAGAGGGGCTCGTGGTTAACCTTGTTAACATCTATGCCCCGCAAATGAGCCCAAAGTGGCCACAATTCTATCAACAGGTGTCCGACTTTCTCGGCACCCTGGATTCGCATGAGTGCCTGGTCCTGGGAGGGGACTTTAACACCACCCTCGAGGAACAGGACCGCTCAGGGGCCGAGCTGAGCCCAGCCGCCGCGAACATTCTCCGAGGAATAGTCGAACATCACTCCCTAGTGGACGTCTGGCGTGACCATCACCCAGATGACACTTCCACGTTCACTTTTGTCCGGGTGGAGGCCCATCGGTCACACCACTCTTGGTTGGACCGTATTTACTTATCCCGTTTCCATCTTTCACAGGCCCACTCCTCCACCATTCGGCCGACCCCATTCTCCGACCATCATTTAGTCACCATAACGGTCTCCCTCCGTGCAGAGAGACCGGGGCCGGCCTATTGGCACTTTAACAACGGCCTGTTGGAGGACGAGAGCTTCGTGACGTCCTTCCGGGAGTTTTGGCTGGCCTGGCGAGAGCAGTGGCGTGCCTTTCCCTCGGTGCAGCGATGGTGGGATCTAGGGAAGGTGCGCGCCAAGCTCTTCTGCCGTGACTACACTCGGGGCACCAGCCGACGGAGAAATGCGGCGATAGAGCAGTTGGAACGGGAGGTCTTAGAGATGGAGAGGTGCCTGGCCGCCAACCCCGAGGACCCGTCCCTCTGCGGAGCGTGCCGGGAGAAGCGGGAGGAGCTTCGGACCCTCGAGGACCACCGGGCCCGAGGTGCCTTCGTCCGGTCCCGCATCCACCTCCTTCGGGAGATGGACCGTGGCTCCCGTTTCTTCTATGCCCTGGAGAAAACGAGGGGGGCCAAGAAACACGTCACCTGCCTTCTAGCGGAAGACGGCACCCCCCTCACGGATCTGGAGGAGATGTGTGGGAGGGCCCGCGACTTCTACACAAGCCTTTTCTCCCCGGATCCGACCGATCCTGGCGCCTGCGGGGTGCTCTGGGAGGAACTCCCCACGGTCAGCGTGGGCGACCGAGACCAGCTAGAGCTGCCTCTCACCCTGGCCGAGTTCTCGGAAGCCCTCCGCCACATGCCCACCAATAAATCTCCGGGCATGGACGGGCTGACCGTGGAGTTTTACCGCGCGTTCTGGAACATCCTCGGCCCAGACCTAGTCACTGTCTGGGCTGAGTCCTTGCAGGGCGGGGTCCTCCCTCTGTCGTGCAGGCGAGTGGTGCTCGCCTTGCTGCCGAAGAAGGGGGACCTCCGCGATTTACGAAACTGGCGTCCTGTCTCACTCCTTAGCACGGATTACAAAATCGTAGCGAAAGCAATTTCGCTGCGGCTAGGGTCCGTGATGGCGGACGTGATCCACCCAGACCAGACCTATACTGTCCCGGGTCGCAGCATTTTTGACAACCTATTTCTAGTCCGAGACGTTTTGGAACTCGGGCGGAGAGATGGTCTGTCGTTCGCCCTCCTGTCTCTTGATCAGGAGAAGGCGTTCGATAGAGTAGACCATGGGTACCTCCTGAGCACTCTGCAGGCATTTGGATTCGGACCTCAGTTTGTGAGTTTTCTCCGGGTGTTGTATGCCTCCGCAGAGTGTTTGGTTAGGCTCAACTGGACCCTGACCGAACCGGTCAGCTTCGGGCGAGGAGTGCGGCAGAGGTGCCCCCTCTCGGGCCAGCTGTACGCTCTGGCGATCGAGCCTTTCCTCTGTCTCCTCCGCAGGAGGTTGACGGGGTTGGTGCTGCGGGAGCTGGAGCTGCGGCTGGTCCTGTCAGCGTACGCCGATGACGTACTTCTCGTGGTCCAGGACCCGGGCGACCTGGCGCGAGTGGAGGCATGCCAGGCCATCTATTTGGCAGCCTCCTCCGCCCGAGTCAACTGGGTCAAGAGCTCTGGCTTGGCGGTGGGGGACTGGCGGCAGGTAAGCTTCCTCCCACCTGCGCTTCAGACCATCCGGTGGAGCGCGGGTCCACTGCTCTATCTCGGCGTTTATCTTTCCGCCACGCACCCTTCCCCGCCGGAGAACTGGGAAAACTGAGAGGGCGGGGTGATAGAGCGGCTCCGGAAATGGACGGGGCTACTCCGATGTCTCTCCCTCCGAGGGAGAGCACTGGTGCTTAAGCAACTAGTCCTGTCCACGCTCTGGTACCGGCTCAACACCCTGGCCCCGTCCCCGGGTTTCCTGACCCACCTCCGGAGATTGATTCTAGAGTTCTTTTGGTCAGGAATGCACTGGGCCCCTGTTGGAGTTCTTCATTTACCCCTGAAGGAAGGAGGGCAGGGCCTGAAGTGTCTGTACACTCAGGTCCGCGTTTTCCGCCTCCAGGCCCTACAGAGGCTCTTTTATAGTGCAGGTAGTTCGACGTGGAGCATATTGGCGCACGCCTTCCTGCGCCGCTTTCAAGGGCTCCGATACGACCGGCAGCTCTTTTATCTCTATCCGGGAGGTTTTCCGCGAGACCTCTCCGGGCTGCCGGTCTTCTACCAGGACCTCCTCTGGACCTGGAAACTGTTTCTTACGACCAGGTCCGTGGCGGCCACCGTGGGAGCAGATCTCCTCACGGAGCCCCTGCTACACAATCCCCAACTCCGTGTGCAGGTGGCGGAGTCCCGCTCGGTGCGCCAGAGGTTGGTCCTGGAGGAAGTCACGAGGTTCGGAGACCTCCTGGACTACGACCGGAGAGACTGGCTGGATCCCCTGACGCTCGCTCGGCGCATGGGGCTCTCCAGCCCTCGTACCCCCCGGCACGTACTTCAGGAGGTGAAGGCCGCCTTGACCCCCGCTGCTCGGGCTTATGTCAACCGAGCCTTGCACGAGGGCGCACCCCGCCCATCCTCTACCCCAGGCCCACCGGACCTTTCCATTGGGCCCCTACCCTACCGATCCCAACAAACCCCTCACCCTTTCACTGCAAGCTGGCTGCACGAACTGCAGCCGGTCAGTTTTCAAATCGCACCACGGAAATATTTATACACACTCACGCTTCACTCCCTTCACGCCCACACCCTGGTGTCCCGCCCCGATACAAAGTGGCGGGACCTCCTGCCACCTTTGGAGGGTGAGCAACCTCGGTGGGCCAGCCTGTATTCCACCTTGGTCCCGAGGCCTGTCTGGGACATCAGCTGGCGGCTCCTTCACGGAGCTGTGAGCACGGGCGTGTTTCTGACACAGTTTACCCCCATCCCGGATACTTGCCCTTTTTGTAATGTGAGGGAAACCCTGGTGCACGTATATTTAGAGTGTGCCAGATTGCAACCCCTTTTCCGGCTCCTCACAAATATTTTATTGCGCTTTTGGCTTCATTTTTCCCCTCACCTTTTTATCTATACACTCCCCATCCGTGGCCCCGCAAAATTGCGGGATCTCCTGGTTAACCTCCTCCTAGCCTTGGCTAAAACAGCCATCTATAAAACCAGAGAGAGGAGGTTGGCCCATGAAACGTCCTGCGATTGTAGGGCCTTTTTCCGATCCCCAGTACATTCACATATCCGGGCGGAGTTCCTCTGGGCGGCGTCCACCGACTCCCTTGACGCCTTCGAGGAGCGGTGGGCGCTGTCCAGGGTTCTCTGCTCGGTGACCCTGTCCGGTTTTCTCCGTCTGATCCTTTGATTGAGGGGAAGAGCGAGAGACACCAGCCCCAACCGTTGCCGCTGTGGATACCATCATTACTGTAATCTAGGAGGGGTCCTATAATACATGGGTGTCTACCCCCCCACCCCCAAACCGCCCACCCTGCAGCCGTGCCCATCTTGCCGGGCACTCTCGGGGGGGGATAACCGGTGACACTGGGCGCGGCACTAGGTAACTCGAGGGGGTGGAAGACCACGAGTGTCGAGGAAGCCCCCCCGCTCTAGGCCACCAGGTAACTCAGGAGGGTGGAAGACCACGAGTGTTGAGGAAGCCCCCCGGCTCTGGGCCCAGGCTAGTCTGAACACTTCTCCCTCCTGAAAGGTGCTGTGTTATACCTTCTGTTTGCGTTGTTTTGTTGCATAGTTTGTTTTGTTTTCTTGGTAATTCTTTGCAAGTGTTACAATAAAATTCTTTTCTGTTTCAAAAAAAAAAAAAATCCTTCCCTGTAACCTTACCCACGGAAAAGGGACCTACTTAGCCTGCTCTCCTGCTGCTGCCCTCTGGCCTGGGCTTTCCTTGCTTTTTGCCCCTGCTTTCGGCTTCCCCCTCCCCGACTGGGCCAGACGCTCTCCCCCATTTCTTTTCTTTTTGTTCTTTTTTTTTTCTTTCTCTGCTGTTGCTAGAGTGCTGGCCGGCTGCCGGCCGGCTGTTAGCCCCCTCTCCCCCCTCCCCCGGCCTGCCCTCGGACACTGCTGCCGCTCCAGCTGAAACCCCCCCTGAGAGAGGGGGGGCCTGCCAGCCCACTTCCCCAGAGGGGGGAGTGGAAGGACCCAGACCCAGCCGCTTGCTGTTTGTCTGCGGACCCGTCTCCGGTCGAGAGGACTCTTATCACTTGCTCCGGCATTTCTGGAATGCAAAAAAGAAAGCCCGGAACAGACAGAGAAAAAGCCGTCCACCGGAGGAACACCGCCCGGGGAATCTACAAATCGCCGTTGAGAGGGCCTAAGACTGAGTAACTTTCTAACTGTGTTCTCGTGGGGGGGGAGGCCTTGACTGTGTCTTAACTGTGTTTGTAGGGACACAGGTGGTGTGGCACAGAGCTGCCCCCCGATCCATCTGTGTCCTTCCAACCCCCACACTACGATCTTCACCCCCCCACTCCACCATCTTTGCTGGCTGTCTAACATCTGCCTCTGGACTCAGCTGCTCGCCGTGATTCCACCGCGTGGGCCAGAAGCACCAGCCAACCAAACAGGACTCTCTGGACAAGCGTATGGTGGTTCATGTGCCCCCCGCCCCGAATTGTCCACCCCACAGCTTGTCCCTTTCTATCTGACCCCAACTCCTGTCAATCACCTGCCACCGCCCCCCCTGGGGCATCAGCAATGGAGGACACCGGGGTGATCTCCGCCGCTGCCATGCCCATCGCTTCCCCAGACTCTAGGGAAGCCCCCACAGCTGGCGGGAAAGGCCAGGGCAAGAAGAAGGGGAAGGGCCCCGCTAAAACCACCGGGCCCTCCATGGCAGGGGCCACCCCCACTGCTGCAGCCCCGCCACCGACCACGGCATCCTCCCCCGCTGCCCCCTCCACCAGCTCTGCAGATGCCCCTCCCTCAGCCTCCAGGACGTATGCCCGGGCGGCGGCAGCCCCCCCGCCTGCCACCTCGTCATCTCTCCTGCTCACCGCCTCCGCCACCATCAATAGCGGCCAGGGCCCCTTTCCCACCATGACAAGGAAGCACGGTGTCCAATGCCTCCTGGTGCCCGCCTCGCCCCACGTGGAGACCTACGTGCGGGTGTTGGCGAGGGTGGTGGGGCCCTCGGCCAATGTGGCAGCCTCCAAAATGTATGGGAAGGTCGTTTTCTTCTTAGCATCGGAGGCTGCCGCCCAGAAAGCGGTGGAGAGGGGCCTGGCGGTGTGGGGGGTGTTTGTCCCCCTAGAGCCGCTAGAGGACCTGGGCGTCCACCTGGTCCTGACCTCTGTCCCTCCTTTTCTCCCCAATGCTGTTCTGTTACCTGCCCTTTCCACCCTGGGGAAACCTGTTTCTGTTATCAGCCCTCTCCTGTTGGGCTGCAAGGACCCCACCCTCCGTCACATCTTTTCCTTCCGCCGGCAAGTGCAACTTTTACTGCTGTTGGCGGCGCGTGACGGAGTGGCACTCAAAGGGTCCTTCCTAATCCCCCACCAGGGGACCCGTTACCGGGTGTACTTTTCCACGGGGGAAGCCCGGTGCTACCTCTGCCGGGCGTCGAGGCACGTCCAGAGGGACTGCCCCTTAGCCCGGCAAGGAGGGGCACCTGGGATCCCCGAGACCTGGCAGGACATTGGCCCTGTCATTGCCGACGCCCCTGGCCGCCCGGTACCCGAACCGCCCCCCCCCCCTTCGGACCACCGCTACTCCCACTCAGGCCCAAGGGGCACCTCCCCTACAATGCCCAGACGAGCGAGAGAGCCCCGCCCTCGCTGCTGACAATCTCACAGGGCCTATGGAGGAGGGTGTGGCAGAGATACCACCAGGCATGGGAGAGAGCCTGCCCCAGGGAGAATCCTCCCTCCCTTATACTGCCCCACCGTTCCCCCCCCCAAGTCCCTGAGCCATCGCCTTTACCCCCTGACATGACCCCTGCTAACCAGCCCCCAGATGATGCCATGGAGGGCTGGGCCCTAGTCCAGGGGAAGCGAGGCAAGCGGAAGGCTCGAGCTCCGCCTCATCTACCCGAGGCGGAGGCCCCCCGGAAGACCAGGAAGGGGGGCACCGATGCCGAACCTTCCGCTTTGCCCACGAGTGCGTCCAATCCATTGGTGTCAGCCGGGAAAGACGTGGCAGCACCAGAGGGTAGTGTCTCCCCTCCACGGGAGACCCTCCCCTCCGAGACCCTCGAGGAAGCCCCTTCTGTCCTGACGCTACCCGAAGCCCCCGTGAACCCCGAGGCAACCGTCGTGGTGGGTGCCAGCGGGGAGAACCCCGGGGCGGCGGAAAGTGTCCTCTCCTCCATGTTCGAGGATATCGAGGCCTTAGATCTGACCCCGGTCGCCCAGGGGGAGGACGACCTTTTGCCAGCAAATCTCGATCTGGGCGACCTCACTCCACCCCTCTTTTCCCCATGCTCCCTCCCCTTAACTGCTGTTTCCGCTCCCACCTCTGAGGAGCCCCTGGACTCCTCCACCGACCCAGTCGCTGATGGCACCCCACTGATGACCACCGAGCCTGCTCAGGTGACAGCCGGCGCTACGCGGCCGGGACACGAGTCACCCGGGGACCCCCCATTGGTGCAGAGCAATCGACTTCCTTCCTGGGCGGGGGCCTACAGAAGATAATCCACTTCCTGATGCTGTGGCCGCTAAATCCACCACAGAGCGTGTGTCCAGTGTCACTGAGAGCTCCCTCCCCACCCCCTTAACCCTTGAGCCTGATCGGGAGGTGCCACCATCCAGCTGCTTGCCTGCCGAAACCCAGAACCTAGCCTCTGCCCCTGCCCCTACCCCTATCCAATTTACCTCCTGCAATGTCATTGCCACCCCCGGGGCTGTCTCCTTCCCTTTCCCAACTGATGACCCCCCAGGGAGTGGCCTTTGTGTTCTCCTGCCATGACCCATTAGGAGCTGCTATTTTCCCTCCACCGCCCCCTATCGCCCCAGAGCTTGAGGCGAGCCTAGAAGCTGCAGCCCATCAGGCACCCCGTCGGGGGTCCGCACCCTGCTTGTCCGTTTTAGTGGAGCACAGGGCTGCACCGAGGGCCCCGCCTGGGAACAACCGGGAAATCGTAACCCCACCCCCCCATGAGCTGCGAGGAGAGCTGCGGAAGTTTTTAGAGGATGTCCGTGGCTCCCGCAACAAGGTACAACTTGCTCTCCAGCGATGGGGGGACTTTTCTCAAATCCTCCAGGCCACAAGGGCCCTCATGGGGGAAGGTAAAGGGACGGGGAAGCAGGATGCTGCGGCCTACTGGCGGGTCCGCGTCTTCCGTGAACAATTACTCACCTATGGGATGGGTCAAGGACTGCTGCGCGGCCCGCTGGGAGATGCGAGCGTCCCTGCCACTGAGGACCCCTCCAACCCTCCCCATGAACACCCTCACCATCGCAACGTTGAACACCCGGGGTTGTAGGATGGCTCTCCGCAGGTCCCAGGTGCTCTCCTTTCTTCGGGAGGGAGGGTACACTGTGGTTCCTGCAGGAGACCCATACAGACGCGACCGCCGAAGACAGTTGACGGTTGGAGTGGGGGGACAGGGTTTACTTTAGCCATGCCACGGTTCGACAGGCTGGAGTGGTGACCCTGTTCTCCCCTGACCTACAGCCCAAGGTGCTAGGGGTCGCCGAGGCCGTGCCAGGTCGCCTGCTGCATCTCCGGGTCCGTATGGAGGGGCTCGTGGTTAACCTCGTTAACATCTATGCCCTGACATCGGGCCCAGAGCGGCTGCAATTCTACCAGCGGGCGTCTGCCTTCCTCGGCACCTTAGATTCTCATGAGTGCCTGGTCCTGGGAGGGGACTTTAATACCACCCTCGAGGAACAGGACCGCTTGGAGACCGAGCAGAGCCCAGCCGCCGCAGACACCCTCCGGGAGATAGTCGAACATCACTCCCTAGTGGACTTCTGGCGCGACCACCACCCAGATGACACTTCCATGTTCACCTTTGTCCGGATGGAAGCCCATCGGTCGAGCCACTCCCGGTTGGACCGCATTTATTTATCACGCTTCCATCTCTCACGAGCCCACTCCTCCAGCATTCGGCTGGCCCCATTTTCTGACCATCATCTAGCCACTGTGA
This sequence comes from Natator depressus, assembly GCF_965152275.1. Lineage (NCBI taxonomy): Eukaryota > Metazoa > Chordata > Testudines > Cheloniidae > Natator > Natator depressus. The sequence goes on along the minus strand of NC_134244.1, from coordinate 14,087,916 downwards.
CAGCCTCCCTCTATGCGGAGAGGCTGGGGCCGGCCTACTGGCATTTTAACTACAGCCTGTTGGAGGATGAAGGCTTCGTGACGTCCTTCTGGGAATTCTGGCTGGCCTGGCGAGGGCAGCGGCGTGCCTTTCCCTCGGCATGGCGATGGTGGGACCTGGGGATGGTGCAAGCCAGGCTTTTCTGCCGCGACTACACCCGGGGCACCAGCCGACAGAGAAATGCGGCGATAGAGCAGTTGGAACGGGAGGTCTTAGAGCTGGAGAGGTGTCTGGCTGCCAGCCCCGAGGACCCGCTCCTCTGTGGAGTGTGCCGGGAGAAGAGGGAGGAGCTCCGGGCCCTCGAGGACCATCGGGCCCGGGGCGCCTTTGTTCGATCCCGCATCCGCCTCCTTCGGGAGATGGATCACGGCTCCCGCTTCTTCTATGCCCTGGAGAAAACGAGGGGGGCCAAGAAACACGTCACCTGCCTCCTGGCAGAAGACGGCACCCCCCTCACGGAACCGGTGGAGATGTGCGGGAGGGCCCAACCCTTCTACGCAAGTCTTTTCTCCCCGGATCCCACCGACCCTGGTGCTTGCAGAGTGCTCTGGGAGGAGATCCCTATAGTCAGCGTGAGCAACCGAGACTGGCTAGAGTTGCCTCTCACTCTGGCCAAGTTCTCGGAAGCCCTCCGTCGTATGCCCACCAATAAGTCTCCAGGCATGGACGGGCTGACCGTGGAGTTCTACCGCATGTTTTGGGACGTCCTCGGCCCAGACCTAGTCACCCTCTGGGCCGAGTCTCTGCAGAGCGGGGTCCTCTCTCGTTCGTGCAGGCGAGCTGTGCTCGCCTTACTGCCGAAGAAGCAGGACCTCCGCGATTTACGAAATTGGCATCCCGTCTCGCTCCTCAGAACGGACTACAAAATCGTAGCGAAAGCAATCTCGCTGCGGCTAGGGTCTGCACTGGAGGACGTGATCCACCCAGACCAGACCTACACCGTCCCGGACCGCAGTATCTTTGATAACCTATTTCTGGTTCGGGACCTTTTGGAACTCGGGCGTAGAGACAGTCTGTCGTTCACCCTCCTGTCCCTAGATCAGGAGAAGGCTTTCGATAGGGTGGACCACGGGTACCTCCTGAGCACTTTGCGGGCGTTTGGCTTCAGACCCCAGTTTGTGGGTTTTCTCCGGGTGCTGTACGCTTCCTCAGAGTGTCCGGTTAAGCTCAACTGGACCCTGACCGAACCGGTCAACTTCAGGGGAGGAGTACGGCAGGGGTGCCCCCTCTCAGGCCAGCTGTACGCTCTGGCAATCGAGCCCTTCCTCTGTCTCCTCCGCAGGAGGTTGACAGGGTTGGTGCTGCAGGAGCCGGAGCTACGGCTGGTCCTGTCGGCATACGCTGATGACGTGCTCCTCATGGTCCAGGACCCGGGCGACTTGGCGCGGGTGGAGGCTTGCCAGGCCATTTATTCGGCAGCCTCCTCTGCCCAGGTCAACTGGGTCAAGAGCTCTGGCTTGGTGGTAGGAGACTGGCGGCAGACGAGCTCCCTCCCACCCACGCTTCAGACCGTCCGGTGGAGTGCGGGTCCACTGCTCTACCTCGGCGTTTACCTTTCTGCCATGCATCCCTCTCCGCCAGAGAACTGGGAAAACTGAGAGGGCGGAGTGATAGAGCGGCTCCGGAAATGGACGGGACTACTCCGATGTCTCTCCCTCCGAGGGAGAGTGCTGGTGCTTAATCAACTAGTCCTGTCCATGCTCTGGTACCAGCTCAACAACCTGGTCCTGGCCCTGAGTTTCCTGACCAACCTCCGGACATCGATTCTGGGGTTCTTTTGGTCAGGAATGCACTGGGCCCCTGTAGGGGTTCTTCATCTACCCCTGAAGGAAGGAGGACAGGGCCTGAAGTATCTGCACACTCAGGTCCGCGTCTTCCGCCTCCAGGCCCTACAGAGGTTCCTTTATGGTGCAGGCAGTTCGGCGTGGAGCATACTGGCGCACGCCATCCTGCGCCGCATCTGAGGGCTCCAATATGACCGGCAGCTCTTTTATCTCTATCCAGGAGGTCTTCTGCGAGACCTCTCCGGGCTGCCGGTCTTCTACCAGGACCTCCTCCAGACTTGGAAACTGTTTTTAACGACCAGGTCCGTGGCGGCCACCGAGGAGGCAGATCTCCTCACGGAGCCCCTGCTACACAACCCCCAGCTCCGTGTGCAGGTGGCGGAGTCCCGCTTGGTGTGCCAGAGCTTGATCCTGGCAGAAGTCACAAGAGTCAGAGACCTCCTGGACTACGACCGGGGAGACTGGCTGGATCCCCTGATGCTCGCTCAGCGCATGGGGCTCTCCAGACCTCGTACCCCCGGTGCGTGCTTCAGGAGGTGAAGGCCGCTTTGCCGCCCACTGCTAGAGCTTACCTCGATCGGGTCCTGCTCGAGGGCACGCCCCGCCCACCCTCTACCCCAGGCCTGCCGGACCTTTTAATTGGACCCCTGCCCCGTAGACCCAATCGACCCCCTCACCCCTTTACGGCGAGCCGGCTGCATGAACTGCAGCTGGTATGCTTCCAAACCGCACCAAGGAAACATCTATACACGCTCATGCTCCACACCCTTCACTCCATCACCCTAGTGTCCCGCCCCAACACAAAGTGGCGAGACCTTCTGCCACCTTTGGAGGGTGAGCAGCCCCGGTGGGCCAGCCTATATTCCACCTTGGTTCCGAGGCCCGTCAGGGACATCAGTTGGCGGCTCCTTCACGGAGCTGTGAGCACGGGCACATACTTGGTGCAGTTCAACCCCATCCCAGATACTTGTCCCTTTTGCGGTGTGAGGGAAACCCTGGCGCATGTATATTTGGAGTGCGCCAGGCTGCAGCCCCTGTTCTGGCTCCTCACAAATCTTTTATTATGCTTTTAGTTGCATTTTTCCCCTCACCTTTTTATTTATGCACTCCCCATCTGTGGCCTCACAAAGTCGCGGGATCTCCTAGTTAACCTCCTCCTGGCCCTGGCTAAAACGGCCATCTATAAAACCAGAGAGAGGAGGTTGGCCGATGGAGTTTCCTGTGACTGTGGGTCCATTTTCTAATCCTCGGTCCGTTCACGTATCCAGGCAGAGTTCCTCTGGGCGGCGTCCACCGACTCCCTTGATGCTTTTGAGGAGCAGTGGGCGCTGTCCGAGGCTCTCTGCTCGGTGTCCCCGTCCGGCTCCCTTTGTTTTGACCCTTTGATTGGGGGAGAGAGTAAGGGACCCCAGCCCCAGCCATTGCTGCTGCTTAGAGGGGTCCTTTCACACGTGGGTGCAAGTGCCCCCCCCGGGGTTGTCCACCCCACAGCCCGCCCCTCTGGTTGGGTGTTTTCAGAGGAGGGAATTGTTGGTGACACTCGGGCGTGGCACTAGGTAACTCGAGGGGGTGGCAGACCTTGAGAGTCGATGAAACCCCCTTGCTCTGGACCACCAGTAACTCGGAAGGGTGGAAGACCACGAGAGTCGAGGAAGCCCCCGCTCTGGGCCCAGGAAAGCTTGAACACTTCCCTCCCCTGAAGCTAATGAGAAAACAATTGTGATTGGTTGCTGTGTTACAAAACAAAACAACAGCATATGCAATGTGTAAGTGTGTTATGCAAACAACAAAATACCTTTTTTGCTTCAAAAAAAAAATTCCACATACTCTCGTCTACACTACTCGCCAGATTGGCGGGCAGCGCTCGATCCAGCGGGGATCAATTTATCGCATCTAGTCTAGATGTGATAAATCGATCCCGAAGCGCTCTCCCATCGACTCCTGTACTCCACCGCCGCGAGAGGTGCAAGCGGAGTTGATGGGGGAGCAGCAGCAGTTGACTTACCACGGTGAAGACACCACGGTAAGTCGATCTAAGTACATCGACTTCAGCTACATTATTCATGTATCTGAAGTTACGTAATTTAGATCGATCTCCCCCTCCTCCCCCCAGTGTAGACCAGGGCTCAGGGACCTGGGTTCAACTCCTGCCTTCTCCACTACAGAATGCCTGTGTGACCTTAGGCAAGTCATTTCACTTCTCTCTGCCTCAGTTCCCCACCTTTGAAATGGGGATGGTAGCACTTCCCTCTGTCACAGGGATGCTGTATGGATACATACATTCAAGAGTGTGAAGCGCTTAGACATGGGGACCATAGAAGTATCATGTATCATATAAAGCAACATGAAAGCAGACTGAGAGTCTCCATCTGAACTAGGAGTGGGTGAACTGGTGCAGATAAAACAGCTCACAGACTTTGCCTATTCTTAGAACCAAATCTTCTGTGTTTTTCCATTTCTAATTTCCTGCCAGGACCAGAAATTAACGTGTACAAATACCACAAGAGAAATTATTCTCATCTATTTCCTGCAAGGACTAGAAGTGCCAGAAATATAGCACAATAGAAAGTTCTTTCAGTGATTTCTAGCCCAGTTTTGTAAAAGCAGGAGGTTTGGCTAAATTCTAAACCTTTGGATTCAAAGCACAAAGATCTGGAGGCAGATGCCTGGCTGATAAATAGCAGAAGCTATGCTGCTTTCCAAGTATAAACAAGGCAATTCCTGTGTTTTAGCTTTTTAAAAAGTGGTTTAAATTGCTGGATTATTGATTTAATTCCAAAGTGCAAGAATTTGTTTTCTCCGATTCAGAACTAGGTTCAGAAAATCAATTAAAAAAATCAATAATTGTTTCTGAAATATTTGAAAACAAAGCTTTGTATTAAATAAATGCTCTCCCATTTACTGTCTGGGATGGCCAATTTGCTGAATAGCATTTATGACACAAGCAGTCTGGGAGTTGCAGGATCAGCCCACTATATCTTCTTCCAAAAATCTTATAGCAGACACCTACTGGACCTTGCTAAACCAGCTGTGGACTATCATAGACTCCATTCAACGGTGATGTTTACAAAGGGTTTGACTCTTGTCTATGGCACTGTTGTTTTACAAGGCTAGCAGAAAAAAAAAAAGAAAACCGGTTGGCAGGTTTAAAAGACTTTCTTTAAACATCTTTTCCTATAGCAGTATTAAGGACACCTTGTTTGAAAGAGTTGATTCTTTGAATGTTGTGGATTATGGCATTTGAAACAAATTGGTGTTTACAGCCACACGAACATAATTGAAAGGCTGTGTGACATCTTCTGTATTTTCCACAGTATGCATCCGATGAAGTGAGCTGTAGCTCACGAAAGCTTATGCTCAAATAAATTGGTTAGTCTCTAAGGTGCCACAAGTACTCCTTTTCTTTTTGTGAATACAGACTAACACGGCTGTTACTCTGAAATGTATCAGACCAGTGATTTAGATTTAAAAAACAATCCTTCCCGCCATTAGGGGGAGCTCAAGGGCCACCACCCATTCTGAATAAAGATGTACTCTGTGTCAGCTCTAGCATACCCATACAAATGAATCACTGACAAAAGTAATCAAAGAGTATATGTCATTGTGCTAATATATAAACTGCCTTCCTTAGGGTGTCTGCTTATGCACATAACCTTCTGCTGTAGGTCACTTAGCAATTTTCAATCGTTTTCGGAATGTTTAGATTTCAAATCAAAGCCGTTTTCTTTATTCTGACACAACTGCCCTCCCGCCTCTCCCAGCCCCAGACACACACACCCCCCCTCTATTTTCACTTGTATAAATTTCCCCAGATCTGAATCATCTCTCCAAACCTCCTTCAGAAGCAAATAAGGTCGAACAGTGGTAATGAATTGGTGGTGATAAAAATCTACAAAACATGGGTCCTGGAAAGAAAAAACAAAAACAAAAACACTACTCACTTTTCATCACACACCACTTCCTCACTAAAGGGAATATTTTCACAATTGTTTTAAGCAGACCTGGTTGAAAATTGGAATTTCCAATCACTGGAAGATTCCCATATTTTGATATTAGTTATTGGTCCAAGTTGGGAGGATAATTTGAAATGGCAAAAAAAATTTTGCCCAATGGAAAGTTCAGAAAAATTTCAGTTTAGAGCCATCAAAAAGTAAAGCACGTGGTGATTTAAGGGGGCCAATTTCACAAAGCTGAAAACAATTATGAGCTAAAACAGGTGGGAGGAAGAACTTAATCAGAAAAAGGTGAATGACAATTGGGAATTGTTCAAGAACACTTTACTAGATGCCCAAAAAACCACTGTCAAGGAAAAGGGACACATTGATTAAAAATAGTAGCTAGTTGAGAGTGGAAGTGAAGGCAGCTATACGTACATAACAAATGGAAGAAAGGGGCAGTTAACAGTATCAAATATAAATCAGAAACTAGGACCTGTAGAAAATTGATGATTGAAGCTAAGAGACACAAGGAGAAATCTATAGCCAGCAGAGTTAAGGACAATATGAAGGAGCGTTCATTATGTATATTCAGAACAAAAAGACTCCTAACAATGGTATTGGTCCATTACTAGATGGGAATGGTAGAATTATCAATAATAATTCAGTGGCAGTATTGATCAATAAATATTTCTGTTCTGTATTGGGGAAAAAGAGATGATTTAGTTATATCATATGCTGATAACACTGTTTCCATTCCATTAGTATCCCAGAAGGATATTAAACAGAAGCTACTAAATGTAAACATTTTTAACTCATCATGTCCAGATAACTTGCATTCAAGAGTTTTAAAAGAGATGGCCGAGAAGCTCATTGGACCATTCCAGGAGCTGGAGCTTTCAGAGAAACAACACACACTGCAAGCTACAGGATACAATCAGGAGAGTTGTAACAATATGAAAGTGAAGGTGACCGCCCCCCCCCGCCTCCAGTGGGAATGAGGGGCAGTTGTTTTGGCCCACCCTGTTCAGGCTGTTGTTCTCTTCTAGGGCTCCATTAGGAGAGGTCAGCGGTCTTCTTTAGCTGGGCTCCACAGCAGCCCTGCTGGAGGTAGCTACAGAGGGAACATAATGGCATTAGAGCACTTCTCAGGCTTTCTATGTAAGAACAAAGGCACATGGGCACATTCAGATGTTAGCTAGCACCCACACCCTCCTCTCTGTCCAAACACCCAGTTCAGCATTACCTTGCATAACTTAACATGATTCTAAACAAGAGGGCCACCATCATGGTCAGTGTTCCTCTGTATGCCCCTGCTCTGCCCTGACTCCCTTACAGACTTCCCAGAGTCAGCACCCCCTTCAAGAACTGCTTCAGCTGTCTTATAAGGAACGAGCCACTTGAAGTTCTCTTCCTGGGCCAGGTGTTTCTGGTTGGCTTATTTAGCAAACCTGCTCCAGGCTTCAAGTCTCCTGCAGGCAGTTCCCTCCCTCCCTCTGCTCACTCCGAAGGATCATAGCCAAAAATAACCACAACACTCTGTGTCTGTATGTCCCTAGCTCTGCTGATGTAGCTCAGCGCAGCCTCTTCAAGCAGCAGAGAGTGTGACTGCTGTGTAATAGCTAATAAGGAATTCTACAGCTCTGCTTATCATTTCCTCCCAGTGCCAATCAAAAAGATTTAGTTAAAGAGAATGCAATTACATTGTCATGGATAAAAGGGATACAATTAATTAAAACTGAATATTTTCCCTCAGGAGTGTTGATCTTTCCAGATGTTCCCCATCTCCTTCCCTGATCATGTGTGATGATCTGGAACGAAGCTATTCTGGAATTTTAGAAGAGGTCGGCGAGAAAGAAATCTAGAGTTAGAGTTTGCCGTACTAGCCTGTTTCTCTCTCTCTCTCTCTCTCTCACACACACACAGCATTATGGGGAAGACCAACGGACTAGCTTTTCCATATCCTTAAGGTTTGTCAGTGACACATGACTAGGCAGTGAACCTTTTTAATTTGCATTGACTTCTCTGGGATGTGGGGCCTGATCTTGCAGCCTGTGGACCAGTAAGTACTCCTACTGAAGTCAATGAGGCTATTCACGTGACCAATAAAGAGCACACCTGAATACTGTTAAAAGCCTGGCATTCCCAGAGCTGCTACCTAGAGCCAGTGCTTCGTCTTCTGTCACATACCACAGTATTTTGTGGGGAGGAAGTCAGAGGTCACTGGGGCAGCTGGCAGGGCCAGAGGAGGAATTGAGGTGAGAAACCTCAGCACTTGGTGGCAAATGAATGAGGAGAAAGCATTGGGAGATGGTAGTTCATGATGAAATTTGTTGAGATTCTCGTCAGCAATACCCTGAGCAGAGAGGGAAGTGAGTATGAGAAAGGGGGTATATGCAGGGGGGATTAGATGGTGCCAAATAGGTCAGAGGGGTAGTTGATGAGGGTGGCTCAGTTGTGCTGCTTGACCAGGAAGAAGGCAGAACTGAGGGAGGAGAAAATCAGCTGGAGCTGAAGGAAGTCTGCATGTTTGTGGGACTGTCTGCAGAGACCTTCAGTAGCACAGAAGCAAGGGTGGAACAAGCGGATGGTGGGGGTGGACTTGAAGGAGTCCAGGCTGTTGAAGAGCTTGGTGAGCAAGTGAATCAACAAGTTTTTTCTTTACATTTTTCACCCTCACCCTTTTTCCCTTGTAGACAAGAGGACAGCTGGGGCAATAAATGATTGCCCATGTACCCTGAGGAGGCAGAGGACCTTTGGACTATGGAGCCCTACACCCAGACTGTGGTAGGAAGTAGACCGGGGAACCAGACTATCATCCAGTTCTGCTGCCAGAGAGTGAGTCAACATGTTTTGGGAGGATTCCCTGCTGACCCAGAGGTGGACCCATCTGTCACTGTTAGGGCCCTGGGCCTGGGTCCCCTTACCCCCTTTGTCATTGACCCAACCCCTTGGGTGGTGGCCAAACCCCCTCTTTTTGACCAGAAGGCCTGGGCTGTGTTGTGGGCTCACCCCAAGCCAGTGGCCCCTGTGTTAGCTTCAGGTTAAATTCACTCAATCTTATGTTGTCTCCACACTTTTTCAGTTTTCAATAAACTGAGCATTGGAGTATTGTCAGGGGTGAAGCAGGGCAGGGGTTGGTACTTCAGTAGAAGGCAAGTGGGCTTTTTGCAGTTGTGAAGGAGTGGGGGGAGGCAGTCTGAGATTGTGGGTTAAGCATACTGGCTGGGAGTTACTGCTAAAATCATCACAAGTGAAATAGTGAATGTTAAACATGGTGATGTGTAAATTGTCATCTCTAGGTTTTAACAAACAATTGACATGAATAGGACTCTTCTCATGTTCCTGAGCTATTGTTTCAGGCTGTCTGCAGGCTCAGGAAGGTGCGTCAGTGCTCAGTTTTCATTTTCAAGGGTTTTTTTTTTTTTACAATATGGTCTAGAAACACTCACTAATAAAAGCTTGGATTCTGAAGCTCAGTTTCACAGCAAGGGCTGGATTCCATATTTGTGAAACTCTGGAGTTCACAAGGCCCCTCCGATAACTGGTATTTATTTAATCATTGCCATGTCACAGAACTGGCATTACCATTGAAGTGTAAAACGTTATATATAGCAGATTAAAGGTAGTTCCTAAATTATGGTCAGGCAATAGGTATAATGCAGTTTTTGTCCCAGCAATGAAATCTGTATATAATCCAAATTGCTAAGAATTGTGACCTCATCCTGCAAAATACAAGGATCCACTTCTGACAAGAACGATGTTTACTGCCTTAAAACAAGTCCCTCAGATTCATACAACCTCAGGTGTATGCTGAATGCATCCAGGAGATATCAATAACTTTGCTATGGCAGGATGATTTAGCTCCGAAAGGCAGAGGAGGACAATTACATTTGGCTCACAGCTAAAAAGGTGATCTGTTTGATATTTTTTTAAAAATCCGTTAAAACTGTAATATTAAATGTCAAATGTACTTATGATTTCTCCTGCTCATGTTAGAGACAGTAAGAGTGATAATAATTTTAATATGCATGCTAGACCTGCCTAAAGGTTAAAAAGCATTTGATAATGTACGATACAAAAATTGTATTTCCATCCATCTCCTCCAAACTCTCCCATTGTGAACCTGAATAAAATCTCATCAGCTACGTTCTGCAGGCACTTGTTCTGGCTAAAGGATTTTTCCTAGTCTCATTCAGATAAATGTAACAATAGAAGAAGGCATCTGTCTCAAATGTGTCCGCAAAATCTTGTTTCTTTCACTCTCCTTCATACTAATCATCTTCAGAAGCCACTGCCAACGCTGACCGTGTATGCAGTATAGGCCTTGTTAGGTGTCCTGCCATCTACCTTGGTTCTTTGCTTGCATTTATTGCCTGGAACAGCTTATTGCTTGGCACTTTGTTTGTTAAAAGCACTAAGGCCACTTTCATCCTCTATTGATGTGTCGATGTCCATGTGAAGAAAGTAAGAATCCACAGGCCATTACTGCTTGGCTTAAAAAAAGCAAGATCTAACTAGAGTCAACCAAATGCCATGAGTAGATAAGGAATGACCCCATGAAGCTGCCTCTTATAGATCTGATAGTGCAAAGCTGCCTTAGTTCCCTTAAGCAGCCAATCCCTGGCTGGTGTAGAGCCAGCCTCACTGGGTCTATGCCTCTGGTATGACGGGGCGTGTGAGAGAAAGACGCTTCATATCTATAACTTACAAAATGGCTTTCAGATGTACCACATCTAGTGGCCCAAATTCCTCAGACGTAATGTAACACTGATAGACCTCGGTCGCTGCTGGGCAGGATCAAACCTGGGACTTCTAGAATGCATCCATGTCTACTGCATGAGCTAAAAGCCACATGGCCCTCATCTAAAAGGCTGTAGCAGACTCATTAATCTCTAAGTGGCCTCTGTGCCACTAGAGGGAACAGAGTACCACACCCAGGAGATGTGTGGGTTACAACAGCTTTAGGCATATGAGTAGCCCCACTGGTTTCAACAGGATTACTCATGCATCAAAGTTACTTGCATGCATAAGTCTTTGCATAACCAAGGCCTATATAGATGCATTATGTATGTGTTCTGTAGAACATATGTAACACAAGTTTTCTAACCAATAGAAAGATTTTTGGCAAGACATTGCCTCAGCTGTCTCCTTTATGATGTCCCTATGGCTTCTAGTGTTAGTAACCTTTTCCAAAAACTACAGCTTCAATTTATACATTTGAAAATGTCATACAAAAGGTCCTACCAACTAAAACGACCAAGGAGTCAATTCTGATAGCAGTACTGTATAATGAATAGGTTTTTCCATTTTAGACAATGAGCCAAATTCTGCTTTCAGTTGCATCAGTGTAGCTCTGTAGTAAGCCCCCAATGAAGTCAGCTATTCTGCTATGACAGAGCTGCGTTTAGCCCCAAAGCATTTTAAAAAGTCTTGACTCCAAAAGATTATACATTTTATTTAAATATTTCTCTTTTTTTCAAATGTGACTTAAAATCTATAAGTAATTAGTTACTGTACTGGCTACATTATTGCAATGTTCTTCCTTTAATTTCTTATTCAGACTGTGAGTTATAACCCTAAAATCATTCCAGTCACATCTGCCTTCAAAGGTCTAAATAGGAAGGAAAAAAGTTAAATGCCTTAATATCTTTGATATTTGCAAAGATATTGAGGATTTGCTGGGGGATTCAGCGCTGGATGAAGAAAGAGTTTTGTAGGCAAATAGAAGAACTTGTGACTACAGTTCAAAAGGAAATATCCATCCAAATGCACAAAGATTATGTAGATGTATGAGTACTAAACAATCATTGCTATTCAATGGCTGCCTTTGTCTTTTGAGTCCTAGGTTAAAACTAGTTTAGAAGAAATACAAAGGCCTATTCCACTCCTTTGTTGATTGTTAAATGAATTTTAACAGTAGTGTAAACCTTCATTTACATTAGAACTTGTAATTACAGTTCAACAAAAAAACAAATCAAAGCCTATCACATGGGTAACTTTCTGAGGTGCTGAATACGTGTTCCTTCTAAGCAATGTTTTAGGAATGCCGGGTGAAAATCTAAGCTATTCTGGAACTATTTCTACCAATTTATAAAATACTAACAGACTAGCTGCAGTGTAAATAGTTGTGGCATACAGTTAAGGTAACAGTAATGCAATAAGGTGAAACTAAGGAAGTGACCCTGCAAGCCCTCCATTTTAGGAAATCCCATGGAAGTCAACGGAAGCTCCATGCAGAGGCATTGGACCATAAATCATTCAAGATCTGAATTACTGGCTGTGATGGGGTTGGGGGGGGCGGGTATATGCCACACACTGGGGAATCAAGGCTAATGAGCAGCTCTGGGTCCAGAAAGCCCTGCCCAGTTGTACCTGCTTGGCATGCTCACATGGAGGCAGAGCTCAAAAGGGAGCTGCCCAGTTCAGTCAGGAGGGGCAGAGCAGGGGAGCAACCCCATGCTGCTCATTCCTGCAGAGAGGCTGTGGGAGTTCCCCACTGCTTGGATCAGACCTTTCTGTTGAAGGCCCCTGTGGAGGCTGGGAATGGTGGGCTGTGACTGATGGAGAGGAGCCTTTGGATCATGGTTGGGAAGAACCCCATGCGCGCACACACACTTCCCCAGCTGGTGAGGCCATACACAGACTTGGCTGTGACTTTGGAGGGGAAAGGCCTCTGTACAGCCAGGGAGCAGGTGTGGTGGGGTCTGCCCCAAGCTGCATATCTGACGTGCCAGTCATAGGGCCTGGGGTTGGAACCTGGTGGAGCAGGGAGGGCCTAGGTTCCCCTACTGCTGGCCCCACAGACCCTTGCCACTGGTAATAGTTCTGTGTTCCGATGCTAAGCCCTCTGATGCTGCCCCCTGAGAGCAGCTTCATAACTGTGCATCTATTTGAAGTTAATGAGTCTGGTCTCTTCTACTAACATGAGGAAAAAATCGTATCCCAATCTCCTGAAAAGTTAATCAAACAAATTGCAGCAAACTTTAATGGAATGGATGTTATGATCACCTAGACTGACCTCCTGTACAACATGAGAACCTCACTCAGTAGGGTCTGTATCAAGTATGTATCTTCTCTTTGAGCTATGGCATATCTTTGAGAGACATCCAGTCTTGATTTAAAGATTTCAAGTAATGGAGAATCCACCATGTTCCTAGGTAAGCTGTTCCAATTGTTAAATTACCCTCACTGTTAAAAATGGGCACCTTATTCTAGTCTGAATTTCTCTAGCCCTTGGTCTTGTTCTGCCTTTTTCCGATAAACAGCCTTCTGCTATCGGAAATCTGTTCCCTACAGAGGTACTTGCGGACTGCGATCCAGCCACCTCTTAGCCTTCTCTTGGCTAAATGGAATAGATTGAACTTTACTTGCTCGCAATAGGGCAGCATGTTTTCCAGACCTTGAATCATTCCTGCTGCTATTTGCTGAACCCTTACCGATGTCTTGACATCCTCAGTGAAAGATGAACACCAGAACTTGGGGCTAAGTCGGCACCTTGCAACCTGCCCTGAGGAAGGGGAATGAGTATTTGGGCTGCTCCAGGGAGCACAGCACAGACTGAATTTTGACCTCGCATCAGTTTAGTCCCTGCTTCTCCTTGCCCTGTCTGGCAGGGAAGGGATAATGTGTGCCAGATCTCTATGCCCCAAGGGGGAGTGGATTTAAGGTTTTGCCCACTCCTAACCCTCCTGCACAGAAGGGGAGTACTAGTCAGTAGTATAAGGGCCCTACCATCAATCAACCCCTCAGCCCCGCCCCTTGACCCCTCAGCCCCGCCCCTTGACCCCTCAGCCCCGCCCCTTGACCTCTTAGCCCCACCCACCGGAAGTCCCGCCCCATGGGTTATTACTTCCGGGGTCAAGGCTGCCACATGACCGGAAGCAAGGTGTGTCATGTGACACCCACCCCATCCCTTGACCCCTTTAACCCCACCCCTTGACCTCTGCCCCCCCCCCACCGGAAGTCCTGCCCCATGGGGTATTACTTCCAGGGTCAAGGCTGCCACGTGACCGGAAGCAAGGTATGTCATGGGAACCCTCTAACAACTCCTCCCACTGCCCTCTACCAATCAGGATGGGTTTCGCCCTGTCGGACTTCCCCCCCAAGAGGAGCTTTGACCAATCAGGGCGAGTTCCGGAGCAGGGTGTCCTCTCCGGAAGTGGGTCTTGTGACCCCTCTAACAACTCCTCCCCCCACCCCGCTACCAATCAGGAGGGGTTTTGCCCCGTAGGACCTCCCAGAGAGGAGCTTTGACCAATCAGGGCGAGTTCCGGGGTGGGGGTGTCCTCTCTGGAAGTGGGTCTTGTGACCCCTCTAACAACTCCTCCCCCCACCCCGCTACCAATCAGGAGGGGTTTTGTTCCGATAGGACCAAGAGGAGATTTGACCAATTAGGATGAGTTCCGGGGGCGGGGTGACCCGTCCGGAAATGATTCGTGTGACCCCTCTAACAACTCCTCCCACCAACCTCTACCAATCAGGCCGGCCCGAGAGCAGATTTGACCAAAATAGGGCAGGTTCTGGGATGGGGTGAACCACCCAGAAGAGGGGCGTATGACCCCTCTGCCAATCAGAGCGCAGCACCATCACCCCATAAGGCCCAGCGTCGGGCAGAAGAGGCTGTCTTTTACCAAGAGCGCGTGTTTTAGAAATCGTGGAAACATGGACTCCTTCACCACCCCCGTGAGAACTTCGGACTTTGTTTTAGCCCCGAGGGCCTTCAACAAACCGCGGAGAAAGCGCTACATCAGCGACAGTTCCGAGGAGGAGGAGGGGGCAATTGAGGGGAGCCCTTTGGCCCAGCCATTGATGGATACCCCAGACCCTGAAACCCAGCCGCTTGTGGGGCCCCACAATGAGCGTGATGGCCTCTTGTTGTCCACCCCCCGGGAGGAGGAAGGTGATCGCAGCTCGGGGAAGTCACTAGTGGACAAGATGAACGCTCAGGTAAATGAATGCTTAAGAAGTGACGGTCGGGATGGGGTTGTAACGGGGCTAGGAACCAGGGATTGTGTAAATCAAAAACCGAGCAGTGGGGTGCTTACGCTGTTTCTTTTTTGAAAAAAATCTCTCAACAGCTCAATGATGCCTTTCTAGAGGACCCGGAGACTCTGCACAGCGTTGCACCAAGCAGCGAAGATGAACCGGGCCCACCTTGTTTTTGCTCAACGCCAATACAAAATGTTGAAGAGGACTCGGAGGATGACGGCTATGAGGAGTTTAGGAGGAGGCTTGGCATGGAACTGACTGAGCCAGTGCCACGTCGTGAGCGTAACAAAGTCATGCGGACTATTGTACGCGTTGCTGTTTATTCTGTTCTTAATCACTGTCTTAGGGAAAAGCTTTTTGAAGATTGTGAGGGCTGTGTCATAGATGCACCAGGCCAGCGGCACCATGACTGTGTGACTTGGACTTCAGTGGATATAAACTGCAAGCTCCGGGGCCTGTGTGCTGAGCTGTGTTTGAAAAGCTTATTAAACACTGTGATTGCCATAGGTTATGCTATGCAATGTCTATGCCTAACCCAAGAACATTTAGCACAAGGGGTGACCTTGATAAATGCTGTGCAATTCAGTGGAGACCCTGACCATGTTTTAAAGAAAATGACCAAACCGGAAGATGCCTGCTTAGAGCGTTATATTGACCGTCTGGTCCGCACAAAAAGTTACAGAACCCTGCTTAAGAAAAAGGCTATTTGTAAGAAATCTAAAAGGATTAAGTTAGAAAATGGTGAGGTGCCAAACATGCGATATAAAACTTGGTAGCTGTAAATTTAAAAAAAAAATCTATTGAAAAGGGCTTTGTGACTATTTGTATTTCTGTTAAAAGGTCTCTGGCCCTTAAGGGAGCTTAAAGTCTTTTTTTCTTTCTTTCTTTTTTTAATGGAGCATCTTGGTTTGTTTTGAAGGAGCTGTATGTCTTTTAAATAAAAAAAAAAATTGTTTGTGAGAACCTAGCTCTTGTGTCTTTTGTGTAAGAGAGACCCATTTACAGCAAAAAAAAAAAAAGCTGAAATGTATGTTGTGGGAGGGGGAAAAATACCCTAAAAATGTGTTTACAATAAAACAAACGGGGATGGTTCAGACATGTGGTTGAGTACAATAGAGTTGACTTATTCTGTTGAACTGAACGGGTTTAACCACCCCCCCCCCTCACTGAATAGCCAGGGTGACTGTGATTACTCACCCTTGTTGCCATAGGGTTAATTTTGATGGGGGTGCACCCATAGTAAGGGAGGTGGGTGGGTGAGGATGGTGAGTTCTGATTAATATGAAATGAAATAAAACCTCAGGAGTTTGCAGATGCTATTGGGCAGTTTAAATATAACCCCTGGAGTTGGTGGAACGCTATAGGCCAGTTTAAATATGGCCCAGGAGTTGGTTGAAGGCCACGGGGCACTTTTTCTACAAATCACCCCCCATCCCACCAAACTTTAAGCATGAAAGAACATGTTTTTAAAAACAAGCCCCAAGACATTCATTGATATCTGCAAAGGGCCCCTCACTTGAAATGGTTACTGTAAGAAGGCCCTACAGGATGGGGGGAACAAAAAGTATTTGAACTTAAAAAAGAAAAAAAAAGAAAAACAGCCCAATTGTGCAGAAAAACTTATTCCCCACCCCCGATCACAAAAGGGAATGCTAGGGAGGGGTGATCCAATCAACCTGCTAACTATTTTGAAACAAAAGAGTTAGGATGGTGTAAAAAAAAAAAAAAAACCTCAGGTAGCTTGGAGACTGTCTCTTTCAACAGAAACTCTCTTGAATTGCTGCTGGGCTGCAAGTGGAGGTATGTTCCCTGGTTTTTTTTTTTTTAAACTCTGAAAATATATATATATTATATAATGCCATTTTTTTGGCCATGCTATCTTAGTAAATAATGGTGCATATCTGTATTGCAGTGTGATCTGTTTAGCATGGAGCCAGTAACTTTAAGTTGCAGTTCATCACCAGGCCAAGGTAAAAACCATTTTTAACTGTAGTTGTGCTTAATAACTTCAGGTATTACATAGGTTGAATAGAGATTTGGGACCTAATACTAACTAACATTTTGGCTTGTTTTTCTTACCCCAAAGACCCCAAGCGCACATGGCTGGGGCAGGGCGGGGGCCAGAACAACCAGGGATCTTTTTAAAAGCATGTGGGTTTATTGAAAAGTATTTTGTTGCAAACAGTGTTTTAAACTCTGTGTGTGTGTGTGTGTGTGTGTGTAAAACATAGGCGGTTTTTAAAAAGTATATGTCTACAAACTGATGGTGATGGTGTGTTTCCAATTAACAGGGTTTTTACTTTGCAAAATGAGATGTATTTTAAAAAAAAAAAATATTTGTGGGGGTTGTTTTCAAAGTGGTAGAAATAAACTCAAAACCTGTGATTGTTGTACAGCCTGAAATGGATTATTTTGTTTTAAAGCTATGACTTTTTTAAATAGAAAAAACACTCTAATGGATATTATTTTATTTTATTTTTTAAAGTTTACTAGACAGTTTCATGTGTTTTATTAGAATGTTGTTTGCTTTACAGCACGGTCAAAACTTGAGCGGGTAAAAATGCTCAAAAGAAAAAGGAAAGAGACAATTGAAAAGAAAAATTCACAAGTATCAGTGACAGATGGATGGATGAAGCCGGGTAAATATATTTTGCTTATTAGTCTGGTTAATTTATGAGGTTTTGTATTTTAAGTACATACATAGGTGTGGGTGAGAAAGCTGGCAAAGTTACATTTTTGTAAAATGCTTTCTTTTCCCCCTCCTGTCCCAAGCAGGCATATGCAGCCCTTCTGACAAGGCTGTAGTGGGAGCTACAAGGACCCCTCCCCGAGAACCACCAAAGAACCAGGAATCTGCTTTGAGACCTTTAACAACGCAAAACAGCACAAGAGTGCAGATGAAGCATCAGCCCAGTCCAAACCTCATTTACGTCAAACCCAAGGACAAAACAAAACACTCTGGTAAAAAACATCCATGCAAAGACAACTCCAGTTCCTCAGCGGCCACCGCCACACCAAGCCCTGAGAAAACTGTGAGCGAAAACGCCCACATTCACAAACCCGGAACAGGCGCTCTAGGGATTGTGAATAAAAAACCAAGGATTGAAAACACCTGCGATGCCAAGGTATTGCAACCATGCAAACACAACTCCCCGTTCCTCAGTGGCCACCGCCGCACCAAGCCCTGAGAAAACTGTGAGCGAAAACGTCCACATTCACAAACCCGGAGTAGGCACTCTAGGGGCTCTGAATGTGTGCAGAAACACACACATTCACAAACCCAGAGCAGGCACTCTAGGGGTTGTGAATAAAAAACTAAGGACTGACAAAGATCCCCCATATTCTAGTATTTGGGAAGAGTTTGATGTTTCATTCAGAAAACTGATGGACTCTGTATCTTCGGGGAGTCTAAAACTACAGCATTCTAAAAAGATTTGGAAAAAATACGACGCTTTGTTCAGAAAACTGATGGATGCTGAATCCTCAGGGGGCCTAAAAGAAAGGGGGGCTGGAAAGGGTGGCTCTGATCAGGCATGACTAGGTGTGGAAAGGGGTACCCTCAAGGGTGCACATCAGCTCGTGTGTAAACAAAAGGGCGGACGACGCTTGGGGGATAAACAGATGGCTGCCAAAAAATTCCAGGCCAGGGTCGCTGTAAAAATTTTAAAAAGGGCTAAAGAGGTAATGAGGGGAAAAAAACAAAAAGAGATGCCCCCTACCAGAGGCTCTCAAACTGGCATGTCTGAAAATGGGGAGGCGAAATCAGACTCTGGTTTAGAAAATTCCCCAGAGTGCTCTCTAGACGGAGTCCCATCGACTCCCAATGCCCCTCACGGAAGCGTCTCAGAGTCTGACTCTCAATTAGTATCGGATGTAGAAGATGCCACTGATGGTTCCGTAGAGGAACCCCCAAGTAACCCTGAAAATGCAGAGGTGTATATGGAGAGAGTGAGAAGTTGGCAACGTGAATTACCTAGATTTGGGGGGTCGGTGTATTGTGAGGAGTTTCGTTTTGTCCATCTTGAGCAAATAAATTCAGCTCAACAGGCTGTTGAAGCCATACACAGAGGGATACAGCTAGTTCTTGATGATGTTAATGGTAGGGTAGGCCCTGATGATTACGTACAGTTACGTTTAGAGAGCCGTCGTTTAACTAACCCTTTGTTTTCAGTCAGAAGAACTAGGGATGAGCTGTCCGCTGAGGATTTCTTGAACCAGACCTCAAAGCTGCTTCAGAGCAATAGAGAATTGCATTTCGATGGGACGTTGCGCCTTGTTGTGACAGTTGTAAAAAATAGGGGTGGGGGCGCTCGAAGAGTTTTAAATTCTATCCTTAGTAGTCAGATTATTCATAAAAAGAGACAATGTTTAGTAGACCTGACTTACACCGGTACCAATCTATGTTTTGCGGGAGGGCTCTTGGCTGTCATGGCCGATCATAAACCTACAGATGCAGAATTGTTAGCAGAGGCGAGAAAGTTGCACGAGAAACTGGGGTGGTCAGATCAAAAAAAGGTTATGCTCACTGATGTAGCAAAGTTTGAACAGCATTTAGGAGTTAACATACAGGTGGTGCTGTATGCGGTGAAAGGTGGCTGGGGTTTTTTTAAAACGGGGGGCCCCGTGTACCCTAAGACTTATTTCATCCTGTTGCACAATGAACATTACTATGGGGTTCTGGATGTGAAAAAGTTGTTCGGAGCAAAAAATTACTGTGAGTTTTGCCACACGGTGTACAGTCACGACCATTCTTGCAGGTATCGTTGCCGTCTCTGCTTGAGCGCAACATGCTCTGACAACATGGGTGTGCAGCTGAGGTGTCCTAGCTGTAAACTGTATTGTCGGTCCAAAGAGTGTTTAGACAGACATGTCAACTGTGCATCAAAAAACCAAGTTGAATGCCTGTCTAAAACTTTGTGCGGTAAGTGTCAGGCGTACGTGGACAAGCAGCACAGGTGTAAAGGGAGGCGCTGTAAGCAGTGTCAGGGTTTGATCGTTGGAGATGTAGACATTCACCTCTGTTTTATGGACAGCCTTAGAAAGCCCGAATCATCAGAAAAGTATATTTTTTATGATTTTGAATGCATGCAGGAGACTGGGTTGCACACTCCCAATTATATTTTTGCAATGTCCCTAAAGCCGGAAAAATCCTGGGAATTTAAGGGTGACGAATGTCTTTCTATGTTTGTTAAGACCTTTATTGGCAAAGAGTTCCGGGACTACACGTTCCTAGCACACAATTCCAAAGGTTATGATGCGTATTTCTGCGTTAGACAGTTACTGAAGGAAAAGATGTGCATAGAACTGATCACTCAGGGCAGTAAACTAATGTGTGTGGAAGTTAAGGCCCTTGGCATTCGTTTTATAGACTCTTTAAACTTCTTGCCCATGAAGCTTAGCAAGCTCCCACAGGCGATGGGGTTTGAAGGTTGCAAAGGGTATTTTCCACATTTTTTTAACACTTTAGAAAATCAAAATTATGTGGGGCCTATGCCCGGTGTGGAGCACTATGGTGTAGAAAGCATGATGCCCAGGGAAAAAGCAGAGTTTCTCGACTGGTATCAAGACCACAGCTCTGAGACTTTTGACCTGCAGAAAGAGCTTGCGTATTACTGCCAGCAGGATGTAAAAATTTTGAGACAGGCTTGTATCCTATACAGAAAAGAAATTATGAATATGACGGAGAAGGTCGATCTAGTAGAGAGAGAACCCGGTAAATTCACTGAGATAAAACTGTGTATAGATCCGTTCCGGTACATAACGCTGGCATCCGTCTGCATGGCTATGTACAGGTTTATGTTTTTGGAGCCTAACACGGTAGCTCTTCTCCCTCCAGACAACTATCACAGACAGAAAAAGAGATATTCGACTCCATCTATCCAGTGGCTGTTGTATATCTCTCAAAAAGAACATATACAAATACGGCACGCTTTACAGGGTGGGGAACTACAGGTAGGCCCCTACTTTTTAGACGGTTATGCCAATATTGACGGGGTACACACAGCCTTTGAGTTTAATGGGTGTTTTTTTCACGGCTGTGTCGCCTGCCATTGTGAAAAAGCACAAAACCCTATGATGGGTACAACTTTTGGGTTTCTTTATTACAAGACGCAGCTCAAGACCGACTATCTAAAACGGCTTGGTTTTGTAGTGAGGACTATTTGGGAGCACGAGTGGGTGGTGATGAAAGAAACAGACAGGGAGCTTGCGAGCTTTTTAAACCGAGCCCAGTTACCCCAGCCTCTCATGCCTAGGGATGCTCTTTTTGGGGGGAGGACGAACGCCATCCGTCTATATTATAAACCTAAGCCCGGGGAAGAAATCCACTATTATGATTTTACCAGCTTGTACCCTTTTGTAAACAAAAAGAAAGACTACCCTATCGGGCACCCCGATATAGTTTATGACAAATTTGGACCCCTTGCAAATTATTTTGGAATTGCAAAAGTTAAAGTGTACCCCCCACGAGGCCTCTTTTTCCCATTGTTACCTGTCAGAGTGGGCGGCAAGCTTATGTTCCCACTATGCCGAACCTGCGCGGAAACCGTGCAGCGGGAGACGTGCACCCACACTGACGAGGAGAGGGCCATCCTGGGGACTTGGTGCACTGTGGAATTGAACGCAGCCATAGCGAAGGGGTACGTGGTGGCTAAAATCTATGAAATCTGGCATTTTAATGAAAAATCTGATAAACTCTTTTCGGAGTACATAAAATTACACCTCCGCCAGAAACAAGAGGCTTCAGGGTATCCCAGCTGGTGCACAGACGAAGACAAACAAAATAAGTATGTTAACGATTTCTACCAGAAAGAAGGCGTGCTTTTACGCCGACACGAGATCAGGCTAAACCCCGCTAAACGCCAAATTGCTAAACTGTTTTTAAATTCTCTGTGGGGTAAATTCGGCCAAAGAACCAACCTACCCCATACCAGCATCGTGAGAGACCCCGACGAACTCTTTCAGTACCTATTTTCCCCCAACTACGAGGTTTCATCCTGTGAGTTTATCGACGATGAAACAGCGTGCGTATCTTGGAAGCACGCAAAAGACCGTTATTCTGTCTCTGGAAATACCAATGTTTTCATAGCCTGTTTCACCACCGCTTATGCCCGCTTAGAACTATACAACCTCCTAGACGGATTGCAAGAGCGGTGCCTGTACCACGACACTGACTCTGTGATATTTGTGAAAAGGGAGGGGGCCTGGAATCCCCCTCTGGGGGATTATTTAGGGGACCTCACGAGCGAGATCCCACCAGATCAACACATCACCGAGTTTGTGTCGGCAGGCCCAAAAACATACGGGTACAAACTGTCGGGAGGAAAGGCTTGTATGAAGGTCAAAGGTATTACCCTGAACGTAGCAAACTGTGAAAAGATCAACTTTGACAGTTTGAAAGATCTAGTCCTGGACTATTGCACGGGTCTGCGAGAGAACCCCTCAAAAAAGATAGAGGTGCAGCAACCCTCTATTGTAAGAAACAAAAATCAGTGGCAAATAGAGACAAAAACCCTTAAAAAAACACAGAAAGTCGTTTACAACAAGAGGGTCCTAGGAGAAGGGTTTAAAACCCTGCCCTACGGTTTTTGAAAAATGGATACGAGGTGGAGACACCCCTTTTCTGCAATTCTCGCGGGGCCTAGCAACTGCGGGAAAAGTTACTTTATAAAAAATGTATTGGATAATGCCAAACAAACATTGTCTGTTACGCCTGAGAATATTGTGTGGTGTTACAGTTGTTGGCAACCCTTGTATAAAGAACTGCTCTGTAAATACCCCTTTATCAATTTTGTGGAGGGTCTGCCTGATGCTTTTGACGATGACCGTTTGTTTCCTACCAATAAAGTGAACATGATTATCATAGACGATCTGATGAACTCCGCTTGTGAAAGCGATGAAATCGAGAAAGCCTTTACCAAGTACGTGCATCACAGGAACCTGAGCATTATGTATATAGTTCAGAACGTATTTTGCCAGGGAAAAAAGAGTCGCACTATTAACCTAAACACAAAATACATGGTTCTGTTCAAAAACCCCAGGGACAGATTACAAATTGCTACACTCGCTCGGCAAATGTACCCCAGCAAAGCTCAGTTCTTTCTAGAAGCTTTTGAGGATGCTACCAAAAGGCCTTATGGCTACCTGGTGGTGGATTTAAATGCTTCCACACCAGAAGCTTATAGGCTAAGAACTGGTCTTTTCCCTCCAGACTGGCCGGCAGTTTATACTTTAAAAAGAACAACAGCCCTGTATAAAAAGAGATGAATTATTGGCAGGTCCCTTTTTAGCAGCCGGGGTTGCTGACTGAAAACATGTCTAGCTGCGTGAAAAGAAACCTGGGCCTTTTAAAATTACTTAGCAAATCGTCCCCACAGCAAAGGAGGGCTATACTGTGCTCGGCCTCTGACGATCTAGTAGCAGCCATCTCAGAAATAGCGCTCAACACCTTAAAAGGAAACGTACCTTTAACACCGAAGCAAGTGCGTGTGCTGAAAAAGAAACACACGCTTATAAAAACTTTGTGTAATAAAAGGGTTTCACTTAAAAGAAAGAAGCGTCTGGTGAAGCAGTCTGGGGGGTTTATAGGACCCCTGTTAAGTTTTGCTATCCCTCTGATAACGGGGCTTTTAACTAATCGATAATGGAGTATGCAGAAAAAATGTACCTGGTGCCCAGCCGGCAGTTGGAGCAATTAAGTGCTCCCCCTCCGGCAGAGGAAAATATCAGAACGACTGCAACTCGCTTACTGGATGCTGAAATGAAATCTGTTCTTCAAAGAACTGACTTAGGTGAATATGAAAAGGCTAAACTTTACAGCACCGTGCTTCAAAGGTACCTAACGTACGTGAAGCAGAGCGATGTGGACAAAGGAAAACTAAGTCTGTTTCTACCAGAACAGGAACAGAGTGTGACTGCCAAACCCTCCGAAACACCAAAGACCTCAGACTCTGTTGCTCAGGAGGTGTTGGATAACGTGAATAAGCGTTATAAGAAAAATGCATCAGTATTGCTAAATAAGCTGGGCCAAGATAAAAACATTTCTTCATGGACCGATAAAGGGTCTTTTGTGTACAAAGGCTCTGTGGTTAATGGTTCTAACATGCTCGACTTAGTCAGGGCCGTCACCCAGACGCGCTCTGTTCCTAGCAGACATGTACCTAAAGGATGGGATGTGTTTATGAATGCCATGGCGGAACTGAACATGCCATCTTCCATCATGGGCAACGCGACCAACAGAGATCTTTTGGAACGCCTCAAGGCCTCAATCGCCGACACCGGTGTGGACCAAGAAACAGTGACCCCTTTTTTGCCATCTAAAAAACGAAAATTGGCTAAAAGAGCCGAATGGCTCAGTTTGTGATCTTTTTCACGTTCTATTTTTTTTTAAAACTGGTAATGTTTTGCTTTAAATAAAACATTTCTGAATTGGGTCATTGTGTTTTGTTTTGTTTTTTAAAAAAACCACGCCAAACATCGATTGTCTTTAAACTCCCCACCTGGGGTGCTTTATTGGGTAACATGACTATGAAAATCGTTGCAAGATACGCATGTCTGGGCTTGTTGAAACATGCTTTGAGCAAGGCTAGGCATGGCCAAGTATTTAAATTTATTTTTTACAAAATTCATCACCATCCAGTCGTTTTGCACTAAGTCATTAGAATACAATTTTAAAATCCGGTCAAAAGATAAACCCTTGCTACGATGGTGTAAGAAAAACACGCAGTGATAGCCGCAGGCAACGGAGCTGGGGTCTTGTAATTGTCTGTTGTGAAACACAATGTCTGTGGCATTTTTGTTTAAAAATTTCATAATGCTTTTAGGAAAGAACACACTGTTCGGGGGATGCCCGTATGAGTCAAAAAACTCTCCAAGGTTACGCTCCACCAGATACACGGCAAGCCAGTGTTCACCCGGTCGGCTGTGTGGATGCGTGTTGACCACCAAACCTAGGGGTCTCTGAGACAGCTTGCCGCCAGGGAGCCAATCGCAGGGAAACACGTCTAAGAAATTCTTTTTCGTGTAAGGGTCTGTTGATAAGACACGTGAGAGCTGCACGGTGTCCATGTTCACATGTAGTCAAACAGAACATTTCTCCTCTGATTTATCTCTATGAGGTTGTCAAAAACCCCATACACGATCATATTGACGGTAATGGTTAAAGCCTTCCCAAAACGAATTTCTGCTCTCAGGTTCCCGGTTTTAATCAGGGAATAGTGGTCGGCGCATTCCTGGTCGGGGGACAGGTCAAAGGCAAACATGGTGTAACCCTGTGCAAACTCCTCACGGTCGATTAACAGAGAACGATCTTTCATGTGTTTACCGGCCGTCTGTACCAGATTCATGTATTCTCTCACGCAGCGTCCTGCCTCGAAGTCTGGTTGCAGAGGCTTGGTCGGTATCTGCTCACCATCCACATACAAGGCCACAAAATTAATATCGTAATGCTTAAAATGAAAGGGATTTTTAGCGTAACTTCCGCTAAAGGCATCGTTATCCACGAACCCCAGGACAAGCATTTTGGGCAACTGTCCCAAGAACAGGTTCTCCTGGTTACTGACCCTGCTGCCCTCAGGGATGCTAAACACTTTCATTCCCACATGGTCCACGGGGTATTTGGCATTAGCGGTAAGCAGGGCCTCGGCGCGCCCCAGACGAACGCTCAGGGCCACACGTACTTTCTTCACAAAAAGGGATGCTGATAGAATGCACAGTTTAAAGCCTTCGGTTCCGCTGCCCATTAAACAGAAAGGATCTTTACTGCGCGTCAGTTTAATTTTCACATCCACTCCGTTCAACAATAGTTTTTCTTGAAAAAACAGGTCGCTGTGTAGATGACCCAGAAGCTCTACTGTTCTGCTTTGAGCGGTCAGCTTTGCACGCCTCACAAACCCTAGATTCTCGCCATCCAAGTCTGTGTCTTCCTGTTGTCCGGCAGTGTCTTTGTAAAAGAGGCCAGCGGAAAATTGCGTGGCGAGGGTGTCGTTGCTGTAATTGAGCACCGATTCTATAAAGGCCCTGTAAGGGTAACAGTTGTTGCTTTGGCTTACAAGACGGTCTCCGAGCGTGACATCCAGCTGACTAAAAATAGAGGCCACTGGGTAATTCACCAGGCCCACCTCGGCACCCGCGTTGAGTTCAGTTCCGTCTCCTTTTACAATCTTGCAACACAGGTACAGCAGTGTGTTGTTTAAATCCATATAATCTACGCCATTCCCTGCTATAAAGAAGTCAATGGGGGCAGACTCCATAACAGCCGACAGAGGTGGCACCTCGATGTAGATGCTTTTCTCAATGCTGGTCTGCGTAGGGGCTATTTGGAACAAGTCTAGTTCGGATTTGGTGCATTCTTCAGACCCGCAGTGAACGAAAGCCATGTTGATTAAAATATATCTCTCGTATCAGCCGGCGAGTGTTTCCTCTTTCGCCCAGGCTTCCTCTTGGACTTTCGCTTATGGCCGACCCTGCGGGTCAAAGCCCTTCTTTTAAAGGGTTTCGGGGGACCTGCGCGTCGTGGGTATGACGCATTTCTCTTTCTCTTCTTCCTCCTTTTAATGTACATCAGCCCCGATCCTTCCTGTGAAGCTGTGTTCCCCACCTTCTCCAGAACAGCGCGGGAGACGTGACCTACCACGTCTTTAGCTATGTTTTGAGCGGCGGTTTTTACGTGGGGTTTAATAATCTCTAGCCCCCTCCTCAAAAGTGGTACGGCTTTTCGAAAGAGGCTACGGAATATTCCACCCACGCCTGCCCCATACATCACGGGGGCCCCATGATATCCGGGAAGGGCGTATCCCGCCTGGGCTTTGTAATAGTTTCTGTAGACGTTGGGGTCGCCGTAATTTTTTAGGATCGCCATAATACTGTTTTGCTTTTTTAGAAAACTCGCTCTCTCCGGGGGCGCAGGTGTAGCTTGATGATCACCTTGCCAAGATGAGTGATAATAAGATGATAATAAGATAATAAAGATGATCTGTCTTTATTTCAATGGTAATTGTGTCGATGTGGTGTTCACCGATAGGGACGTAATGAGGTTTATCGTAGGTGATGGTGACAAACTCGTTGTTCCTTCCTTGGACGGGGACACAACGTAACAGGGGAACAGAAAAATCCCCCACAAACTGATGTTCTACGATATCCGTGTACAGATACAAGGAATTAAAACCCCCTGTAACGTCTGCCGAGAAAGGGAATTTTTGGACGCTGTGTTTGGGGCCCAAGCCCAGAATGTTAGCTAGCTCCCCGCTGGTAGAAAACATATAAGTAAAAGCGGCGGATTTAAGTCTAATTTTTCTACCCACAGGGTCATAGTTCATGACCATCTCAGGCGGTCGGGGTGACGAGCTATGATACTGTTCATATGATCCAGTAATTTGGGTATGGACGCGTAATAACCTCGTCGTAGGATGAAACTCCATGCCATATCTCCAAAGGTGACTTCAAAAGGGGTGTCTTCGTTGATAGTGTTCCAGCTGTGCGGGTATTGTATTTCCACTAACCCCACCTCCCAGGCACCCCGGAGATCCAAGGGCTTAATTAGCCGTATTGTAAAGTTCGAGCTGGTGTTTTGGGGAAAAACTGCAGCGCTGGCGTTGCTGGGCAAAGTAATGTAAAACCCACCGTCGCTCATCTTCTCTTACTTTGCAGGGAGGAATAACTTTTGTTTGTTTGTTGTTTGCGTCTAAATGTCACAGAGTTGAGAAGCTTTCACCCAGCTGTTAAACTTATCAGGCCACCCCAACCATTTTACCAGTAGTTGCTTTTTTCTCCCTTTTCCTTTCTCCACTAGAACTTTTTCAACCCTGTAAATCCTGTCTCGTTTGGGGTTTACTTTTTGTAATTCTTCAGGGTAAAAAGATCCAGTAACTGTCTCACCCTCGTAGTCTTTTAATCGGTATACAGGTCTGTGACCCCTGGTTAAGGCTTCATCCACTATGAATATCTCATCGGTAAATGTCTGTTCATAACCTTTTTCAAAAGCTCCTTTGGTTTTAGATAGTCTCACGTGGTCGCCTTTTCGAAAAGGGGCAACAACCGGTTTTATTTTAAAATCATCTCCATAAACCATTTTCCATACCTTCAGAGAATTTGAAGGGTTAACATCAGCGGGTCTGGTATGTATAGTTCTGTGAAAGCTCTGGTTGTAACTCTTTATAAAGTCAGGTAACACATCGATGTAGCGAAAGGTGTTATGGGCTGTAAAATATCTCCACATCCTAGTTTTTAAAGTTCTGTTAAACCGCTCCACAACCCCTGCTTTGACTTCATTATTAGTAACAAAATGGTGAATGCCATGCCGTTTTAACAATCTGCTTAAGGGTTTGTTTAAAAATTCTTTTCCCCGATCGGTTTGTAATTTTTGAGGCACATGCCCTTCGCTAAAAATAGCTTTAAAGGCCTTGCATACCTCACCACTCGTCTTGTCCCTTAGGCCTAAGGCCCAGGCATATTTGGATAGAATGTCTACCACTGTTAAGATGTACTTAAAATTGCTGTTCTGTTTGGAGAACTGGTGCATATCCACCAAATCTGCCTGCCATTGCGCATCCACATCTGAAACAATGGTCTTGTTTCTTTTAAAACGTATTCGAGCCGGTTTGTGTAAAGTATAAGCATCCTGGTCTGAAAGCCAAGCTGTTACTTGTCTTCTATTTAAAGTTTTACTATGCTTTTTGGCCACTTGAAAAAGAGGGTTCACCCCGCCAAAGCTCCCAACTTCCCCGGAGGTGTAATATATTTTCTTTAACAGAGCCGCCTGTGGAGACATGACTGTTACTGGTACCATCTTTTACTAACACAAGTGTGGGTGGGGGACAACATTCATATTAACATGTTTAAATAAGTTTTATTAATCGCCTGGTTTAACACAACCTTTTACAACCGCCTGTAAAAATGGACGCCATGACTCCTAACATGAGGGTGTCTGTGCTGGTTCATTCTTCCATTTTGTCCTTTTCCTCTTGAGATCTGTGTCTCAGACATGAGCAAAAACAGCTGACGCATGATACATTTACTCCCACAGGGCTACCGATGTGTAAGTTCTCAAAGGCCTCCAAAAAGGCATCATCGAGCTGTTGAGAGATTTTTTTTTTCAAAAAAGAAACAGCGTAAGCACACCACTGCTTGGTTTTTGATTTACACAATCCCTGGTTCCTAGCCCTCCCCCCCCCCCCACCCCCACCCCCATTACACACCCCCACCCCGACCGTCACTTCTTAAACATTCATTTACCTGAGCCACGTCTTTTTCATTCACCTTGTCCGCCCGTAACTCCCCCAAGCCGTGATCACCTTCCACCTCTCGGGGGGTGGACAACAAGAGGCCATCACGCTCATCGTGGGGCCTCACAAGCAGCCGGGTTTCGGGGTCAGTTTCCGGTGTGTCCATCAACGGCTGGGCCAAAGGGTCCTCCTCAGAACTCTCGCTGATGTAGCGCTTTCTCCATACAAGTCCAAAGGCCTTCGGGGCTAAAACAAAGTCCAAAGTTCTCACGGGGGTGGTGAAGGAGTCCATGTTTCCACGATTTCTAAAAAACGCGCTCTTGGTAAAAGACAGCCTCTTCTGCCCGACGCTGGGCCTTATGGGGTGATGGTGCTGCGCTCTGATTGGCAGAGGGGTCATACGCCCCTCTTCTGGGTGGTTCACCCCATCCCAGAACCTGCCCTATTTTGGTCAAATCTGCTCTCGGGCCGGCCTGATTGGTAGAGGTTGGTGGGAGGAGTTGTTAGAGGGGTCACACGAATCATTTCCGGACGGGTCACCCCACCCCCGGAACTCATCCTAATTGGTCAAATCTCCTCTTGGTCCTATCAGAACAAAACCCCTCCTGATTGGTAGCGGGGTGGGGGGAGGAGTTGTTAGAGGGGTCACAAGACCCACTTCCAGAGAGGACACCCCCACCCCGGAACTCGCCCTGACTGGTCAAAGCTCCTCTCTGGGAGGTCCTACGGGGCAAAACCCATCCTGATTGGTAGAGGGTGGGGGGGGGAGGAGTTGTTAGAGGGGTCACAAGACCCACTTCCGGAGAGGACACCCCGCTCCGGAACTCGCCTTGATTGGTCAAAGCTCCTCTTGGGGGGGAAGTCCGACGGGGCGAAACCCATCCTGATTGGTAGAGGGCAGTGGGAGGAGTTGTTAGAGGGTTCCCATGACATACCTTGCTTCCGGTCACGTGGCAGCCTTGACCCTGGAAGTAATACCCCATGGGGCAGGACTTCCGGTGGGGGGGGGGCAGAGGTCAAGGGGTGGGGTTAAAGGGGTCAAGGGATGGGGTGGGTGTCACATGACACACCTTGCTTCCGGTCATGTGGCAGCCTTGACCCCGGAAGTAATAACCCATGGGGCGGGACTTCCGGTGGGTGGGGCTAAGAGGTCAAGGGGCGGGGCTGAGGGGGTCAAGGGGCTGGGTCAGGGTTTGATTGATGGTAGGGCCCTTATACTACTCTAGTCCTACAGTGACTGCTCTACCCACCTCCTGCCCTGTGATCCAAGATGTAGGTCGTCTGTGTATTGGAGTAAAGGACCACAAGAGCTGGCTCACCATATGAGCCCTTGGTAAAGTAGCATTCATTAATACTCCACTGCTGTCATTAAATTGTAGTCGGCATAATATTGCCCAGGTGAGCACCTTGACTGTCAATGCTGCTTTATTGATTCCCTGCACAGAGTGTTTTATATGTCAAACACTGAGCAGGGAACTAGCCTGTCGCATGTACAATATGCCAGTGCAAACAGGTTCAGAATGAATCAGTCTTTTCCTCTCTCTCTCTCTCCCTCTCCATCTCACTTGGTGTCTCTCAGCATCTAGTGATGCAAGCAAATTCCAGAAATAATCAAGACTTTCACTTGTGCAACACTACTTGGAAATGACAATCCCGTCTTAAAATTTTAGAAGAGCTACAGAACTTGTAACAATGGACCTGACGTGGAGAGATGCTTAAGCCACCATTGGAATCCAAGCCCTTGTCTACACTACAGAATTACTTTGGCATAATTACGTTGCTCAGGGGTGTGAATAATCCACTCTCCTACCGACATAGCGACCGCCTCTCGCAGACATGGAGTTATTAAGCAGATGGGTGAGCTCTCTCCCATCCGCTTAGAGTGGCTTCATCAGAAGCACTACACCTGCATCAGTGCAGCTGCGCTCCTGTTTGTAGTGGAGACCTGCCCCAAAGGAGTGAGAAATGGTCAGCACAACTCAAATCAGGCCCAGAACATACTCTTGGGTTCTACCCGTGTTCATGATCTAAAAGTGAATTATCTGAAGATAATGTTACTGCAACGTCTGCTCACCTGGGTATTCCTCATCGTGATCACTTGGCCTGATTCTGGTCTCACACCAGTTCTATTTAGACTGTGATTCACCTGATGATGTCGTCACTCTGAATTTAGGATGTGGTACTACAAGGTGCTCAGGTTCTCTGGCTGAGCTCAGTGGCTGCTCAGCACTCTGCTCAGTGCCTCGTAAGAGCAGGTCTTCACATCAGTGGAAAGGAGATCAGTGTCCGTCTCAAAGGCTACAGTTGCATGAGTGCAGATTACTCTTTCCCCTAAGGGTTGCAGGGTCAGGCTCAGTGTTAAAAGAAATTGTTGATCCAACTTAGAGCTATAAAATCCAACAGACAGACTCCTGCAGCGAGGCCTGGGGGGAGGGGGCGGGCGCGGGGCAATATGGTGTCTCCAAGAATCAATTTATTTTGATCAACTTTTAAAATAGTCTCCACTCTACACTATAAGTGGCCCCTGCTGCAGTTATTAGATGAATGGGGGAAGAACTCCCTTTGGTTTTCTTTTGTTTAGGCTCCTCGGGGGGAAGACCACCAATAATAGAAAAATTGACAGCTGGTTTCTTTGCTTTAGACTCTCTGACTCCTCAGCCTGGCATGAGGACTGGGGAGGGAAGATAGGACATTTTTGTTCTGATGGCTACTATTTTGGGAGTGCTTTGAGGCACTGTGACTTTCCACCTCTTGGATTAGAATATGTAAAACACACTTTTTCAACATTTTTTCTTTTTATTGCTTCCAGACACTCCGTGCCACATGCGGTTACATTGCTTTGTGTCATTTGTGACCTGCTACTGCATGGCATGACATGACTCGATGTAACCAGACAGAGTGCGCTGAGGAGTTTAAAAATAAAAAGTACAATCATTGGTAAACATGTGGGGCTCAGTTCTGCCCTCAGATATGCACGTACAGCACCCTACTGACTTCAGTGGAGGGTCCACAGGCATAACTGAGCACAGAATACAGGACTGTGGGTAGCAGAGTACACATTCCAGGCTGTGTATGCAGCTCGGAGTAAATTGACATTGCTCCATTGATATCAATGGAGCTGCACTGATTTAGGCCAGCTGAGGATCTGGCCATCTCTATTTCTAACTTTGCTCTAACCCACCTTTCCGTGAAGCTGCTTGGCTCACATTAACTAAATCGTCATAATTATATGCCAAGTGCACTTCAATGACAGGCATATTTTATATGCGGCCAATCCACCCTTCCTTCCTACATATCTTTTCTAATAAGCTTAAACACTTCATTAGAGTGGGGACACACCACTTTGGGTTTAGTGAGCCACTGAAATCAATGCCCATTTACACCAGTGGAGGATCTGGCCCTATACATTCAAGGGTTTGATACTACAAGTTTTGAGCTCCTGCAACTCCACTGGACATCCATGGAAGGGGAGGGTGCTCAGTGCCTTGTGGTGGCACTCAGCCCTTTGCAGCTCTGTAGTTTGTAAACTGGTTTGGGACCCTTCAGGAAGAAAATTGCCAGAGCAGTGGTGTTGCCAACTCTCATGATTTTGTCTCGCATGATGATTGTGTTCCTTAAAGCCCCAGCTCCTGGAGTCATGTGGATATGTGATGATTTCAGCCGTCATTCTTAAAGAAAAAGTAAGTTTCTAGCTCTCATGGCTGTGGAGAAAGCTTCAAAATGTGCCACTCCCCCCCCCCCATGCACCCTAAAGCAGGGGAAGCTAATTATTTTTTGGTCCAGGTATAGGCAAGGTCCAGACTCCAGAGAAAATAATAAAAAAATTTGGGGTCCATTCAAAAGCATCTGATGGTCTGGATTTGGCCTGCAGTGTGCCACTTGACTACCCCTGCCCTAAAGGCTCAGAAAGCAAACAAAAAGATCACCAAATCTACTATTTTTTACATAATCTCATAATTTTAAAGCCAATCTCATGATTTTTGTGAGCCTGATTTGATTTTTTTTTTTTTTACATTTGGGGCTGGCCGTACCATAGCAAATAACTTTACAATCACAGGTTTCAGAGTAGCAGCCGTGTTAGTCTGTATTCGCAAAAAGAAAAGGAGGACTTGTGGCACCTTAGAGACTAACCAATTTATTTGAGCGTAAGCTTTCGTGAGCTACAGCTCACTTCATCGGATGTAGTTCACGAAAGCTTATGCTCAAATAAATTGGTTAGTCTCTAAGGTGCCACAAGTACTCTTTTTACAATCACACTTGCTTCAACACCTCCTGGATCTGCATCTTCCACATAGGTAGGGGTGTGTGTGTGTGCGTGTGTGTGTTCTAAATGAGGATAACTACAAATCCAATGAACTGTTATGTCAAGGAGAAGGCTCCACCTGTAAATGGAGCACTCAGTGCTGTTGGAGCTGGCTAGCTGGGGGTCTGCAGGTGCTTCAGGTATCATGTATAAAATAATAAATAAATAAAATAAAAATAAAATAAAATAAATAAAATAATAAAATGAGGACTGGATTCTTCTTGAACTGTCTTCTTATTAAAGCAATTATCTTCTCCAATGGAAAGTTCTAATAGCAGCTGAATGTCGTAGCCATCTGCACAGACTGGTACTTTCTACACACTCTTCCCTCCTACCACGCATGCTCCTTCCTCCAGGTGCCAGGCAGGTTGCCACAGCCGGCAAACCTGGGTAGGCCCCAGCGACTCCAAGACTTACTGCCTGATACTGTCTTCCCTAGGTTATAAGCTCCCCTTTGAACAGCTGAGCCTTCTAATAATAATTTCCCCCCAACTGGCTTCCATATTTGCTTTCTCATTTATTTGTGCCTGCAGTCAATATAACTCAGGTGCCTAAAAAAAAAAAAGACAAGGAGGACTTGTGGCACCTTAGAGACTAACCAATTTATTTGAACATAAGCTTTCGTGAGCTACAGCTCACTGCATCGGATGCATTCAGTGGAAAATACAGTGGGGAGATTTATATACACAGAGAACATGAAACAATGGGTGTTACCATACACACTGTAACAAGAGTGATCAGGTAAGGTGAGCTATTACCAGCAGGAGAGAGAGGGGGGACCTTTTGTAGTGATAATCAAGGTGGGCCATTTCCAGCAGTTGACAAGAACGTCTGAGGAACAGCGGGGGAGGAGGGAATAAACATGGGGAAATAGTTTTACTTTGTGTAATGACACATCCACTCCCAGTCTCTATTCAAGCCTAAGTTAATTGTATCCAGTTTGCAAATTAATTCCAATTCAGCAGTCTCTCCTTGAAGTCTGTTTCTGAAGTTTTTTTGTTGTTCTGCCTACGTATTTGACTGAACCCGTAAGCTAGATGCTTAGGCACCCAAATTATCTAACAGTGGTTGCAAGTAGAGGGGCCAGGTAGAAAACTTGGCCCCAGCTCTAGCCCAATCCTGCTGGCTGAAGCCAGGCTGGGGTCCCTCCTGAGAGAAAGTCACCTGCTACAGGAGCACAGCAGCACAAGTTGCTGCAGCTCTCTCTGGCCTGGAGGCATCCAGCAGCACCCACCAAGTAGGTAAGGCCACTCAGGCAGATGGCAGGAGTAGGGCAGTGGGGAGAGGCATGCAACCTGCCTGTCTCCTGGAGAGCCTCTACCAGCACCGCACACGGGACACTCTGGGGAGAATTTAAAGCTGCCTTCCGCTGAGGGAGGCCAGTGGTGGGACCACTCTCAGCCTCCCCACTCATGAGCGGTCAGATCCTATGGAGATGGGGACACTTCAGAAGAGAGATTATCTCCTTTCAGGCACAGCAGTCCTTACAGGAGGGAATCAGTTGCAGGGTGGTTTAGTTTCCCTTATAAACTCATTTATCCACCTTTCTGTAATATTCACCAACCTTTACTTTGCAAAATTCTGGGCTCCTCCTTGAGTGTATTTCTGGGGTTTGGCCCAATAATGACAGAGAGTCTAAGCACTTCTATGAGCCAGGCTTTTCTGATCCTTTGAGTAGCTCTCTGCAGTTAATTCACTCTCAAAAGAAATCCAATTTCAATTCCTCTCCTTGAAAATACAGTGGCTGTTCAGAGCCAGGTGTCCCTTGTCTCTCACTCTGAATAACTCCTATTAGCGGCATCTGCTTGTTACACAGAAACAGTAGCCAGAAGCTGCCTGGAGTTGCCAAGAGAATTTCTAGAGCCTGTGTGACATTTGTAAGTCCTTGGCCACCTCCTTACTCCATCTAGTTATAATCCTCTTACAGACTTTGAGGGGTGGTGTTTTTTTTTTTCTTTTTATTTCTGATTTAGAGTCCCCTGAGCATCCTACATAGTTGCCCGTACCCACAACCTTTAGCATCCTGGTCTGGAATAAAGTGGTGGTTGTTTTGATCCTAAAGGAAAAGGCACAGAGTGGATACCAGGAGGAAAGGTATATGAAAGTGCTTCCTCATCCCATGTGACTCCGCTAGGGATGGGAAAGCATGGGGAAGACAGAATAAGTAGTGAGTGCAGCAAACTATATGATGCTGGATCCACCCCGCCTCACATGTACTCACGTACCAAATAACCTGCAGCTGCAGGACTCCCGCAGTCCTTGCCTCTCTGTTTCTGCAGCAGACTGCTGTAAGCCCCAGTACTAACTCAGTCTCCAGCTGGAGCTGCCCATGTGTTTCTTCTCTTTGGCCATGCAGCACTCGGCCATGGCACAACCTTGGAGGCACATGCAAAGCAGCTCCACGAAGCCATCAGCAGGCTGGCTTTCCATCCTCTGACATTCCCTGTGTAGCAGGCAGCCTTCTGGTCAGTGAGGGGAGTCAGTGAGGGGTGGGAAGTTTAAAAACGAGAAGAGGTTTATTTAAAAAAAATATTAAGGGGGATGGGAAGATGGGGGAAAATGGACTGACTGAAGAGAGATGGTGGAATCTTTTCTGGGCATGGTGCAGGGAGTGTTTCAAGAAGGGGCAACAAGCCCTGTGATTTAGCAATGAGAACCCATCTCTAGTATTTGCCAGCAACATAGAAAGAAAGATTAATTGAATGTTAGCTGTGCACTCCACGCCTCAACTCTTATGTCCGTCAAATGATGCTCTCTAATTCCATTGTATAGTGGAATCAAAGTACCAAGAAGAGGTTATTCACCCAGACCTAAACTTCCTGGCATGTTACCCTCACTTTTGAGAGACTGTGAGTTCCTGCTATGACAGTGCAGAGGTTTTATAATACGATGTATGGTGCCTAGATATCATGGTGATGGGTGCTTTTATAAATGCAGGTAAATTGTAGGATCATTCCTCAAATATTCTTTACTGTCTAAATTGAGTGCTGCAGATCTTTCTTCATTGATCTCAGTGGAAGTTAGGCATTTAAATAGAAGTTAGACTTCTAACTCCTTTTGAGCATTCAGCCCTGAGATAGGAAGGCCTCCTGCGTTCTCCATAGGTTACTTGTTCGTTCCTATGCGGTGACCTTCTGGATACGTAAAGCCCCTATGTGAACACAAAAGAGTAGAGTCAGTTGAAAAATGCCTAATTTTCAAAGATTTTTTTTTAATTGGTTTGTGAAAACCCAACCATCTTTACTTTCTGTTTTTTTCAATGAAAAAACAAAGTTTCATCAAAAGATTTTTTTCTTGGCAAAATGTCTCACTTTTGACAAAAAGCAAGGTGTCAAAGTAATTATGATCAAAAAAAAAAAAAACCAAAGGGGGAGAAAAGTGACCAGCTCTACAGAACAGGCACGTCTGGATGGGTGCCACCATTTCTTTGTTAGAAAGACCCATTTCCAAACTTCCAAGCTAAAGCTTTTCTTTCACTTGGCACCTGCTGATCCTTTCCTTTTCTTCTGTTCTTTTGTACGTCTTCTGGTCTTTAACTGTGAACTGTTCCAAGATGCTTACCTGACAGAATCTTATAAACCAGATGACAAGTATGGTATTCTCTTCAAGCACGGGGAATCATGTACTACCTCTAAGCACTTCACTCTTTAATCTTTGTTTTCATAGCTTTATGTACTGATCTATTGATATTTCTGACCCTGATTTCTAAACACTCATTCACTTTAAAATGAGATCCTCACAGCTGAGGGTATTAAAATAGCTAGCAGCAAAAATCTAGCAGAGGGGGAAAAAAATCTTATCTAATGTGGCGAAACACCAAAGTTAAGCTAATCCCAACCAACAGAATAATGTAAAGAACAGGTCATGAACATTCAGGATAAGCCACAAGAGAAAATGTTTTAATTGCAAATGAAAACAGAAAAGATCATTTTCAGGTTTGTATATCCTGGGTCAGATCCTTAGCTGGTGTAGATAAGCACAGTTCCATTGAAGTCAAGCTGGTTTACACCGGCTGGGATTCTGGGCCTTTGTTTTTTCTTTTCTGAATGCGATGCAAATTCCAAACCATTTGTGGAGTAATCTCCAGAGGATTCTAGCTGTGCAGTTCTCACTAGAGGCAGTAGAAATTGTAAATCTGACAAATGACCACTGGAGTTATGGCAATTCTGTTAGGTTTCAAGTGAGTTTTTGCTTCTTGATATTAGATAAGAAAACAAATAATTCCAAGTCAAATGTGTAGGTAACTTAAAGACATGAAGCCAGATTCCAGAGCTGGTCAAAATTTTCCTAGTTTCTTTCATTTTTTTAAATGAAACCTTCCATTGACAATAATACTTGATAGAAAAAATTTCAACAATTTCAAAATATTAGGGAAAAAAGTGTTTAAAAAAATGGAGAACTTCATAGCATTTTTTACTTTTTATTGTTTGTTTTTTCCCCACCATACACACACTAACTTTGCCAGTCACTGTTACACTCTGGCTGCTTTGCCTTCAATCAGCTGGAGTCTACTAGCCAGATGGGTCCATGGTTTTTCCAACCACAAAGCTTGTTGAAGCACAGATACTTTATTAACCTCATTGTGACAGAGTAAACTGTCACGGGCTGGGGGAAAAAGAACAAAACCCCCCAGATCAATCCGGTTATGATTATACTGCTGCTTCTTGTTAGCAAGTTTGACTCCCCCAGGGATTAGAACTAGAGTATGGGCCAGCTGACTCCAGTGAACTAATCCTTTGCAAAGTCTGCTGGGAGTGAGTGGAGGTGGGGACCCTCTATAATTCAGGCCCAGCTCATTTTATATGTAGCAGGAAGAGAGAGGTAACAGTAAAGAAAAGTGAGGTTGTGAAGGAGTGCAAAACAGTTCCATGGAGAGGCAGCTCTAAAGCCAGCACCAAATCAGGGTCTGAGAAGAAATAGCACGTTGGAAAAGAAGGTACTGAGTTTGGGTACAGGTTTTAGCCTGCCGCCCTGAACTTGGAATTTCCCTGAGGGGGGGGATTTTACACACACTTTGGGCACAAGCATGGAGAAATGAGACTAAAACTAAATGTGTGTTGATGTTGGTAAAATACATATAGACACACCTACCCCCCCCCCCCCCATTTTTAAGAACTGCTATGTCTCTGGCCTCCTTCCCTCATCCCCAGTTTCTGTGGTGGTCTGGTCAACCTAGCCCACTGAGGAGTACTTGGTAATCTTCCTATAAAGAGGAAGAGTGTGGCTCAGCTCAGCTCTGTTATATCTATACATTGGAAGCTGTAAGAAATTAGCATCCCCCTATTTCTGTAGAGCTGTCCTGCAAATGTAGTCTGAATATGGAAAAATAGTAGGAAATCAGACTCCACTAAGATTTATTTTCTACATCTCTTGGTTCTAATCTTTTTAGGGCTTAGCACATGTTTAATTCTAAACATGCAAGTAAACTCATCCCTATTAAGCAAAGCACTTAAGGCCCACTGATTTCAATGGGTCTTAAGCAAGTGCTTAACTGCTTTGCTAAATCAGGGCCTTAGGGTGTAAATTCTTCAAGCAAGGACTTCGGGTTTATGGGGCTATGTTGTCTAGCACAATTATTTATACTTGTCTAAACATAAACACCATTTTAAAATCTGGATCTATGAGCCTCATGAGTTTTATATATAAACTGGCCATCAACAAGTTTGACTTGAAATAAGGTGAAGGTTTCTAACCATCAGAGGAGTGAAGTTCTGGAACAGCCTTCCAAAGGGAGCGGGGGGGGGGGGCAAAAAACCTAACTGACTTTAAGACTGAGCTTGATAGGTTTATGGAGGGGATGGTATGATGGGACTGCCTACAATGGCATGTGGCTGATCTGCGACTGCTAGCAGCAAATATCTCCAACAGCTGGAGATGGGACACTAGAAGGGGAGGGCTCCTAGTTACTACAGAGAATTCTTTCCCAGGTGTCTGGCTGGTGGGTCTTGCTCCAGATCTAACTGATTGCTGTAGTTGGGGTCAGAAAGGAACCTTCCCCTGGGTCAGATTGGCAGAGACCCTGGGGGGGTTTCATCTTCCCTGCAGTGTGGGACATGTGTCACTTGCAGGTTTAAACTTGTGTAAATCATGGATTCTCTGTAACTTGACGTCTTTAAACCATGATTTGCGGACTTCAGTAACTTAGCCAGAGGTTAGGGGTCTATTACAGGAGTGGGGGGGGGTGAGGTTCGGTGGCCTGCAATGTACAGGAGGTCAGATGAGATGATCATGATGGTCCCTTTCTGACCAAAGTCTGTGAATCTGCGTCTTGTGGAAGCCTATGGATAGTGGTTTGTTTGTTTTCTACTTGCAAAATCGTAGCTTACATAAGAATAGTTCAGAACTCGTTCAGTTTTGTCATTGTCTTTTAACCCATTCTTCTAAAAATGAAGTGCTTTTTCAAACACGCTGGTCAGTGTCCACATGCCAAATGCAAAGTTGCTAGAGTGGCTTACAGCAAAGGACCTCAAGGGCTAGGAGTTTTGTTAACATACTGGAGAGCTATATTTCTCCATCTCCTGTTTCTCCTCATTTTCTGTCTCTTTTTGAGAACGGAACTGCTGATCTCTACTATTACAGCAAACTCTGTGGCTCATTTGCTTTTGCTCATAATGAGCAAACACCTCAAGATCATTGTTAGAATTATTGTACAATGCTTCATTACATCTCTAGCTCTAATAGCTGTAGAAATGGGCTCTATTTGTACAAGGAGCCTGAATGCCCGAAGAGAATGAACTAGAATGTTCGATCTCCTCTACCAGGGTTCAAATTCAGCACCATTCATGTGAAACTTTAAGCATGACTTCAACATATGACACAAGTGCTTTTAAAGCTATGTACATGCTTGGCTGGATTGGAGCCGGAATAATGGACTTGATGGACAAGTGAGGATAAAATATGCACCAGGAAGAGGAAGGGAAGCCCTGGGTTACGGATATGTGATTATATAATTACTCTATTTAGACCTTTGTACATCTTGGTGGTATAATTTTGTAAGGGTAAATGCAGTTATTCTTGTAGGCAATGCTGCAGAAGTGAATCATTAGGAATGATTTGAATGAGTCGAGAGTGGAAGCTTGGCAAATAGGATTTGGAAGGGCAGCCTAAAAATAAGGAGCAGCATGGAAGAAGGTACAGATCTTGGTTAGAAAAAGAAGTAGGCAAGCATTCAAGCTGGCCTCACTGAGGGTGGATGGAGTATGGAAGTAGGCCAAGTTAGAGATGTACTGGCTGATGCAGAGCCTTGAAAACAGGACAAGAAGTTCTAAGTTGATGCATTGGCAATGAGTAGTCAGCTAAGTGACTCTAGAGGGGTCAGGGAGCAGGCGCAGCATAGTTGAAGTGGCAGGAAAAAGATAACTTTTAGCAGAAGCATTTTAAGTACACTGGAGGAAATCAAGTAAACGTGTCTATATAGACAGACATAACCTGCATATTGAAATGAGCAGGGATGGTGATAATACATTAAAAAACACAATGGTGGGGATAAATACACCCAGATGAAAAGAACTGCTTGCTATTGAAACGACTGCAGAAAGAGAAAATAGAATTAAATCATTAAGAAAGGGAAGAGATTAATGGAATCTCCCACTATCCAATCAAAAATTTCCATAGTAAGATTAAAGGGATACTTCCAAGTATACTCAGTTCAAAATGTAAGTACTTTTTAAAAAACGTTTTTTACAAAATCAAATACCAATAGAAAATTTTAATGACTGATTTTAAAAATATCAGTGACTTTGTTTGTTTCCCTGCAGCCTTTGCAACCCAGATATTACAACCTCACACTAGTGCACCAGAATGAAGAAATAAAACTGACTAGACACCGGAGTAAAACTACCTGGTTTAGTATCACTGTCCAATCTGAATAAAGTGCAAAATAATAAACAAAAGGCTTTAATGAGAGCCCAGTATCAAAGCTGGGGTGCAAATGAAGGACTTCACAAGTCCCAAACCTGAGCTCATTTCTCTGAGCCAGGTCTACACTTAAAATTTAGATTGACCTAACTACATCACTCTGAGGGCTCGTCTACACTTACTGGAGAATCGACGCTACAGCAATCAATGTACTGGGGGTCGATTTAGCGGGTCTAGTGAAGACCCACTAAATTGACCACAGATTGCCCTCCCATCGACTCCGATACTCCACCGGAACAAGAAGAGTAAGTGGAGTCAACAGGAGAGCGTCTCCCATCGACATAGCGTAGTGTGGACGCCGTGGTAAGTGGATCTAAGCTACATCGACTTGAGTTAGGCTACTAACCCAATAACTCAAATTGCATAGCTTAGATTGGTTTACCCCCGTAGTGTAGACAAGGCCTGAGATGTGAAAAATTCATGTGCCTGAGCATGTAGTTAAGATGACCTCAGCCCTGATGTGGACCCAGCTAAGCTGATGGAAGAATTCTTCCATTGACCTAGCTACCCTGGTTGGGGAAGTGAATTACCTACTTTGACAGAAAGTTTTGGGTTTTTGTATGGGTTCCCCCCCCCCCACCATCAATGAAGGAAATATCTACACTACCGGTGTACAGTAGCATAGCTACAGCACTGCACTGTAGCGTAAACATGCCCTAACACTATATGGCCAAATACAAGCCTGAGAGTTTCAAAGAAACTAATGTCCACAATCCTTGATTCTGATGATGGCTTCTTAGCATCTGGGCAGGGCAACCCCCTAGAAACCCTCACTGAGGCAACATGTGGGCTAGAAGAGCATAAGGAGAATAAGTAACAGACACGCTGGCTATAGTGGAAGACTTACAAGTACTCTTTACTGATGACAGATGTGAACAAAACCAGGATGTTTAGAAATTAAGGCCAGATCAGGACATCTCACATCATTCCCTTGAGACTTTTTTTTCTCCCTTTCCATGTTAGTGGAAAAAGGCTAGAAAGAAAAAGCTAAATTGTAGAACGTAAATATACCATCTTGCAGAATCTCCCTAGGGACTGCTCTTCCTCCGGTGGTGTTTTACTGCCATCATCGCTAAAAGGGAGACGCATGTCTCTGCTGCACCTCATGGATGCCTCCCTAACCATTATCCTTGGAAGCATAAACTGTTTGTTGTTTAACTAAATGTATTTCTGAATTGGGCAACTGATAAAGAACCTATTCCACCTTATTCCTGAGAATCCGTCGTTTCTTCTGCCAAAACTAAAATAAGAAAGCATGCCGAAACAGCTTCAAAATGCTGTTCATGGAAGTTGTAATAATTTGGCTTACTGAGTTAAAGCAAAAGATGGTTTTGCAGATGAGAAAATTTAGGGCTGTCAGGCTATGACAATCTGAATGAGAGAGACTTCAAAATAATCTGTGCTGTGAAACGTCCCAATGAGCCAGATTTAATCACAGGGGGAGGATACTTCAAAAACTGCCAAAAATGTCATCCCGAATAAGGGAGCCCCTCTCTGGTTCTAAGCCCTTGGCTACACTAGGAAGGGTTTGTTGCTATAGCTATGCCAGTAACTACACTGGCAAAACTCCTACTGTTAGATGCAGCTTCTTCTGGCAGCAATCCTTCTGCTGGGATATCTGCATAAAGATGGAATTCACACAAGTACAGAAAGCCAGCGTGAGACACTTCCACCACTTAAATCACAAGAACATGAATTGCCACAGACTTGGATAAGAGCCACGGTCCATCTAGTCCAGTTTCCTGTCTCTGACAGCAGCCAGCACCAGCTGCTTCAGAGACCGGTGTAAGAACAGCAGAGAAGGTGGATGTGGATAATCCACTCTCTCATTTTAACCCAGAGCAGTTAGACACTAGTTTTAAAACTGGAAGCATGAAGTTTCTACCAGTTCCAAAACTGTTTGCATTAACTGTTACAACTCTAAATATTCTTGTAGCTGCACAGTGTCCAATCCCTCTCTGAATCTAAGACTGGAGGGACTTAAGTGATGGAGAGGTGTTGTTAGCCCTTTCAGGGGGGTGAATTTGACCCAAACTAAGCAGGGAGAGGTAAGAGAGTCCTTGTGAAATGAGTCAGACCCCAATTAGAAAGAACACACAAATACAAGGAGAGTTTGAGTCTAGATCTCACTCCAGAGACTCACTGGAAGTTAGGACCTAAGCCACTCTTTCCCCTCCCCCCCCCCCTTTGTTCCATCTGTTTTCTTTGGGACCTATTCAAAGCCCCCTGAAGTGAATGGAAATATTTACTGACTTCAGTGGGCTTTGAAGTAGGCATTTTTCAGCTGTTTTCATGGTTGTTGTTGTTCCACCAAAAAATCCACAAGAACATTCATGCTATTGGTCTCTTCAAACATATGCCTATTGGTTTCATTGGAGACTCTCTTTTTTCATTTGTCCCACTGAGACGACCCTAAGCCACTCACATTAATAGTTAAATAACGACTGAGCATCAGGGGAGGGAAATGTGACAAATCTGCCCAACTTGTCAGAAGATGTTTTGACAGTCTGTAGACTGGAAAGATTGTAAACGAGGAACTAGCCCCTCATTACGTTCCTGCATTAATGTGCTTGTCTTTAAATGTGGATTAAATGTGGATTGCAAACCATCCATCCCAGAGTCCCATTTTGATGTCATAACAATAGTTACGATGTTGGAGTACACAATACTTAA
Source organism: Natator depressus (assembly GCF_965152275.1). NCBI lineage: Eukaryota > Metazoa > Chordata > Testudines > Cheloniidae > Natator > Natator depressus. The sequence goes on along the minus strand of NC_134244.1, from coordinate 14,044,055 downwards.
CTGCTGACACCTTGGCACCATGATTAACAACCACTTTCGCCATTGTACCTTCTGTACTCCCATCAAAGTGAAATTTGTCCCTATTAATCAAATATAAGTGCTCTTTTCTGAAATGCTCATTTGTATTGAGTAGATCTCTAACATTCATCTAAAATGCTGTGTGCAACTGCTAACCTTTCAGTGGAGTCTACCGGGAGTTTCTGCTCATTTGTATACAAAGCATGTTGAATAAAAGGGCAACCAAACATAATTTACCAGGAAGTGAGGTTAAAAGTGGTTTACCAGTTTGATGGTATTTGGCTTCAGAAATGAGACACTAACACCCACCCAGGGATTAATATTGATCAGCTTTCTGAAAGTTTTAAGTAGGTGTAATTTTTGTAAATTATCTCTTTAAAAGAAAAGTTTTTTGTTAATTGGGCAAACGCAGTTTGATGCCCTGACCCTTCTCCTTTTGACTGCGATGGGAGTAGGATTTATTCTGTGTACAGAATAAATATTAAGAACCAAATTCTGTTGTTTGGTTGATAGAAACTCCTTTTGGCTTTAATGGGAGTTTGGCTCTGCTAGGCCCTAATCCTATATCTTAAAATCAATGAGTTTTGTCATTGACTTGAGTGAGCTCTTATAGCCAAATTCTACTGCACTTCAGACAGGCATTTTTTTTCCCCAAGAAGGTGCCCAAATCCTGTGAGCTGGGTGCCTAACTCTCTGTAAACCTTGCTGCCAAATCCCAGTCTAAAGGATCAAATCCTCAACTGCATAATTCAGCATAACCCCTTTGACTTCAATGGGAAAAGGAGAGAGTTTGATGAACAAAATAAACACCAAGGGCTAGATTCTCAGGTGGCGTTAATGTTAACTCTGCACACCGAGTCCCATCCTGTTCCCACTGCTGTGCAGAGTAAACGTTACACTAGTGGAGAATCTGGCCATGATGTTTATTTGATATGTAGAGTTCCCATTGAAGTCAATGGAGCTATGCTGATTTACACCACTTGAGGTTCTAGCCCCAATTCCTTGTTGTCTTTGTCTTTTATTCATAGTTTGCACTTTGTGAATCACTCATTCTTTTCAGCAAAATGTTTGTATTGGATGAGTCACCCAGCTAAATAAAAACTCGAGATTAATTAATTATCTAAACATTCCCCTCTTACCACTACTTATCCACTTGTTGTGTCTTTAATTCAAGCCGGATATGAGCACGTTTAAAACAGGAGCCCATTCTAGGTCTCCTAAACAAATGGTGGAATGTAGTAAACAGAATCAGTGACTTTAAATCCCATCAGAAAATTCACATTAGGGGTGAAATTCACCACTCTGCACAGGTCCTGCTCACCCAAGCCCCATTTTGAGATCTTACAAGAGATGGGAAATCTCTAAAAACGGGCCTTAGGCCTTGTCTACACAACAGGGAAAAGTTGATCTAAGCTATGCAATTTGAGTTACGTGAAAACTGTAACTCAAGTCGATGTAGCTTAGATCTACTTACCATGGGGTCCACACTACGCGATGTCGATGGGAGACGCTCTCCCGTCGACTCCCCTTACTCTTCTCGACCCAGTGGAGTACAGGAGTCAACAGGAGAGCGATCTGCGGTCGATTTAGCGGGTCTTCACTAGACCCACTAAATAAACCTTCGATGCATCGATCGCCGCACATCAATTCCCCCAGTAAGTGTAGACAAGCCCTAATTGTATGTGATCATATAGCATACGCACAGGCGGCAGAGTTGTTTGTACATGAAACCATCTCTGGCATTTCCTGACTGCTGAGTGATTGATCATGCAGCCTTCAACTTCTTCGAATGTGGTTAATTGTGTAGACTTTTTAAAGAAAAAGATCAAACAAACACTAGACACCTCTGGCATGTCCTGTCTAATGCACTTTGAGGGCCAATACAAACAAGCCCCTCTTCTGCACACTGAGGAGTGGTGCAGTTTCTGCTCCGTATTCCAGGACACCGCCAGACAGGGTAGGGGTCATATAATGGAGCCCTTGCCCCCATCTCATGCACCTACTTCATGTCCAGCAAATGAGGCAAAAATACTCAATGAAATTGAAACTGGCCCCTGGGCATTGGGCCAGTACAAGGTGCACAGGCTTTGTGTTTGCTCCCTGCGCAGGGCTACCGTCCCCTTATGTGATGCAGGGCTCCTCTGGAAAATTTTTATAGGTGTGCATCTTAAATATGCAAAGCTAACATGTGCACCTTAAGTACATTCAATGAAAGAGGCAGGGCTCTGCATTAAAGGCCTGTTGCTAGACTCCCATTGACTTGAATGGACTCTGGATCAGGCCCTTAGGGTACATTTTATAAAGTGCCCTTTCACGCACTGAACTGATATTTACACTTACAAAGAATTAGCCACGTCCCTGTAGGAGTCTTTCATCGCTCCCCATGCAGGGCAGGCTAGCTTTCCTCTGATGGCTGCTGTAAAATGATACAAATCATACTAATTGCATGAACAAAGTGCAACTCTCAAAGGCTCATAACTCAGTCAAATCAAAACCAATTTTCACTGGAACACTCAGCTATACTTATCAATGGGATCTATTTCACTGCCAGCTGCCATTTGTCTACCCCTAGCTGTCTTGTCTGTGCAGCTATTGCAAACCATTTTTTATAATACGGAAAGTATGTGGTTCCCGCCCCCCTCCCCTCCCCCTTGCCCCGTCCCACCCCCCCACCTCCAGTATCCTCATTCAAAATGGCCCATTCGTTTCTGGCTCAATCTCTCAATCCCCAAATAAACAAAAGAAATAAACCCCCTTCTATTGGGATAGAGGCCAAACCATTAGCCAAACCAAAACATTAGCCTGAAAGGCCCATATTCATAAACTGAGGTCTGAGGGTGATGTGCTCTCCGGGGTGTGATTTCTAAAGCACACTAAGATGGGGCATATTAATTGGTCTGTTGCAGACCCTTCTGCTGCACAATAAAAGTTCTCTAGTGCACTTAAAGGTAGTGCCAGCCCTACATTAAAGCACATTAGCAGGGTCTACACCAAATAATCCCTTTATGGGATTCTGGCCCGCCCCTGACTTCCTCTTACAAAAGGGCAAGAGGAAGTCAGTGACACTGCACAGATGCACTAGACTGGGTAGATTCTGGTCACATGGTAATAATCTTCAAAATGTACCTTTTAGAACTATAGTGGATTCTATTTAGCTTCTAAATACTTAAATCATGCACAAACTCCTGCTGACACTTGGGAATTCACAGTAATCTTCTAGGAGCTGCTAGCTGAATTGAGAAAGCATCACTGTTTACATGGGCCTGGACCCTCTGCTAACAAAGCAAAAATATTACCCCTATTTTTGGCATCCAAGACTGAAAAAAATCAAGTGTTTGTAACATGAAAGTGACTATGGACCTGTTTCACCACTGAACTTCTGTGTCTGTGGGATGCTACTGGAAATCAATAATTACACAGGCATAAATATGAAAGTCCAGTGGTGAACAGAGGACTCAGTGTGATCAGAACACTAGTTTTTTCAGAATCATTCTCTAATCAAAACTAACTCTTTCTCACATAGTGACACAAGGTGAGTGAGGTAATATCTTTTATCAGACAAGCTTTCAAGCTCACATAGAGCGCTTTTGCACAATAGTGTAATTCTGGGCAAGGGAATCAAGATTTCTGAATGCCAAACAATCCATTTATTAAAAAATAGAAACTTGCTTTATCATCCGCTATTTTGGGTAGGAGATTTAGAACATGTCTGCAGCATGTTACCATATTGACTACAAATCTGATTATTGGCAAGAGTTTTTCATTTGTAAGTTTTCTGTAGAGCTTGTAGGCTAGAATTAAAGGGACTACATCCTCCTTCTAAAACAGCAAGGGAAAATGCAATGCCTTTGCTGCTACTGGTTAGGCCAGGAAACTCTAAATATAAGAAGGAGTGTGCTGCTTACATGGTATAAACTAAATGCACTGACCTCTTACAAAGCCGCAAATTGCTTATCTTATTCATGTACCAGATTGTCTGCCTCTGGATGAGAGTCATATGATTTCCGGAAGGTGAAAGATTAACTAAAACATCAGCAACTGTTTTTGAGGGTCTGTTTGCACAGCCAAATTGACCAGGCCTGAGGATGGTGCAGGTTATATTAACAATAAATATTCGGGTTTTACGACCTACAGCCCCAAATCGGCAAAGCACACTTGAGCATGTTCATACTTTGAACCATGTCAGCAGTCTCCTTGGAGGCATGGGATTACTCACGCTCAGTTGTGCATATTTAAGTGCTTTGCTGGACCAACGTTGTTGAATGAGGTCTGAGAGACTTTTGGATTTCAGCGAGACTACTTGTATGCATAAAGTTAGGCACAAGGCTGAATACTTTGATAGGGGGGCCAATATGTATCTGACTGAAAATACTGCCACATGGGTTGCAGGATGAGTCTGAAGGTTAGTTTTGATTGATTGCCAAAACAAAAACTAGGGCTGATTTGGCTCAATTTTCCCCCAAGTCCCCAAGTTCAGAGGGTGAGGAGTTTTCACGTAACATCCCAAATCTGTATAGGCTTTTTTTACTTGTATGATGACAAAGCAGGAAACTGCGTGAGTCAAAACCCATCTTGCCCTCTCTAAGCCCAATAGAGTTATTGGTCTACTCCAGAACTGAAGGCAGCCCTAAGGAGATTATACACTGTATGTGAACCCGCCGGAATCTTTCTGCCAGAAGTGGCTTCAACATCCTGAACGATACGCTGCGGGCGTTTGAGTATTGAAAAACCAAGGCGACATGCTTTCATGACTCCTTTCTTCATCCTCTTGAACCTTAGGCACTGCCTGCTATGCTGAGTGCATGTTGATGAGTTTTTTAAACTCTGTGGAAGAGTTGTAAGATTTGTTTGGCGACTAACTCACCTCAGTCTTGTCTCTAGTCTCCACAAAAAAATAGTGGCCATCTAGTCCAAAGGCAGGAATGCCAAGTACCACTCATCTGCAGAGAGGCTCTCTTGTTTTAGATTAATTTTAAGGCGGTTTTAGGCTGTCTCCCTCAGTGTATTTCAATGAGCTATTTAGTTTCACTTGCTTTTTTGCTCATTGAAGTTATCAAAGTTGAGAGCCCTGAAAGAAAGATGTGGAAATATTCTGGGGACAGACATATGGATTCTTAACATTCCTGACACTAACTGTAGCTGGTACTCTCAAATGGAGGAAGTCAGTGGTCGGGTCCAAATGTGTGTCTGTACCAATTTCTCAAAAATTCTTGCTCTCGCAAATTCAGCAACACAGCTGTAGCTTGATGTAGAAACAACATAAGCACAACAGTCAGGATTTAAAAAATCTCCTACTTCGTCTTTAATGCAAATACTGACTTTGTTCATCATGTATACTTACTATACGAAAGAGCTGGCCTACTGCAAGTACAAAGGTAAGGTGATTAGACACACACTTTTTAAATATGAATACTGTATAAAGAGAGAGGAGGAAATGTCTTTCTTCCAATGAGGGTATGCACCTGCCCCCTTTCTTTAATAGATTTCCCTCCCAACACCGAGTAATAGGTACTAGCATGTGTGGGTTTCCGGTCTGCTCTAGTCTATGCACTCAGTCTATCAGATATTTAGAAAGACAGGGTGCTGCCCTTCTTGAACTTTATTTTTACTATCTAATCAGCTGGCAGCTAGAATTCTGGAGAAGTTGTCTGTCTTTCTAGCAAGCCCATCATTAAGCATCAGTCACACACAATTCCACACAAAAAAATAGCTTTGCTCTACAGCCTTTGGGGACCAACTGAATTGGTTGGGCCCTCGTTAGCTAAGAGCCACCTCTCTGCTCCGCTGAGGTTAGCAGTTGACATCATCCAAGATGCTCAAGATAACAGTGAGGGGGCTAGAGCCAAGGCGTTCTCAATAAGTGACCCTTGACTGGAGTCCCTATCCTTACTGTTCCATTTCAACAAGTCCAAGATCTGTTACATTTCTGGTCATGCACTAAAGCTCATTTGTCCTCCCAGGCCTCTTTTTGGTAGAAGGGGTAGGGGTTGGAAAATGAAGAGAAAGCAGGTGAGAATCATTTTGGGTTAGGAGAGGATCAAATAGGGCTCAGTCTGGAAGACAGGGGTTCTAAGTAATTGTGTTTAACAAGTGTGCATGTGCCAAAAAGCACTGGAGAGGTGCAGTTTTTTCAAAATAAACACAAATTATTAATAATCCTCCCCCCACAATTTCTCCCAGTGCTGGAGTCAGAATGACTAATCTGTCCTAGTCCCATTAGAGTTTTCAAATGCTGGCTTAGTTGTCTGGTGGGTAGTTTAAGTTGAAAAGAGAGTTTGTACAGCATCAGCTACTTTAAGTGTTGGTGACACTCGGGCCTGGTGTACACTAGAAAAGTTAGGTTTCAGAGTAGCAGCCATGTTAGTCTGTATTTGCAAAAAGAAAAGGAGGACTTGTGGCACCTTAGAGACTATCAAATAAATTTGTTAGTCTCTAAGGTGCCACAAGTACTCATGCCACAAGTCCTCCTTTTCTTTTTGCTAAAAAAGTTAGATCAACCTAGCTACATTGCTCAGGGCTGTGAAAAAATTTTGTGCCCTGTGCAACATAGATAGACCTAACCCCTACTGTAGACACAACTAGGTTGACAGAAGAATTCTTCTGTCAACCTAGCTACCACTTCCTGGAGAAGTGGATTAACTACATCAATGGAAAAATCCCTTCCATCAATGTAGGAAGCATCTACGCTATGACACTACCATAGAGGAGGATATAGCAAGCATCCATGCCTATTCTTGGCTTTTTAAAACAGTATAGCTGGTCTGGTTTTTGATTTTTTCCTTTCAGGATCAGCTGTGACATCCTGTGCTACTTCCCCCCCCCCCAGCCCCAATTCTTTTTTTCATTACTTCTGAGCTTTGTTCTGAATGATTAAATATAAGGCAGTAGAGTAGCAGGGTGGGGAGCATCTCTGAAAGACAGCACATACAAAATTGAATTGTAATAGAAGCACTGAGGTAGCTTTACATTTCTTTTAGCTCATGCTGTAGCAGTTGGGTTCACTTGTTCGGACTGTATCTAAAGGAACTCCATACCTCAAGGTACCGTTCTGTATTTCCCTCAGAGAGACAAACATCTTTGTCCTCAGCACTGTGACAAGGAAATAAAACCAGGGGCAATGTCCTGTATACTTAAATGCCCCACATAGATAGCCTTATACATCATGGAATGTTAACAAAAATCTTGGACCTAACCAGTAGGAAAAACGTCAAGCTTAGCTGTCAAATGTTGGCTACGGTTACTCTTCCTAGCCAAAACAAAGCCAGTGACTCAACAATAACAAACATTGTGTCTGGTAATGTTTTCAGGATCTGGCCCCATGAGGTTTTCTAGAATGTCTTGCCATCCCCTGCCTGCTGCAAGTAAATAGGTCATTTGTGTCTTGCCATTGTAACACGGACATTAAAGACCAAATAAATCATGTCTTTCATAAACATTTATTGCTCATTAGCTTGAACACTGAGCTAATGAATGACTAATTTGTCTTCTAAATCCTAATGATCATTAATTATAAAACTTGCCAGAGTTTCTTAGAAATCTATGAAAGAAATCAACTGTAGATTATTTATAGATTATGTACATGAAACACACAAGCTATTTTTAGGTCATCTAGGTGCTTTGTCAGACAATTGGAGTCATTCACCAAAATGATTACTCTAATTGCCAGTTCAAAAGCTTCATTTTGCCTGGTAATTGTTGAGTGGCTGACTGATTACTCCCCATTGCTTGAATGGCAGGTAGCAGGTGTTTCTATGCATTCATAAAACAATACAGTCCAACATAGTCCCAATTAGGGGTGAGTTGATGTCTCCTCTCAGTACTAACAAAGAAAAATAGGATAAAGGATTTAAAATGTTTTGCCTGTTAAGTGTTAAGTCATTGACTGATTGCTCCAGAAAGGCACGTGATAGAACAAAAGACACCAGGCGTAGCAGTACAGCATAAAGAAGCAACAGTAGAATACTTCCACTCAGCTCTTTGTTCTTCTTACAGACTGGCCCAGGGCATGCGGGGAAGGCTATATCTTGAGAGATTAAGAATATTGTCAAACTGCTCAACATTTCCTTCTGGAAGAGAATATGCATTTTATGTTGTGTCAAGATATTTTTGTAGACTGAAAATACCCCTGAGGTTATTGCTATGGTGGAAAATTCCACTATCTGGAAAACAATGAAAGACTTGATCAGCCGGTCAAGATACAAAAGCATCACGTGAGCCACAGAGGAGGACAACACATCTATTCATTTTTTTTACAGTGAACACTGTGGGTCTGATCTTGCCCAACTGAAGGCATTGAGAGTTTTGTCATTAACTTCAGTGGCAACAAGATTGGCCCTTTAAAAGTATGACATACAAACCCATTCACACCTATAGTGAAGTAATAGAGTACAAATTAATTTAACAGCTCTTTGAAACCATTTTTATTGAAAAATTATTGGGTTTCAAAGCATAACAAGTTTCCACTATACTTCTTCCTCCCACGCCAGTCCTCCTTCATAGCAGCTGGCTTCTGGATCTTATATCCTCTTCAAGAGGAGAATTCCCAATAAAATCAACAGGAGTTCTGGTGCGAATAGCTGACAACATCAGACCAACCAGATATAATTCTTGAGCTGTCAGTGTCTGCTCATAAGATATCATGAATGTCGCGATTTGAGCTGATTGGAGGATCTCAAGTACTAACAAAGCTGAATTCTTCTCTAATGCTGCAGGAGGTAATTTTATGTAGCACTTTCCATCCCCAAAACACCTTACCAGCAGCGTGTGCACGGTCTGACTTGAGTGCCGCTACCCTGTGAGTAAAGGTTGCAGAAGAGAATTCCAGATCTTAAAAATGTATTCGTATGACCAAATCTTGCACTTGTATTTCTTCCATGCTCATGGCCAAGTGCTAAGCATTGCTCCCTATCAATACATGCCACCCTCAAGTCCCGCCCATTGCAGCAACTGTCCTCCAGACTGAGGAGGATTGGAGAAAATCCTCTGCCTATCTACACCACTCCATAGTCAACCCAAAGGGCTAGTGATGAGAAACCTGAAACCTTGACAGTTTCTCTCCTGTCCCAAGCTGTGTGTAATGTATAGGAATTGAGTAGATCCCTTTAAATGGTTTTGGAGCACTCTATTGCAACTCCCTGTCTTCTGCTGCAGAAGCCACCACAACCTAGCAGAGCAGCACTGTAGGTATACAACCAGGCTGTTGAATTTTTATATGTAGCTAGTAAGCATGGCTTACAGATACGCAGTTGGGTTCCAAATGTTTCCTCAGATTTTTAATGTTCTGTAAAAAGCAAGGGCACACGATACGTCTTTGTCACAGCTATTTGGCCAGTAGGTTGGGTCAGTGATGTTCATGTACAAACTGTCACGGTCAGGCCCCCACCCCCCCACACACACTATAATAAGCTTAAGTGCAGTATCCACTTAATAGCAGATACAATCTCATCCTGGGTATTGTCTTTGGAGTGCCACATCTTGATCCTGTAAAGAAGATGGGCACAATAGAGCAATGTGGCAGGGAAGCAAAAAAGGCCCATGCAGTCTTGAGCTGTATCCTATCTCAGCCTAGGTGAGTAATTATCAGATACTATCACATCTGGCCACCACGTTATCAAGCGGGAGGAGGCTCAGAGAAGGGAGATTGAGTAGAGCTGGTCAGAAAAGCTTTGCTGAAACCAGTTTCCACCAGTGATGCAGTTCCATCGAAATTAAAATGCTTCACAAAATCCCATTATAAACACATTTAAGTTAAGCCTGTGCCTCAGTGCCTTGTAACCGGGGCCTCAACAGGAAGACTGGAGTTCTGACCCTGCGGCTGTGGCTCCAGTCTCTTGCTCAAGCTGCAGAAATACAAACAGCCTGACTTTCTGGAAGAGTTTACTGTGCTGAGGTAACTCAAGTTAGCTAAACAACCTTTCCCCTCCTTCCCCTTCCATGTGGAAATGGGGCCTGTGAGCTTCCAAATGACCCTGCTGTTCAACATAGGGACAGCCATGAAGCACTGGGTGACCACGGGTCGGTTAAAATCTTTGATTCCACAGGATCTAAATGACAGTTTCTGTCCAGCCGCCGATACAATCACGCGACTCTCTTGTGCTAGTGGGAATGAGAAGCATGAACCGCAGAAAAGGTGCGTGCACTCAGTGACCCTTAATACCACATTGATGAGTAGGGATGGATAAATTAGTTCTGGAAACAAATGCTTAACCCTCCGCACCACCATTCCCACACCTGGGCCCACTTCCAAACTCAGCTACAATCTCTTAAACAATGGGCAAAGGTTTAAAAAAACAACAACCCTGCTCTGCTGCCACCTAGCCCCAAGCCCTGAGTTCTAGTCCCTGCTCTGTCAGATGGACAGCTGTGTGACTTGGACACATTACTTCACCTTTCAGTGCCCATTTCCCTTCTCCCTAGGCAGGTTGTAGTGGGGAAGGGGGTAGAGAACACTCTAGCCTTGACTGGAGGGGTTGTCTTTACTTGAAACGACATCCAGCAAGAACAGGACTCTGAGGACTCATGTTAGCTAATACAGAGCAAACCACGGCTCTGCAAACAGAGTAGTTAGGGCCAAGTTTGTGTTGAAGGTAGTGTCCTCTGGTTGTGGGTGGGCCTTGGTCCCTGATTTGTCCCTGCCTGTGCTGACTTCAAAACCATGGTCAAAGTCATGTGTGGCTCCCAGAGATCGTGTTCCAGCTTGAGGATAACTTGTGATAGAGCTTCTCTTCACTAGAGACTGAGAGATAAGAAGATTGGGGTGCAGGGAAGAGGAGAGTCTCGTTGGTCCAGTGCACTAAGACTCAAGAGACCTGGGTGCTGATCCTGGCTCATCTGTTGGGTGACCTTGGGCAAATCACTTTCCCCTCTCTGAGCCTTAGTTTTCCTGTCTGAAGTGGGGTGAGGATCCTGATCTCCTTTTGCAAAGTGATTTGAGATCTACTGCTGAAATGTACTATGTGAGAGCTTGATAGTAAACATTCCTGAACCACAGGAGGTTTTGTCTGCTCAGCATTTATCATCTCTGTGAGAACATGTAGCTAGACATTCACAAGGCTGTCGAAGGAGAAGAGTTGTTAAATGCAAGTCAGACAGCGCTGTTATGTGCAAAGGGTAATAAATGACCAAAAAGGCAATTATAGCAAACACAATGAAATCCCAACTTTGTGAAGAACTTCCAAGTTTGTTTTCACTTTGAAATGTTTGAAGCAGACTTGTTTCTTTCCAGCTCCTGCTCCTCACCGCCCCCCCCCCATCTTGCTGCCTGAATAATAAAATAAACGCTGAGTTATGAGTCCAAATTTTCAAAGGGGTCTCCTCCCCTCCCTGCCCCTCCTCTACCAGTGAGGATCACATGTGTGAAGAAAGGTCTATAAGGAGCAGTTATTTAGGGTCTAATGAAAGACTCTCAGACAGCTTGTTGCATGAGTGATGCATTTAGCCAGTAGGCCAGGCTTCTAAAATCATTCATTGGACATGATGTTTTACTGTCCATCTTAAAGTGACCCTGTGTGTCGGCAATCCTCTAATCCTGGCTTGGAGAAATGGACGGAGATCCTCTCTACATTCTTAAAAGAAACAGCTACCACTTAGTAAAATTCCTTCATTTATGCAAAAAGCCCAAGATTTACTATGGACTTGTTTACATTAGGAATGGTTGCACCAATGTATCTATAGTCTAGTAAATCACTGAATTAAGCTATGCTGGTGTAAACTCCATTTTGTGGTAGGGTAGCACATCTACATTAAGGGTTTTCACTTGTGCATCTGCATCAATGAAATAACCGCTGTGTAAACTTTCTTAATGGAGGTAAACCTTAAATCTCTTTGCAGTTTGGATGTATATAACAGATTGGCCCCAAATTATAACTCTGCATCTCAAAAACCACTGAATTTTGAGGGTGAATTTTGAAATCCAATCCCAGATCTGGACCTGAATCTAGCAAATGTCCCCTCATTAGAGTTGGGGGGTTTGCTTTGGTCCATTATAAATAATCTTAAACCTTGGTAAATTCTTGAGGTTTATCTTTAATGTTTTAGCTCCAGTCGACCCACAGAGCCAGACGGTATAGAGGCCGATCTTATAGTAGGTACAGGTAGTAACATGCGCCTGTCTTGGACAAGAACCCCAACAGGTGATTATTTGGAATTGTCAAATGTTTGTCAAATTCAGACAAACTTGTAATCAGGAACAAACAAGCTGTTGTGCTTTTGTCCTATGTCCATTATAAAGAGAACTTGATGCAGGATTTGCACACTATTCATATTATAGTTGCACTCACTGATATAAGGCCCCACTGTGTTAGGCACTGTATTTTCAGTTGGGTAAGACACAGTCCCTGCGCTGAGGAGCTTTCATCCTGAATAGACAAGGCATACAAAGGTGGGATGGGATACAGGCTCAGAGAAGAGAAGTGACTCTACTAAAGTCACACAGAGTCAGTGGCTAGTCTGGGAATAGGACCCAGGTCTCCCAAAGTCCAGTCCGGTGCACTATCCACTGGACTATACTGGCTCTATTTTAAAAGCTCTCAAATGAGACACATAAGGGACAAATATCAGCTGATGCTTATTAGTCCTGTCGGTGGTGTTCCTCCATATTTTAGAGCTGGTCTTGATGGAGGGACAGTATCTCATTAACCAACAACAGTGAAAATGCCACCAGGGATGCCCCCAGCCGCTGTTGCTGTACCAGAAGAAATTGTTGAATAGCTTCAGGAAAAACACTTCCGTCTTCCCACATGACTTGCTTTGGAGCCAGTTTTAAGAATTGCTGTTTCCATGGCTGAAAGATTATTTAGCCAACTTACATGTATTAAAAATACTCTATGGCCAAACTTCCCAGCACATCAGTTATCCGTGGGAAATTGCCAAAGGCACAACAGGGGTTAGGCACGCAACGCTCGCTGGCTGACTTCCAAGGGAAGGTAGCTAGCTGATGTGATGAGAGTGCTTTGTCTGTATACATGTAAAGCGTGAATAAGGTACCAGTGGACAGTGCTAAGGAATGCATAGCAGAGTCCCTTGGTTTTGTAGGACCGATGAAAATTTGTGCACAGCAAATGGCTTCTGTTGTGCAGCTCTCTTCACCCGTTCTTAACACATCAAAGGCACGAATTAAAATCCCTTCCGTAAAAAACCATAAGGAAGTTTTAGGTGCCTGGGGCCTGATTTTCAGAGCTGCTGAGACCCTGTAGCTCCCACTGACTTCAGTTGGAGTTTGGAGGTCAAGTGCCCAGCATTTCTTTTTTAATTGGGGCCCTTAGGACCTGATCCAAAGCTCACTGAATTCCGGTGGAAAATGTCCTATTGGCTTCAATAGACTTTGGCTCAGGCCCCTTTAAATCAAAAGTTGATTTTTGACAAATTAATCATATGGATTGAGGAAAGAAATGATTTCGCTGAGTGATCAGAAACTGAAAAGGCTGGACATGGTGTGTACTTTCAAGCAAATTAAACATCCTGCATGATAGAGCACAACATCACGGTTCTTAAAGTCTGGTCCGCTCTTCCTAAAGACTGGCAATAAACAGGCATCTCCAGCCGCATTTGTATGTATGTCAAACTGCTACCTTCACAGACACTCAACTGGTGTCTGCAGTGATTTGTCTATTTTTTTTTTAACCCGCCAAGGTAATTAATATTTTGCACACTTGCTCTCCCCACATCCCCACATAGCTAGCGTGCTAAGAAGGTGGTGTGTGTTTTGCTGCAGCGAAAGAATTCTGTTCATTTTGAAATATTTAACTGTGCTTTAAGACTGCCTCGATGGCTAAAACCTTGCGCCTTCCATTTCCCTTGTTCTGAGTGGAAACTTGCGGGTGCGGCGTGCTAGAGGGGCTGTGGAAAATCAGGCTTGCAGCTCTTTCCCTTGTTCTGCCTTCAGCTGTGAATGGGAATTGTGCCTGAGTAAGAACTGCAGGACTTACTCCATTATATGTGTGTGCCAGGGCACCTCTGGGCTGAACTAGGAACGCTTCCTTCTTGGGTACTGGTCGAAAGGAGCCTAAACTCCTTTTGATTTCTGACATGCCATGCATAATTCATCAGATCATTGCGTGGGTGCTTGGAGGCACTTCTTTCCTCCTGTGAGGCTGTATCCTCCCACTTAATACTCATGGCTGTGGTCATCAGGGCTGAGAGAGTTCTCCCCAGCCTTCATCCATGCATCCAAAAATCAAAAGCTGCTGGTTGGGCGTAAAAGGGTCCTGATTCCTCCTCGGTGCTCCTGAACTGACTCAGCTGCCATCCTAGTGGTGCCAACTCTCAAGATTTTCTCATGCATTTCATCAGCATTATCTCCTGCAAATGTAAACAAACTTGTTTGTCTGAGCGATTGGCTGAACAAGAAGTAGGACCGATTGGACTTGTAGGCGCTAAAGTTTTATATAGTTTTGTTTTAGGAATGCAGTTTTTTTGGACATAATTCTACATTTGTAAATTCAACTTTCATGATAAAGGATTGCACTACAGTATGTGTACTAGGTGAATTGAAAAATACTATTTCTTTTGTTTTTCTACAGTGCAAATTCTTGTAATCAAAAATAAATAGAAAGTGAGCGCTGCAGACTTTGTCTTCTGTGTTGTAATTGAAATCAATATATTTGAAAATGTAGAAAAACATCCAAAATATTTAAATAAATGGTATTCTATTATTGTTTAACAGTGCGATTAATTGCGATTAATTTTTTTTAATTGCTTGACAGCCCTAGGTGACACTTAGGCCAGTCGTGTTCTTAGTTGAGAAGCACTGCAGCTGGCTTCATGTGGAATGACACCCTTGCCATGAAAAAACTGGACAACCAACTGGCTAGATTCTGCTCTCAGGTATGTGAATCCAGCTCCTGTTGGCTTCAAGGACAGTTTCAAGAACATACCTAAGGGCAAAATGTGGGCCCACTAGTAAGTGGGCAACCACTTGTATCCAGTAGAGGTAATAATGAGAACTCAAGAATTTCTCTTCCTCATTGAAGGGAAAATTGTGCATTTCTGCTCTTATTTTGTGAGGATCCTTCACCATTTCAGCACGGCAAGAGTGTGCTTTCTTCCCCTTTTTAAATCTGCACTTTTAAACATTCAGGCTGGGATTTTCAAAGGAGCCTATGGGACTTAGGTCCTGATCTCCTATATTTGCTTTTTAAAATGTTGCTGATAAATCACGTAGGTCTCAGCTATCCGCAGAGGCAGGCGGCCATTTTGTGCTCAACTCAGAGGCGACATACACCATGTACTCTCCACTGCAGACTTAATTTTGGTTCTTTCTTGTTTGTTTCTTCTCTTAATCTAAACTAACGGTCATCTTGACCGAGAGCATATGTCTGGCCTTCATGTTTGGGGGAAAATACAGCGCTCTCTTGATCTGGCTAGGTGATAATTTTAGAAATGCAGAGAAAGCTGGCGTCTTTGAACTATCAGCACTGTTATAACATGCTTCACAGTTTTAATGTGAATTATCAAAATCAAAGTGGACACTGAGTTTTATGACCCCTGTATGAACAGCAGGATTAGCGAATTTATCGGTATTTTAGGAAATTAGTCCTTTTCACACTTGGTGTGAGAAATTGAGGAAAGTTGATAGATAAATTTAGGCCAGTCAACATTAAAGGATGAAAAGACTGTGTATGAGGTGGCTCCCATTGAAGTCAATGATAAAATTAATGTTGAACCATTCATTGTTGGTGGTGGTTGTTAATAATTATAATTAATAGGGCCTATGTCTCTTCCATCCAATCTATAGTAAATATTACTATAAGAAATAAAGAGATTTGAGTGTGTGTTGTATGGCAAAAGATATTAACTAGGCATCTCATTGGTTGATAGTGTGAACATGATTTACGGACTCCCAGAATTGGGCCCAAGAAGAACTGAGAATAAAATGTAATGGGATGGATCCTCAGCTGCTGTAAATCTGCTCAATTGACTTTACTGGAGATACATCAGTTGAGGCCTCTGCTTCACTCATGTAGGCCCTGAAGCTGCCCCCATTAAAATCACTGGCAAAAATGCCACATATTTCACTGAGAGCAGGATCCAGCCCAGAAATTGCCCTCACATCAAAGGGGAGTGGAGCTTAAACACTGAACATGTAGTCAGAAGAACGGAGGAACAACAAGAATGAAGAGTCATTTCTAACCTGTCCTGAAGGTCAACTCTGTCCTCAGTCTAATCATGGTAGCTTTCATCATGGGTGTTTTCCATGACACTCGCTCTTGATTTTCTTAAAAGAGAAAGGACTGGGAAGAGGACTACACCTGCATTTACACTTCTGATTAGAACTGCTTGCTTTTTTTACTGTTCTCCTGTTATGATTTAATCTTCTCCTTGGAGATATCTCAAAAACAAATGGCAATATTATAACCATAGACCATCTCAGCATTGCTCACTGCTACAAACAGGGTGAGTCCCTACCAAGGCAACTCTTGGCTAGTCCAAACTTCAGCCTGTGCAAATGTGTTCCTGAATTCATGGTGGGACTCCTTAGTGCTTACAGAGCAGTGCTCACCTTCAAAGCCTTTATAAACACAAAGGGTCAAATTCTCTCCTGGTGCATATCTACTGAAATCAATGGAGTTATGTCAGCAGAGAACCCTATTTCTGACTCATTAATCCCCATAGCTGGCCCTGTGGAGTAGGTAACTATTATTATCTCTAGTTTGCAGGAACTGAGGAAGAGGTTAGGGTCAGATTTTCAAAAATGGCCTTTAATTTTGGGACCCCGATTTGAGATACCTTGGGTCTGACTTTGAGAAGTGCTAAGTGGAACACTGACAAACTCTGGTCGTCGGTGGGTGGGATTGAACTGGGACCTGTGGAGCTAAATGCATGAGCCTCTACTGCATGAGCTAAAAGCCACCTGGCCCTTAGCTAAGGCTGTAGCAGGCTCATTAATCTCTAAGTGGCCTGCGTGCCACTAGAGGGCACAGTCCACCACACTCAGGAGGGGTGTGGGTTATACTAAACACCTGAAACACCAGCTGTAATCACTGGGAAGCTCCCTTCGCTCTCAGTGACCAAACCTGGGCACCCAACAATGGAGGAAGCTAAAATTAGAGGCCGCGTCTGCGAGTGTGGCTGCACATGACCTGCCCAGAAGCTGGTGTCAGAGTTGTCATTAAGACTTAGGAGTCTAATCCCACCTGTCTCCCTCAAGTTCCCTCACATAGACATTGCATAAGCTCCAAGTGTCTAGCTGGACTGCAGAAGTAAAATCAGATGAAGACAGTGGTGCCAAAAGATGAGTTTTTGTAATAAACACATTTTACAGGGAATGCAGTGATGCTACCATTTATTGTTCCCTGAGGCTGGTGGAATCCATCATGGACTGAAACTCACTTCACTTACCAGCTAGCAAAGTTCCATTTTGACATGTGCCTTGTCCTCAAACCAGACTATGCTACGCTAAACCAAACCGATTAGCATCATCTCCAGGAAAATAATTTACCACTGCCAGCGTTGGCAGATTCCTCTTGGTGCGGCTGATTCCCTTTTATACAACATCCAGGTCAAAGTGTGTTTTGCTTTTTCCATGGATTTTTCAAACACGTGTTTTTCTTTCCCAGGGTCTCTGTCCATTTCATGTCATGATTGCTGCTAATTTGTGTTGCTCTCCCAGATGCCTTTCACCAAGCATCCAGCTCCCCTGCTCATCAGCAAAATAAAGCTCTGAATCTCTCTAAATGTTTATTATGCTAGCTGGCAGGAGGAATAAAAAATACCTTTTGGCACCTGGCTCTGACCTTTGCATGAACAAGTGCTGCTTTGCCACCTTTAGCTTTCAATTAATGTAGCAAGGCGACCTTGTGGACAAGCCATGAATTTCTCCCCTCTGCCCCTTTTACCCTTATCATTGCTAGTTTAGTGGATGGACACGTTCTGCCTCTCAGGAGTCTGAGCAAATCCATTAAATGCAGCAAGCAACTTTCATTGAGCCCATTCAGAGAGCTGCCTTTCAGGCTGAGCTTCCCTAAGCTTTCCTCATTGCCTTTGCCAGTAACAAATGCAGACACTTTGCAAAAAGACAATTTCTCACCTGCTCATTGGGGTGAGGGGCACACATGTTTCTAACTGTTTTGACAGTGGGTAGCACACTTCAGGTGTGCAGATGGGATGACAGCTGCTTAACTGGATTCGCTATCAAAATAGCATGTATGGACCAGAGTTATATCCTCAGCGCTGTTGGACTTTCACAGACAAAAGGGCAGAAGCATATGCAGTGAAGGGTGGTGTCCTATGCAATGTGTGTACCAAATAGTGCCTGTGGACCAAATTCTGTGTGGGTGCAAACTGACACAGCTCCTCTGATTTCAATGGAGTTACACCAGTTTACATCAGCAGATAATTTGGCCTTGTATTTTTTCAAGGTGGACGAGCACAGTGCACCAGCATTATAGTGTATTGTTGTGCAGGCAGGTGTCAGACGTGCAGTACCTTGTCTGTGCTGTAAAGCTGTACTGGCTATTGATTAAGCAAAATACAGTCGCAAGACTGGACGGTTTAATTTGCCTACATTGCAGAGCTAATTTTAGTAATAGATCTGGGCTCCTTTTTTAACCCCTTCAGTGCTGCCTGCCTCTAGCCTGGTATCATTTTGTGCAGCAGCCCAGTTATTTTCCACCCCTCTGAAAGAGGCAGTAGGTATTTGCTATATATGAAGGCTAAAAAGATATTTACTGTGGGTAGGGAAAAAGCTGCATGCCCATGGGTACTAGCGATGTAGCCAGTCAACGTCCTGTGTTGTAGAACCAGCTCAAAATAAGAATATCGACGGTTTTCACTTCTGCACTATCCCTTATCCCAGGGTCTCCAAGCACTCAATTAAAGCTCACAATATGCCTATGGTAGGTAAGGGATACGTAAAGGTCACCTTTGCCCTCCTCTGTGTAGGGTCATAGCCACTGTTTATAATAGCAAACCGTTGAGGAAAGGAAGTCAGGAATACAGCATCCAATTGAAACTAGAGGAGGACTTTGGTAAACAAGGTGTAATTAACCTGAGCTGGAATTTGGCTGAGACTCAGGGGTTAACACCCCTCTTTGTACCAGAGGTGCCATTTTTATGACAGCAAATGGTCCAGATCTTAGCAACACGGTGATCCAAAACACTGTGCTAAGGCAATGCGTCCATGTGCTCTGTGGAGATCTCCAACCCAAGTACTGGCCCAGAACAACCCTGCTGAGCTGGTAAGAAGAGCTCACAGTGCAAGGTGCTTTGGCTGCAGACATTTTCATGACTTAAATAAGGATCAGGGGAAATGTTTGTACCACCCTGGTGTAACAATTCAGAGGGCCGTTATGTGTTCTTGATTGCACTATGAAACAGGTGCACAAATATAATCAACAGCACGCATGTAGCTAGCCTGTGTAGCTGCATGTTTTACTATTACGCTCCTCTTCCATCCTACTGTTTCCACACTCAGTGGCTGCATCTTGTCCTAAATTAGGCCCTGATCCTCCAAATACTTATGCATGTCCTTAACTTTACCAGGAATAGTCCCATTGATTTCAATGGACCTGCTTTCAGTAGTAAAGTTAAACATGTGTATAGGTGTTTGCAGCATCGGGGCCTTAGCTAGTAAGCTCCTTGGAGAAGAGGCTGTCTTTTGTTGTTTATTTGCACAGTGCCTCACACAGTGGGGCCCCTGTCCTGATTCAACCCTTTGGACATTGCTGCAATGATAATAATCAGAAATAGAAGGTTCTGGAATAGCCTTCCAATAGGAGCAGTGGGGGCTAACAGCCAAACTAGCTTTAAGATGGAGCTTGATAAATTTATGAACTGGATTATACAATGGGGTTGCCTGAGATAGCAGGGGACTGGACTCAATGACCAAGGAGGTCCCTTCCTGTCCTATGTCCCGATACAGTATATTTTATACTGTACTACATCTATACTATATACTATACCCGGCTACATCTTTTCCTCCATCCTTCCAAGAACTGCTGAAAGCCAAGCAAGTTGTTAGGTTACAAGCAAAGTCCTCCATTTTGCTTTCATCAGAATTAGCTGGGGTAGTTGCTCAGCAGGAGACATGTAGCAATAAGGCTGGGAAAGCCAAAGACAGTCTGCAGTGTGGATGTATCATTTAATCTTACCTCTGTCCTGACGAGGAAGGTGGTTAAAAATGGAGAAACACCAGAGATATCAATTATTAGCAGACAGGGGCTCCTGTAGTTCAGAAGAATCTAAAAGGGTGACATCTTACAAGTTTTATGAGGATCATCATGAAGTTGGCTTGTTGTTTCAGGAAAAATCTACTGAGAGGGGTTTTGTTTTTAAACCTTTAGCCCTGTCATTAAGGCCAGACCAGACATCGTTAGTTTTAGTTTCAATTTCCCAATACCATAGACAAGTTTATTGTCAGGTAATTGAGATAATTCTGCTCCCAGCTATAACACAACATTATGTACATTACATGCTAAAAGGATCTGGCATAATTGTGAAATATGAAGTACTGTAAGCAAATGTCATCACAGAAAACAACAAAAACTGAATGAGACATTTTAAAATGTCTAATGATGACCCATCAAACTGAAATTTTAAAATGTCACCATGCCGTATATGTACATGAAGTGGAAAGTAAAATGATTGAGAACTCCTAGGATAAAATAGTTATGTTCTTAGCATTGATTGATATTCTTGAAAGAAGAACTTGATGGATTATGATTTTTTGTGAGAGAATCATTACATGCCAGGTGCTTGAACAGAGAAGTACAGCATTTTGACATCTCTGTGCAGAATGAAACCACTGGAGATATCTTTACTCATTCTATCTCTGTTAGGAATCAATCCACATGACCTAAATTTTGCATCAGAAAACAGATTTAGGATCCTACCTGAGTCCAGTGCAGGCACTATTGCTCTGACCTCAGTAATCTGCACTGAGTAATCAGAGAGGAGTTTTGTCTCCATTTGGAAGTAGGCAACACTGTCGCTATACACTGATGTTGACAAGAAGTTGATCAGCATTTATAATCTCTTTGTGTGCGTGTTTTTTCTTTCCATGCTCAGTACACAAGACTCCAAAAAGAGCAAGAAAGAATATGCAAAAGGTATTTTGTGAAAAAAGATCAAAAGCAACTTTGGAGACCCTTCCAGAAATACACAGCATGGCCCATATATTCTTCCCCAGTAGTAATCGGGCCAGATCCTCCAGAGCTGTAAATAGGTGTAGCTCAGTTGAATGGCACTACAGTAATTTACACTAGCCGAGGACCTGAATCTAGTGGGTTTTGCAATGCAGTTTAAATGACATGGAGTCACTGACAATCTCTCCCCCAGGTATTTAGGAACACTAGTCCTGATGAAAGTCAATGGGATTTGCACTCCTAAAGCCCTTAGGCCCTTTAAAACTCCCCCGTTAGTGGCAGTGAAGTGTAATTTGGAATGAGTTTGGAAAAGGAAATTGCAACATTTGCTGCATAAAATCAGACACGTTCATTAACCATCAGCATTTTCTGTTTAACTTTGCGGAGTTGTGTAACTTATCCTCTTTGAGCTCCACAGGCAAACCCAGGAGTAAAGCACGAGCCTTTGACAATGAACGAGCTCTGAGCAGAAACAAAATGGGCTTTTGAAAACTTCAAGCCCATGACAGCTGTGAGAGGGCAATAACTCAGTAAGTGTCTTGGGTAAAATCAACTCAAATGACTTGATGCTTTGTTTTATCATTACGAACATAAAGGAGGTTTTTTTTAGGTATCAACTGCAAAGTCTCGAGAGGGTTCTTACAAGATTTGATAAGAATAACATGCCTTGCATAGAAATGGCTGCAGATGTCAGTGGTAGTAATAGCAATGGACAAGGGGTGCTTTACCAGCAAGCAATGGCTCAGTGGCTCATGCATGAGACTTGGCATCAGGATGCCTAAGTTCTTCACCCCGCTTTGTCACTAACTCCCAGTAGGACAAGTCACTCTGCTCTTCAATTGACTCATCCATGAAATAGGGATATTAATGCGTATTACTTGCATTCTTCCATAAAGTGCCCAGAGACCTCCAGGCATGGAGCTTGATTCACTATTGCCCTCACCTTGTATAGTCACTCACTCAGCGGGTGTAAAATCAAAGAAATGTAGGACTGGAAGAGAACTCAATAGGTCAACTAGTCCAGTCCCCTGCACTGAGGCAAGACTACATAATAACTCGACCAGTTCTGACAGGTGTTTGTCTAACCTGTTCTTAAAAGCCTCCTGTGATGGAGATTCCACAACCTCCCTAGGCAATTTGTTTCAGTGCTTAACCACCCTGACAGTTAGGAAGTGTTTCCAAATGTCCAGCCTAAACCATCCTTGCTGCAATTTAAGCCCATTGAAATTTAAGCCTCAGAGGCACTACCAGTTTGATTCAGAAGAGTTTTGCGCTCACTTTGCACAGCGGCACGTGGCTAATCTAGTACAGGGCAACAGTAAATCAGCCCCATAATCCCTAAACCTCCAAGGCAGCAAACATGCTCAATACGTACTGAGTTCAGGACTGCAGGGTCTGACCCTTAATTAAATACTATACCACTGTCATATGAATTTTAAAACATTTGGCCACATTTTGGTAGTAGCCTCTAAACTGGTATGATTTTGCACACACTTATCTCCACGTGCAAAAACCCACCTTGAAGAGAGCATTTGCACCCACACACCAGGTAGTTAGACATATTATCTAATTTGTTTACTTTATTCTGAAGTATAAAATTTCCCTTTTTCTACATTCTAGACACACCTACAATTCGTGGTCTATTGAAACTGTGTTCAAAATTGTAAACGATCACTCTAAATTTCAGAGGGTTTTCCTGGTCCTGCTTGCAGGCTAGAGGGCTCTGTAGGGAAGCATGAGAGCTGAGCCTAGCAGCAGTCAGTCAGCAGAGCATCAGTCTCTAAATTAAGGTGGGGTGAGTTGTGCTTCCCTGTTTAAGGGAGCAGCCTGCTTTGTCTCCCTCTGATTTGGGGTTCTGGTGTGTTATCATTCTGAATTCTAAGAATAAAAGTAGTACTACACTGCAACCTTCCAGCAAGAGTATTTGATATTTTTATCTAAGTTTTGTGTGCGTGTGTGTATGCGTGCTGTGAACATAACACAATTCACAACACACACAGCCAGCTTCTGTCTGGCCCTTAAGTGAGTTCATGGTGCAGAGGAGTGGACAATAATCTGTTTATTCTCCACAGAATTTATCATGTAACAACCCCTAGCTCCAAGTCCATTTATAATGAAGGATTGATAATTACTACAGCCCTGACCCTAGAATGGACTCTATGCATAGCCCACACACATAGCCCATTTGTTATGTGTAGATGCTGTGAACATACCTTATATAAAAACATAAATATTCTTGCTGGATGACTGCTACATAAATCTACTTTATTTCTTAATATTAAGGATGATAACAAACAAGAACCCGAAAGCTGGCTGCCCCCTAAGGCACACAACTCACCCCACTGTGCTTTTAAATTGGCTCTTTCCAGGCTCACTGTCTGCTGACTCACTCAGATGACCCAGATCACCTGCCCTCCCCCAGAGCCACTAGCCTACAAGTAGGACCAGGAAACCCTCACACCTAAATAGATAGCTGGTCATTTTTAACCAGTTTCCAATATACCACAGCACTGCCTTCAAGGGGGGGTCAGCACGGGCACAGGAGTCTGCCTGTGCAGAGTCAACTGCAGGATCGGGCCCTATGCAAGAACTGGTACAACAAAATGGGACAGATTCTCATTCACACTACGGCCCCTTTCCACCAAACTGGCAGTGGGACCTGATGTGGGTGTAAATGTACTATGCCCTCACTCAACTGTCCATTTATTCTGCCAAAGTGGGGTAAAGACACCTTAGTGTAAATGGGAATTTGGCCCAATCTGTAGTCTGCAAAGTAAAATTTGACCAGATTTTTAAAAAAATCCTTTTTAATACAAGACAGTGAATTCTCTTACGACTGTTCTGGCCTTTCCCAAGTTCCCATATTTACTTTCTTAACAAGTACCTCAGTTAAGCCTTTCTACTCCAGAAGAATATTTGGCCAAATGATAGGTCTGGATAACAAACTGTTCATAGAATGAATTCCCATATCCCTTAAGTATTCTTGTATTTGTTAACTACATGTAAGAGGAGGATGATAAAAGCTTTAAAACATCGCTAACAATAACATTTTTAGAATGGCATGTGACAAACAGCGTATTTAGGAGGTTACTTATCATTTTCCTGTGGCTTTCCAATGTATTTTAATAATATTGCGTTTCTTTGTGTTCAGTGGAGTCAGATCCTGCAGGTAATGTACCTCTGTTAATTGCTTCTTTGTGAATTCAATAGTTTGATCAAAAATTTTACCCATTTAATGCATGGGTGGCTACAACTATACCACAAAGGGCCTGGCTGTGCCCTTCCCAGTCATAGCCGGGAGTAGCGGTGAATAAGCCACATAACTTTAGCAGGCGCTGTGGTTAAAGGAGAGGGAAACAGGAGGGAGATAAATGGAGATAATGAGAATTGTGGGACCCTCCAGTCGAAGAAAAGATTAAAGAAATTGGTGCCCCCTTGGGCAGTTCTCCTACTTCCTCTAAAAATATGTAATGGGGCCGAGGCCTTGAGAATAGCCCTCCTCAGGGTGTTTGGTCACTTCTGCTTCCAGTTTCAGCTGGCAGCCCAAAGGGCGGAGTCCTGTGGAAATGAAATCTGAAGGTTTAAAATCTGCCTGTGCTATGTGGATGCCCAGT
Organism: Natator depressus; assembly: GCF_965152275.1. Classification (NCBI taxonomy): domain Eukaryota; kingdom Metazoa; phylum Chordata; order Testudines; family Cheloniidae; genus Natator; species Natator depressus. Next base: position 14,019,343 of record NC_134244.1, on the reverse strand, counting down.
GGGAAATGAGCATTAAATCCCTGAGCCGACTTTGAAAAATCACAGCTGAACCGTATTTATTTTGAAGTTCACTGAACTTTATCCAGCTTCGGAGAAGGTGAGCTGCGGGCACTGGGTTACTTAAGCCAACCCACTTTGTTCATCTCCAATCCTGGCAGCACCTGGCTTTGAAGCACCAGCTGTTGCAGAAATGTCAAGGCGGTTGTTCTGAGCGCTCCTGGACTGGAGAGCAGTCAAAACATTTCCCAAACACCTTGATGATGCTAACTAATTTTTCGATAGCATGCATGAAGTACCCACTGTGCTGAGATGTACAGTGCCACAGGATTTAAATATCAGAGTCTGTGCTTTTAAAATGAAAGAAAAAGCCCATTCAAATGTGGAATGAGTTCTTCTTCAAAGTCATGCCAGTCTGTCTATTATTCAAGACAAATTACTTTGACAGTACTATCTACTCTTGACATCTGAGTTGTCTCTATAACCTATTATATATTAGTACAGGCATAAAATATTGTGCAGACAGTATGGTTAGTCTAAAGGAGTAAATCTAACTGCTTTGAAATGGTCTATTAGGGGATGAACTCTCAGTTTAGCTGCCGGCAGAGAATTAATCCAGTGCTTTTCTTAGTTCTTAAACTGCAGTCTTTTCCTCTCTTCCTCTCCTCCCCTGCCCCTCCCAGCTAAATGCTCTTTTGTTCTGGCACATGTAAAATTTCAGTCATCTTCATAAGGAAAGGGGCAAATTAACAGCAATTGGGAGGAAAATGCAATTAAGAAATTAGGAAACATGAGTTAAAGGACAAGCATATTGAGTACCTCATTCATTGTAGAAATATATATAGGGGATACAAATTTGGAGTCAATCCTGCAAACAATTGCACAAATACTTAGGTTTATACACTCACTCCATCAAATGGAGCTTCTATCCATTGCTCAGGGTGCTACTTAATATATTTATAAAATACAATTATCCAGACAGACTCCTCTGGGAAGGCCCCTTTGCATGGTCATTAACATCCATCAGAACCCAGCCTCTGAAAAACAGATGGAAGAGCTTAACAGTCGCTCACCGGAGTTTCCCCAGTTCCTCAGAATGCTGGTGAGAAAATGGGCCTTGCAGTCTTCACTGCGAGAAAGAATTGTCTAGTAGATCGAGCACTAGATGGGGATGCAGGAGACCCAGGTTCAATTCCCAGCTCAGCTCCAAAATTCCTGTGTGACATCGGGCAAGTCACTTAATCTTCTCTGTGCCTCATTTCTCCATCTATGCAACATGGATAATAATTGCCAACATTACAGGAGTGTGGGGAGGATGAAATCCATTAATGACGGTGAGATGCTCAAAGACCAGGGACATATAAGTACAGCGCTAAATGAAAATTATTCACAAGCAGGGGCAGAAATGAGGTCCAAAGCTGAGGCAATGCCCTGCCATCTGCTCTCTCTCCTTTATATGAGTGGGGCTTGTGGTGTTCCCAACGGTGATGCAAACGTGTCAAGCCAGGCTGTTAAAAATCAGGGCACAAACCCCAAACTTGTTATAAATTCTAAACTTAGGTTTCACCAACCAACCACACCAAGTGCAAACTCGTCAGGCACTTTAACAGCCTTAAAACGGAATCACAGACAGTCCCCTTGGGTACTCCAGTCTGTCTTGCCCCACAAGTGAGCATATCTCTGCAACAGATGGCCCCTTACACCAAGAATCACAGCTATATTCAGGTTACTCGTAATCCCCAAGGACCAGATTTACCCCAGCTTGATTGCATTTTAGGTCTCACACCAAAGACTGTGCTTGTAGCCAATCCAATGGTAAACTGTCCAAAGATTTATTAAATAGAAAAAGGAAATTAGGAGGTTAATTAGGAAATTACAAGGTTAAATCAAGCAAACATAGACACGTGAATGAGTTTGTCTTGGGTTTCAACAGGTAACATAGGCATCTATAATTAGTGAGCCCCATTTGTCCCTAGGGCTAACCCAGGCTAAGCAGCCGGGGTCTCTTGCTTATACCTAGAAATACCCTGTCTTCCAGAGTCCAAGCTGCATAGAGATCATTAGTTCTTTTGGTCTGGGGTTTTTATCCCCCTCCTGCCCTGGGCTCTGAGCTGCAAACTCAGCCGACGGGAGGGAAACACTTGCATGTCTCAGCTTCACTGGATGGAGAGCAAAACAACAAGAAGAGTCTTTAGTCCTGTAGTTGACAATTCCTCCGTCCAGATGTAGGGACTCTCCAGTTGTGAGATCTACTCCTAGCCTGTCTGGTATTGATGGATCTCTTTTGGGAAGGGCATCACAATTTCTGTAGAACAGCAGCTCTTCACACTAATTAATGTCCCTCTCTTGTATGGTGATTCCTACAGTCACAGTGGCTCACAATACAACGGCTCAAATATTGCTCTACAATATGGAACACAAATATTACGAGTACGATTAACGCAGGCAGCAAGTGACAAGCATTTGGTAGAGTCCAAACACTAAACTCTTGCTTATAATGCTAATACCTGTTCTATCAATATTAACCCACAAATGAGCCAGACGGAGTCCAACTATGTATCTGTCTGTGTCCATCTGGGACATGGGGACCTTGGCATGTGCTGGCACTTGGCCATCCAACATCACAGACCTATTCAGGTGTGTAAAGTTAAGCATGTGCAGAAATGTTTACCTGATTAGTTTTCACATTACTGTTCAAGATTCCATCTAGGAAACGAACTGACCATAGCAGGTGTTTTACAAGGAGATATTGAGCATTCAGGTATCACGTCCATACAGCTTGTCTCTGTGCGAAAGCACCTCCTACATTGTTCCCAGAGGTCCCAGAGTCAATGTTCAGTTAAACACCCCAAAATCTGAGTGGTTTTGAACCAACTCAAATTTCCTCAACACACGGAGCTGGAAGGCTTACTAGAAAGGGCTTTCACATCTTTCCAGTTCTGGATAAAACCTCACAGCACAGAAAAGTGTCCAAGAAAAATGTCAATTCAATTTTTTCATGCTTTACAAAGCAATAATTAGTTCCAGGTGTGGTGGTTATGCATGAATTGGTTCACTCCTCCATAACAGAGAGTTTAGCGTGACTAAGGACCTCACACTGCCAAGTGCTGAGAACCTTCAACTCCCATTGAACTCTATGGCGAATCCGGGTATGCAGCATAATACAGGTGCAGGCCCATAATCCCCTCTTGCTGGTGCAGGTGAAAGAAAGGGCATGAAACCTGTTGTAGAGGAGCACGAGAAAGGAAGGATGGCCTAGTGGTTCATGCACTTGGACTCAGGTGATCTGGATTCAGTGCCTGTCCCTGCTTCAGCCTTCCTGTGTGATCATGGGCAAGTCACTTATCTCGCTGTGCTTCTGTTCCCCATTTGTAGGAAGAGGGCCATACATGTCCTCTGTCTGGCTTGTCTATTAAGACTGTATGGTCATCAGGGCAGAGACTTTCTCATATTATGTGTGTGTATAGTGCCTAGCACAATGGGGCTCCACTCACAGCAAGAACCTTTCAACAGTACTGAAATACTAATACGCAGTTGATCTCTGCAGTCAGCTGTGGAAAATCCTTCCAAAATCTCTTCTGCTTGTGTGTAGAAATATTACAAGCCGGTGTTCATTTTACAGAGGCTTTGCTTTGGGTTATATTTTAATCTTTAGCTATGGAACTCACGCTAGCTCATGCTTTGAGACTACCCTCTTTTTCTCATCACCATCAAGTACCTTGGTGGCCCCCATGCAATTCATTTGGCTTCTCCCTATGTGTGGCTCATCTCTTTAGCTCCTGGATTTTCATTGCTTTGCTCACACGTTTACCATTTGTCTAGCCAGGACAGTCATTTTCTTTTAATTGGGGCACCCTGGCAGATGGCCCATCAGCCCAGTTAATTGACTGTCCCAATTAAGAGGCTATTTAAAAAAAAAGTCTGAAAAGATTTAATATAAATTATCTTACTGAGTAAAAGTACAAGAATAAAGGTGAGATCCACTGCATTTCATCTTTATTTCTCGTCTAACCTTTATTTTGAGGCTTCGTCTACTGCACATGATAAAATATATTGGCAGCTTCTATATTAGGGGATCAAAAATGAGAGCTTCACACCTATTTACTTAGATTATAAACTCTCTGAGGCAGGAAAAATCTTTTTTGTTCTGTGAGCATACAGCACCTAGCACAATGGAGCCCTGGCCTTGACTAAGAGCTCCCAGGTGCTACAGTAATATGATTAGACACCAGATTAAGCATCTGATTAAACACCACTCAATGGCTTGCCACAGGCCACATCTGTCACAAGGCAGCAGACTTTTTGCCAATGTTATCATGATTAAGCAGCAGCCTTTGCTGTTCATTATGGAGATGTCCTGTCTATATAGATTTCCCCACTAAACACAACTGTTTACATGGAGTATTTCAAATGGGAGTCAAGTCAGCAAGTTTAGATGCCGCAATGAGGCTGGTGCAGGATTATCAAAGAGGGGAATGGGAGGTAACACACGTTCACATGGAATTGGGGTGCTCAAGACCCATTGGGGTGAACAGTGCCGAGCGTGTGGAAGGAGATTGGGATGTCACTGTGACCCTGATCTGACCACTGAAGTCAGTTGAAAGACTTCCGTTAGTTTCAATAGCCTTTAGATCAGATCTGTAAGATAGGCATGCAGAAATGTTGCAAGCATGATGGCTGAGCTAGTCAGTCCAATTATGGGGACCAAAGTGGGAAAGTGAAGGCAGGGTGAGTGTCTCAGGCCCAGATCCTCAAAGGTATTTAGGCACCCAACTCCCATTGAAACCTAAATATCTTTGAGGAGCTGGTCATTAGTGCTGCCAACTCTCGTGATTATTTTTTCTGCCAGTCTCACACTACTTGTTGTTTTAATAAAGCCTCAGCGCCTGGTGTCAAGTGAATGTGTGAGAATCTCAGCTTTCTCTTTTTTTTTTTTTTTTGTTACATTTAGCCCTCCGCAGTGCAAAGATGGCTTGAAAATGTGACTCCACAAGGCTCTCCTAACCAAGAAGGCAAACAAAAAGAACTCAACACTTCTCCTTTTTTAAAATTTCATGATTTTTTTTTAAGCCACTCTCACAACTTTTTTCAGCAACCTGACTGATGACTTCTGAATGTGTGACGTTGGCAACAGGCTTGATTTTCCTGCGCATAATGAATCAATAATCATATCCAACGGCGCTCCCAGCAAGAGCCACCTAAAATGAAAAGAGCTAAAACGCTGCTAGTGACAGAGACTGCAGAACCAAAGGGGTTTGGGTAGGGTTGGATTCTCCACTTCAGTTGCTTTCTGCCAACCTTCCTTCTTCATGTAGTTTGTTGTTTAGAGACATTGTCCACAATATGCAAAATGTTCTACTGTCCACTCCAAGCAGCAGACCAGTGGGATTTCCACTAATTAGTGAGCAAGCGTTGCCAGCAGCATGAAGGAGAGAAGGGAATTCTGGTGTGTCTTAGACAGAGAATTTAATTTTGTCTTCTCAATAGCTTGGAAATGGCCTTGGATCTGTTATCTGGCATCAAGTCCCTTGTAAATCAAGCGATGCATTGGAAAGCCCCCTCTCTCCTGTAACTCTAAGTGCACCAAAGAAACTGCACACATTTTTCCTAGAAAGTAGCACAAAGCCAGGTCCTGCCCTTAGAATCTGCATGCAGATAAGTCCCCACCACCCAGGATCTCTCCTCCACTCCAGATCAAGGAGTCAGCTGCCTCTGTTGCGGTGTCCTCTGCTTTGTAGGGTCCCACAGAGGATGCTTTGTGAGGCTGGAAGCTGGAGGGGAGGGGTCCCACAGGAGCAGGCTGAGCGAACACACATTGGCCCTTCTCTGCCCCAGCAAAGATTCCCCGAGCAAGCAATACAGCCTGGAGCGCTATTATCTCTCCAATGTCCTCATACTGCAAGGAGGGAATGGTGTTCAAAGGGAGTCCCTGGTTATGAAGCCCCATCAAGCTGCTAGTAAGCAGGGGCAGAGAGCTAGTGCAAAGACCCAGCTGGTCTCTGGCCTCCAGCAGATCCCCTAGGATCAATGGGGTTTGAGATTAGGTGCTGCAGAAGGGGGCAGCCTGGATCTTATGGAAAGGATTGAATATTTCCCATGGTGATTTCCCCCCCTGACAGACTCATTCAAACAGTTCAGGGGTAGGTGACCAGATGTCCCAATTTTATACGGACAGTCCCAATTTTTGGGACTTTTTCTTATATAGGCTCCTATTACCCCCCCACACACACACACACACCTCCTATCCTGATTTTTCACATTTGCTGTCTGGTCACCCTAGGGGTAGGAAGGATCCTCTCGATATATTCCTGAACTCTGGATCACATAGTTATGGTTTGTGAACCCTAGATGACACACAAACTAGGCTATGTGAAAAATCAGGTCTGCCCCCTGCTGGTGGCATCAGAATTCTCCAAATGAGAGGTGGCGTCTCCAAACAGCAGCCATGAGATCCCAAATCCTGATGTCACTGACACTGATGTAAATCCACAGAAACTGCCCTGAGTCAGGGGAATTACTCTGGATTTACAACACTGCAACTGAGACCCAGATCTGAAAGAGCCTCTTAAAGAAAACAACCACAGAGTCAAGAAACCAACCAGAATCAGCCTTCTAGTGAGTACTCTTAGGCAGGCAGGGCCTGAAGTCCATGGCTGCCTCTGACAAGGAGACTTTCTGCAAGTGTGTGCAGAGCAACTTTCTCCTAGCCAGAAAGAAAGTGTTTGCAAGAACCACCAGAGTGCTAATCAAGCTCTGAGTCAGCAATCTCTTTCTTTTCCCTGGCTGTCTCTGCTCCATGCAGCTTGAAATGGGATAATGGAAAATACAGATGGCAAGACCTCTGATAGGACATCTAGTGCAGAAACAGTCGTCAATGGCCACGCTAGGAACGTGGGAGGGAATCATGACTCACACTGCTGACTGCCTTCGTTTATTAGTAGAACATAAGGGCTCCAGCCAGGAATCAGGCCATATTGTGCTCGGTGTCATGCTCACCCATGGAGTCAGATATTCAGAAGAGCTCAGGGCCAGTTTTTCAAAGGATCAATACCCAGAACTGGGGCCAGACTTTCAGATGTGCTCAGCTCACATTTAGGCCCCCTAAATAAGAACCCTGGAGACTGATTTTCAAAAGCCTGCAGGATCCAGCAGCTCTTACTGTGACAGTCAGAGCACCGAACAGGCTGCGTTCTTCCGGCCTCAGCGGTGTGTGCTGAGCGTCTTTGGAAATGGAGATTGCTTGCTGGACCCCTTCCCACCATCACCCCGGCCCCTGTTACCGCATGATGCTGTGGTGTGGTGTCGGACTCCCGCCTCGCTTCCTGTAGAATTAACTTTCTTCATTACAACCCGTTCTTGCCATGATGGTCTTTCTTTGGGTAAGTAGCTGTTTGTCAGCCACCAGCCTACCCCTAACAGTGTACTTTATTTTGTTTTTCATCCCACTTGATTAGTCCTGAAGATAAGTGATAACAGATTAAAGGAGCTTCCTAGACCAATCAATCAGCCGTGGAGCTGGAGTCTTAACACTGCTCAGTGATGCCCCCAGGTTCCCACACCCATAGTGATGATTACTACCGGGTCTCCTGGGATTGCGTTTAGACCATGGCTCAGCCATTTGTTTTCTTTTTTAAAGAAAGGCAAAAAAATCTCCTAATTAAATTTCTGGCTATCAGGCTCCAGAGCAGCATTATTCCTTGCTTTCACCATTAAAGAATAACAAATAATTACTCATATACATTAAGACAGGCAGACTCTTGTTAGAACCAAATACAGGAGAGCCTCAGAGCTACGAACATCTCAGGAATGGAGGTTGTTCGTAACTCTGAAATGTTTGTAACTCTGAACAAAAAGTTATGGTTGTTGTTTCAGAAGTTTACAACTGAACATTGACTTAAAGCAGCTTTGAAACTTTACCATGCAGAAGGAAACTGCTGCTTTTAACCATCTTAATTGAAAAGAAACAAGCACAGAAAACATTTCCTTACTTTGTCAAATATCATTTTTAACTTTCCCTTTATTTTTTTAGTAGTTTGTGTTTAAACAAATACAGCACAGTATTGTGTTGGATTTTGTGTGTATGTGTGTGTTTGTTTTTGTTTGTTTTTTGTCTCTGCTGCTGCTGCTGCCTGATTGCATACTTCTGGTTGCAAATGAGGATTGTGGTTGACTGATCTGTGCATAACTCTGAGGTTCTACTGCAGTAGAATCAGGACTCCTAGTAATGTTTCTGACACAGACTTGCTGGGTGACTGGGCAAATTAACCTCTCTGGGCATCTTTTAAATCAGCAAAATAATGCTTGCCTTGTGGGAGCATTGTGTAGCTCAGTGAGGGTTAGATTCGTCCTAGATTTTAAGTAGGGGCACAAGACGGGGAGAGGACTCAAGCCAGTGATAAATCCTGGCTTTGAGGTACCTATGGAAATCTGATGGTTAAGTATGTTGTGTTTCCGTCAGGTGGACAAAGAGAAAAAGAGTCCACTACTACTGCCAGCTGAAGGAGTTTCTCCTTTGGCTGAGGTGGTAGAGTACTGTGCTTCTGGGACTTGATTCTGCTTTCAGTGAAGTCAATAACAGAACTATCATTACCCTCAGCAGTACAAGAGCCGATTCTTGGTGCGGAGTTCCCCAGCAACCGGTGTGTGTATGTATGTATATGTGTATACAGATATAAATAAAATATAGTGTATATACAATATAGGAGTTTAGGTATTATGATGATGGCTGTGGTATAACTGCCTAGATAAAGATATATTGACTGTTATGACAAGGCACCAAGTCAAGAACTTCTACCAAAACTCTTGGTAGTTAAATGGTGCAGCTTATGCTTTGTATTGTACCATTCAGTTAAATCTATTATCTCCTAACACTAAATGAAATGGTGAAGATTTATGTGACGCTCAAGCAACTCAGAGTAAATTTTTGCCAGGCTAAGGCTGAGCTTTTCAAGTGGCCCAAGGGAAAATCTCAGTCTAAATATCTGAGGAGCGTGGGTGAAATCCTGGTCCCATTGAAGTCAGTTGTGGTTTTGCCATTGTCGTCGGGCCAGCCAGGCTTTCACCTACTCTGTGTTTGATGTTTGACTAGAATTCCAGAAGGGAAAGTTAAATTAAAACCTCCATCACTCAAGCAGAGCCGAGCAATACTTTACAGCAAGTGTTTATGCCTGGGTTTTATTATATGTAAGTATCTATGTCTGAATGCATGTGTTAACATAATATGGATTTGTAGCATTTGAAATTTTTGTGCATTAAAGCAACAGAGAAAGGCAACAACAATTTACTCAGCTCTTGCAGATGACAAACTGAATAAATTAGTTCTTCACTTTAGGGAGGAAAGATAGTCTTGGGGCTAAGGCTACTGCCCTGCCACCTGTAAAACTTTCCTTCGATTCCTGGTTCTTGTGTGACCTTGGACAAGTCAAGGCCTGATCCAATGTCCACTGGAGTCTTTCTGCTGGGCTCTTCATCTTTCTGTTCCTCATCTCTACAATGGGGATAATAACAATTCCTTCCTCTTACCCTTGGCCTGTATTTATTGATTGAAACCATAAGCTCTTCTGGCAAGGGGCTGTCTCTTACTATGTGTTTGTACAGTGCCATAATAATTCACTTTGTTTGAGCTGCTTGTTGCTTAAGGCAATGTTCTTTTTGCCTTGTGTTACACTTCCGTGTCAATCCCGGTTCATGTTGATGGCTAGAACCCGCTACCCTGTTACCCACATGTAAGCGCTGCCGACTGAGCCACGCTGACATAACGTCTGAGTTATTGATGCAACTTTCCTAAGGAATGTTCTCCGGTCTAATCACTTTCTTAAACTACACAAACACAATCTCTGCACCTTGATCAATTATTTAAGAGAAAATGATGCATTGAATTAGAAACTAAATATCATTTAATATGCTTCAGGAATTCTAATTAAGAGATATTTCTGTATTGCTAATGAAAACTTCAACTTTGCTGTGTTTTTAAATCTCACTTGAATGTAGATAAGCCAATATCTATATGCTTTCTTTTAATGTCTGGAATTATTTTGCCATTTTAATGTAATCAGTCTTTCTATTTTGCAGAAGTTGTCCTTGTCGGTTATTTGTTTTCTTTCTGTTGTGCAAATTACTCCCTTTCCAAGGTTGTTTGTTTAGTGTCAAGAGGTTACTAAACAAACAGAGCACAATCCTTAAACTAATCAACTCGAAGTGACAATAGAGATCAGGAATAATTCAATATTTAAGAGGTTACTTTTAAAATTGATCTGGAAATATAATGTGTTAGTGTGTTTGTCCCCTATTAAACTGAGAAAGTTACAGGCAGCTATAGAAGGACCGGATGCCTAAACAGTACTGTACTGGGAATCATTTTGTACTGGAAGGGTTGACCTCAGCCACACTGCTTTTGATTTCCATATTAATGCATTTACTCTTCCAACTGAAAGGACTCGAATAAAAACAAACGGCAAGCTTATAAATAGAAGAAGTCGCCTCACGAATCATCAGCCACTGCTCTGGTCCACAGTATTTATCACTCAGCTTCTGGCCCGGTGTCCTTACACACAGTATCATGGTCATGATCTTGACCTCATATTTTTACATTCTCTCTCTTATCTCCCGCGTCCTTCCTCCAGTTGTCTATTTCAAACAAAAATGACAACTCTCCACTAAAGAGACTTTCCGGGTTACTTGCTGGTAAAGTGCTAGCCCTCTAAATAGGAAAGATATGTCAGTGAAGGGCCTAGCATACTTCTGGTACTCCAAAATATTTAATAATTAGCATATTTGGGCCTGATCCTGCATCCTCTGGACTCAGTGACCGAATACCCACTGCTCTCAATGAGCATAGAATCAATTGGTATAGCAAGCCTGTAAGCCATTTTATGGACTGTATGCCCTATTCTCCCCTGCAGCGGAGTGCCAAACTGGGTCCAGTGGAGAGGGGGTATCAGTGAGCCAATCACAGCTTCCTAATTATATGCCAGCCTGGGGCTAAGGGGGGCTGCTCTCTCTTATGTCACTTGCCTAAGGTCCCTAAAGGACCTTATGCCTCTGGAGGATCAGTGTAGCAGAGCCACGCTCCTCCAAAGCACCCCATGTGCTGTTATGGTGGGGATGGCTGGCATAGGGGCTGCCTCTGCTTGGTTTGCACCAGCAGTGTTCCCCTTTCCAAGGGGATTTCTCACTAGCCATTTACAACCTGAATCCAGCCCCTCTGTGGTCAGGCTAGAGAATCTCACCATCTGTCTTTGTATTAGAACAGCCTGCGAGCAGGTATAAATTTTCAGATGGAAAACCAGGTGACAAATTCGGTTCTGAGTTACACTGGCGGAGAACCTCCTCTGAAATCAGTGGCGTTACTCTAGATTTACACTGGCATACCCGAGAGTAGACATTGGCCCCAGAAACTCAGACCCGTCAGGTCTCTTTCCTCTGGACCCCCATTTTGCATTAAGATTTTTCTATCGTACAAAGAAGGAGGCTGGGATTTTCAAAGACGCTCAGTGTTAGCTTACCTCTGCTCCCATTGAATCCAGTAGGCGTGTTACCATTGATTTCTGCCAGGGCAGAGTCAAGACACTACTGAGCACCTATGAAAATCCTTCCCTGAATGTTCTGCTGAGTGCGTGTTGCAATGAGATAATTTCAGTCTCGTTCCTCCACCTTATCCGAGTTATTGCGCTGGGTGGGCGAGGGAGGGTCTCTTGTCACACAACCATATGTCCCTCCCAAGAGTCTCTCTCCCCTCCAGTAGAAACGATCCTTGACACAGGAAGAAATTCTGAGAGGAAAGTAAGGGCTATGTGTGCAGTATTGCCAATGCCAAGAGTTCAAATATCATGCGTCAGCTCTCCAGAATTCATGAGCTCGACTTAAAAAGCCTGAGCTTTCCAGCCTTTTTTCCAGCTTTTCTCCATCGCCGTGAGAGCTAAAAACGTACTTTTCTTTCATAAAAAATGAAAGCTGAAAATTTCACAAGCTCAGGACCTGAAGCTTTCAGAAAAACATCGACTAGCACAAGACTCTTGGTAGAATCACCCAAGTTGGCAACACCCTGGTTCTCAGGCAGCGTACAACCAACAGGACCCAGGGCCTCCGTTTCATCAATAGTTTGACATCTCAGCTTCATAGCTTAAGGTACTAGAAACATTTGACCGAATTCTAGTTCTGTGGAGAAGAAATAACCGTGCTGCATCATCGCATTTATAGAGAGACTGTATTCAAAATGTGTATGCACATTGTGTGTGTGACAAACATACAAATTAGCCTGCGCTCTGACTGAATCATCTGCCACAGGATGGGCCATGATATTCTTGTGAGAATTACAGGCATTAGCCATTGTTCCTTTGCCTTACTCTACTAATAACAGTCCCCTCACATCTTGATAAGCAGCTTAATCAGCCTAGCACTCTTGATCCAGAAGGAGCACGGACAGCTGGGGTTTCTGATCTGAAAGATGGCTTGTAGAAAAGCTGACATGTTGAATTAATGTAAACTCTTCCTCCAATCATCAGTCTGGGAAAAGATCCTGCAGCCAAACTAGTTATACCATGGGCATGCATCACATAACATGTTGAGTTCGTTCTGGCTTTTGGTTTCTCCCTCATGCTGTGGTGCTAATTGTTTTGAAAGTGTCAGCAGGATTGTCACTCTGCTTTTGTGGATATTGAAACTGGGGTAAATTAATTGAAACAGAGCAGCTGATAACAATTCAGTGGCTGTGTTTTCAAATTGCCACTTCTTGTGCTGCCGCACCTCACAGTTGTACTTCTTTATCACACAGTTATGTGACAAACTGTGTCACTGAGTCTTATACCCTGTGGCTTTGTTTTTAAAACTTCTTATTTCATTATAAATACTCGCCGGTAAATGGACACCCAATATATTGCCTTTGCAACTCCGAGGCCAGGATGCAACGGTGTCTATTGTTAGCACCGTTCCCTCTAAGCTGTGTACATGTGCGCGCACCCACAGATCCTAAACCCCGCGCTCACGGTGAAACACCGCGCGCACAAAAAGTTGCACAGAAGCACAACAATTTGCACAGAAGAAATTTTTTGCGCACACGGCCTGTCAAAAATTAGAGGGAACATTGATTGTTAGGTTGCTCTGTTTCGTGTAGCCCAACAAAACTGGCGAAGATCTCTCCAGAGGAAGAGTTGTTAGCTCAGTGCTAGCTGTGAAAATAGATGAGACTTCCTCATGGCCCTCCTCAAGGCTTATTGACCCCAATTCTGGGGCTGAGGCCCATTCACACCAAGCTGGCAGCACAAAGGGGCTAGAATTAGCCCCTCGGAATACACCCTGTTCAGTGAGCCTCACCGACGGACATGGAGCTGGTGTAAAGGTTCTGTCCGCCCCTGGTATAGCAAGCCTGGCTGGAGTGCACTGCACTATAGCTATTCTCTGCTTCCCACAGCTGATGGAAAGCTAGAGGCCACTCTAAATTGCACTTGAATAGCCTTTAAAAGGCAGAGCAGCGAATTAAAGCATCTGTTCCCCCCTGCCCACACACACCCCCAGTTCGTTCCCCAAGCACAGGAATGGAGTAACTGAGAATCAGGCCCCCGGAGCTTAAGTAAAGTCCTGTGCAGGCTCCCCGGACAATGGGGTTAGTACTCAGTGCTGTAAATGCACACAGTGATTTGCAAGCATGTAAAAAGGAGTCAAATCCTGCCTCCCTTGTCCCCAAGCTGCCCCGTTCACTTCAGTGGGCTTACCCAGGTGTAACTAAGGGCAGAATTTGAGCCACGATTCTTTTCCCCAACAAGCTCGCAGTCAAGGCTGCGCTGCTTATATTTTTACAAGACATCTCCTCAAAGACTCTCTCCTTTTAAACTGTGACAAACTCCATGTACCCTGGGTGCTTGTACCTGCAGAGAAGAAGTGGGAGGGCCTGGGGAATCTGGTCCTTTGTAGCACACAGCCATAACCAAGGAGAAAAGCAGCACCATGGAGCAAACACATTTCTGCTAAGTGAATCTGAGGGGATTATCTCTGCTCTGCTCCTGAAAAATGTAACGGTACATTGACAGCCTCGCACAGTGTTTAGCTTGCATAGTGGGAAAGGGGCAGGAGGCTGCAGTAGGCTCCAGGGGTAGCCGGAGTAGAGCAGGATGACAAGAGACCCTCCCTCACCCAGCTGTTTTGGCTGAAAAAGGCAGCTCTTGGTTGACCGCAACATTTTGGTGAATTCATGTGGAATTCACCAAATTGTTTTTGTTGGGGGGGGGGTGGAATTTCAGAAAAAATCAAAATGTTTCGTTTTGATGTTTTGGAAACAACATTTTGACTTTTCAATTCGAAATGACATCTTCTTCTTCTTCCAAAATTGACATCACTTTTATTTTTCACCATTAAAACCAATTCCAAAACTGAATGAAAAGTTTGGGTTTGGGTTGAATAAAATGGTTCATTCAACCCAAATCAAAATGTTTATTCCACGTTTCAGTCTGAAAACTTTGCCATTTGGGTCGGCCCACCATGAATTTTCCAAAATTATTTTGTCAGGACAGCAGTGAACTGATAAATCCAGTTAATCGCACAACTCAATAAAAGGAGGTCAGACTAGATTATCATAATCTGGTCTTAATCTATGAATTTATTAACTTTCCATTTGGTGCGTTCTGAACCATTCCAAAAGAAAAATAAAATAAAGAAATCACTTGAATTATTTTGATTTGCGATTAAGGAGAGTAAGAAAGAATCTGCCCATAAATCTCCATTGGCGAGATAATGAACGAAATGTGCAATTCACTTTGTAGCAGTCAACTTGAATTTACTCACAGCACTGCCCCACAGTGGACAGACTGGGAAACTCTTGGCATTTAATGGTGCAGTACATAGACAACACAACCCTAACCTTTCTTCTATACTAAGGGTTTGTCCACATGGGACAGTATAAACTAAGGTGTGAACTTAAACTAATTTAGCTATAGTGGTGTATAACCCCCTGTGTGGACACTCTTATTCTGGTGTAAAAGTGCCTTTTTCAGTTTAGCTTATGTTGCTTGGGAAGCATTTAAGTTAAACCACAAAAAGCCACTTTTATATGAAAATAAGAGTATCCTCATGGGATTTCATATTGTTTTAACTATAAGGGTACCATTTTAACTGGCAAAGCTTTCCTGTGTAGACAAGCTTTTTTGTACACAGCATGGGAAGGAGGAAAGCAGGAAGAAAGAGCCAGAAGTTTAAGATGACAGTGAGCTTGAGAGATCGGACAACAGCATCGTTATCACAATGGGAGTTTCTTAAAAGTGGAAATTAAATAACCACTGAAGAGTAATCCATGAAGCAGAAAGAGGCTTGCATTTTCTTTTTTACACCTTTGTTGTTTGCTATTGTTGTTTTTTACACAAAGTAAAAAACATGCATCAAGAAATCACGTTCAACCCCAACTGGAGAGCAGGACATTGCAAAGAGAACAAACTGCTATCTGATGCTCATCCTTTGTCACAAAGCTGAAATAAACAACAGTATTTCTTAAATATTAATACTGTTTGTATTTTCTAATCTTTCAGAAATTATTAGGGGAGTGAATCTATATAGACATACACACCCCCAAACTGTTTTGAAGAAGAAGTTAGATAGTACATATGTGTCACCATTAAAATATTCACAAAGGCTGTTGCAAGTAGTTAATTTTAACACAGCATTTGTAGTATTTACCGCACCGATGTATGTAGGGCACTCAGCCTGTGAAAGGTTGAGAGAAGCGGAAGCTCTGTCTGCCCATAGCTCAAGTAAACTGAGGTCATGTCTATACAAGGCAAATTGACCAGCATAGCTATTTAAGTGTAGCTATTCCAGAATAGTTATTCTGATATTTGGGAATAACTCCTCTGTGTGGGCTCTCTATTCGGGAATGAAGTCACTTTTAGTCTGGAATAGAACGTCCACACAGGGGTAGCTATTGTGGAATAGCAATGCTCTGGAATAGCAATGCCAGCCAATTTCCCCATGTAGACAGCCCCCGAGAGCACAGGGCAATTTCCTTGTCAATGTTCCCCTGCTCTAACATGGAGGGACAAATTATAGGGATTAAGGTTAGTTCAGTTTCCTGGCCAGTTTGGTCCCTGGTGTCCCTGCTGAGCCTTCCAACAAAGGTGCCGTTTATGGCTGTGTCTCTTGTGGTGTGGATATCTGTCCATAAAACCTGAGGCCACCAACAATAACATCGGCCTCTTCTAATGGTTTTTCAGTCACTGTGGACCCAGGTTAAACCCAAACTGTTGTCCTCAAAGCGAAGGGCTCCGTATCCAAATACCAGCCCCCTGAAGGCTGATACTGTGATATTTCTGGAGCAGCAATTGTTGTTGTTAATGATTTAAAAACACATCTCACTTGCATAGTGCATGTTTGTATTGTCTCCAACAAAACAAAAAGAAGCTACAGCCCAGCGAGGTTAAGTGAATTGCCCCAAGGCACAGAGCTGAAAAGTGGCAAAATCAGGTCTGCTGGCTCCCAGCCCCTCCTCTAATCACTAGACCACACTGCCTGGCAGCGGAGAGATCGCTTAATAAAATTACTTCTTAAGTAACAACACCAGTCAAATCACATTATAATCGCATTAAAGCCACAATAGTGACAGCAAAGGCACAGTTAATCACCTGCGGGCTTCCCCACGCTACTGACATCAGGAGCCATCCAGCCAGTTATAAATCTAGTCAGCATTTAAAACCGAGACCTCGGGAACAGTATGTTTTCCCTTGTCTCCGTGGGCAAGGACAACACACTACAAGTACCAAGGGTACAACTGTCAGTACAACAGAATGAACTGTCAGGCCGGACTCCAGTTATGGCCAGCGCTTTGATCGTAAAACCTGTTTGATTGAGAAATGAAATGCTGAGGCTGCGTGTCCTTTACAGGGGGTGTTTTTCAGGTTTAAACTAAAGTGACTCAACAGGAACTTGGCGCAAAGGGCAGATGCAGAGTGAGTTGCCCTTTCTATATGGGACCAGTGGATCGTCCCCTCTATTTGTTTTGGATCATCTAGTCAGTCCCCTCTGTAGATTCTTTATCTTCCAGCACACTCAGAAGTCTAATGTCCCTGACTGTGATGGGGTTCTCCAGCTGTTTACTTCCAATAGAAAACATAAGCTCTTTGGGGGCAGAGACTGTCTCTTTGCAATATGTTTGGGCAACCCCTAGTGCAAGGAGGCCTTGGACTATGACTGGGCCTTCTATGTGCTACCGCAATACCAATAATAATTGTCTCTCCCTGTCATGGCTAGCTGATAGTGTAACAGCTCAAGGAAGAGTTAATAGCTGAAGCGTGTAAGGTGTTATGCCATGAACTGGCCCAGCAATCCCAGTAAAGAACTGTATGTTGCTCTTACTGACAAAGCAACCTCCATGCTGCTCCCGCAACAGAGGCATTATCTGAATGAAACTTCCCTATGTGGGGTGGGGGAGGTTCTGTGGTTCAGTTGCTGGAGAATGTGACAAAGTTCAGTCTGATCAAGAACTTTGAGAGTCAGGAATCTCCTGTTTAAAAATATGAAGTTCTGGTAACATCACTGTTTGGAAGGTCCACAGTTTTCTACTCAAACAAGGCTTTGATTCAGCAATACACTTAAGTATAAGCTCAACTTTAAGTGTGTGAATAGTCCCTTTGAAATCAATGGCTCTAATTGTGTACTTGAATTCTTTGCCGGTTGAAGGCCATAAGCCTACTCCAGCTGAAGTCAAGGACAAAACTGCCAATGACAGCAAAATCCAGGCCTTTCCAGGCAAAATCCTCAACTAACTTATAAAAGGTTACTTAACTACATTCTCCCCTTCAGCTTTTTTTGGCTCCTGGCACACAAGTTTGTTTTCTCTGTTAGTCAGCTGATGACACATACCACTAAACCCCTCTGCTAAATGTGCACGTCTCGTTTGAAACTGCCTGGAGGTGTTTAATTAGGGCTCAGTTCTAGCACACACTGCCACAGCTTCCACATCTTATTTTTTAAAAAAATATATCCCCGCTCTGTAAGCATTTAGTGTGACATCAGTGCTCATTTCCCGGATGGCAGCTGGATTAACACAGTGACTCTTCAGCTCCAGCTGCTGTGCTTTGCGAGAGATGTTCTGGCCGACACCTACCTTCCTGTTGTAATTATTGGGTTTACACATTTGCCCCAATCGCAAGTTCAGCGGTGGGAAACCGCCTGGAACATTTTGTAATCGCATATGATGATGGTCATGAAAAACGGTACAAAAGGAAGACAGGAAAACGAGATTAGTCCAAACAAAAAGGTCTTCTTCTATAATTCAACAGCGGTGCTAAAATCATGTCTTGTAAACAAACAAAGTGTAAAACCAAAAATCAATAAACCAGAATTGGTGTGTCAAAAATTAGGCCTAATTGGTATGCATCCCTCCCTCCCTTTTGGAGTACTTAAAAAAAACAGTCAGACTTTCAAGGGAAAATCAGGGAGGGACAAACGCAAACCAAGACTAACTTTAAAAAAAACGAGAAACGGGGAATGCCCAAGCTTCACCATCACAGCTGCCACCCCATCCCCACAGACACACACACTGCTCCTGGGACCCCAAGATCCAGCGTGATGCCATTGGGCCTTTGTCATCCTGATCCCAAGAGATCTCTTGACCAGAGTGAGGGACCCAGATAACATCACCACCTCCACCACTCCTCTAAATCCCAACCATCTTCTGGGATGTGAGACTTTTGTCACACACCCGCTGGTGTGTCCTTTTCCTTCCCCACCTTCTTTTCTTTCCTATCTCTCGCTTTTTTCCTTCTGTCTACTAAGAGTCTGGCTTAGCCTTGCAATGCTGTTGTAAGCCTGTGACCAGAGCAACAGCTGAAAGCAATGCCTTAAACAGCCCAGTCCCGGTACAAGTTTGCCAGGTCTCAGAGTGGCCGATAAGACCATGGGCTGGGCCTGTGTTTCTATAGCAGTGAGTCAACACCAGGGGCAGAAGCTGTATTTTCTATCTTTACTGTTCTAGTCTTTGCCCTTTTGTTTGTGTTTGCCTTGTTTTGTCTTGTAGGAAACAGGACTGGACTTTCACAACAGCTTCAATCCATCAAACTAATTTATTCTCTTTTCCCTAAAAATATAGTTAGTAGCGTCTTTCATAGCAGCAAAGAGCCTGTCAAACAAGAGGGGATTTCTTTCTAACAATTCTTTTCAGCAACAGGGAAAGGGAACAAGGGACGTTGTTACAATAAAACCTTATTTAATACTTTACACTGCAAATGTTTTAACTGTTTTTCTGTAGCTTTAATACAGGATACAATCAATTAATGGTCTGTTTGCCATGGTCTGAAGCCAGCCGAGGTCTCTGTAAACCAAACGCAATCCTTGTTT
The DNA here is from genome assembly GCF_965152275.1 of Natator depressus. Classification (NCBI taxonomy): domain Eukaryota; kingdom Metazoa; phylum Chordata; order Testudines; family Cheloniidae; genus Natator; species Natator depressus. The sequence continues at coordinate 14,000,032 of NC_134244.1, read as the reverse complement.
CAAACGGTTTACTGCTAGCTAGTTACAGGGTGAAGTTAACACCTTTGACACTGTGGGCTCATCTATTCCATCTAAATTAATACAACACTCCCAGCCGGCCAGTCCCACTCATCCGCTGCAGCAAAGTGGCTTGGTTGGTTCCAGGAGGAAGTTCAGACCTTATCATCACTTGAACGTCAGTGCTGGTTGAAAGAGAACTTATTTTGCAGACTTTAAGTGTATAATACTTTAACAGAAGGAAAAAGAGAACTGAACATTAGTTTGGTATGACAGAGCCAAGACTAAATTAATTCCTGAATTCCCGCTCTCCAGCCTCCGTTTGGATCTGTGCTCTTCACCTCTCCTTGGGTATAGATCTTCATTTTGCTGCTTGCAACCCCCGCTGCTCTAATTGCTCCATTTCATTTTGTTGTTTGGCTCTGCCCTGATATGTTTGTTATCTGCCTGGTTTTGGCGCTGTCCACAAATTAGAGCAAGGTTAAATATGCACCAAATACCCAGTATGAAATAGCCATGTAGCATATGGAGACACAGCTGCCGACTCTGTGGGTGCTCTGAGGCTCAAGCACCCACCAGAAAATATAGGGGGTGCTCAGCACCCGCAGGACTGGATGAATCTTTTGTGGGCCCCAGCACCAGGAGCGTGACCCTGCCCCCTCTCAGCCTCTTTACCCCCCACCACAGGCCCTGCCCATGCTCCATCCTGAGGCCCCGCCCCCTCTCAGCCTCTTCCCAGAGGCCCCACTCCCGCTTAGCCCCTTCCCCCCGAGGCTTCGCCCACCATTCTGACCCGCGGCCCTGCCCCCGCTTAACCTCTTCCCCCCTAAGGCCCTGCCCACCGCTCACATGGCGGGGAAAGGCAGAGAGAAACACCCACCAGCAAAAACAAAAGCCAGCACCAGTGTATGGAGATGTACCTGGGCTTTTTTCCTTTTAGTTTAGTTGGCCCAAAATTATCTGGAAACATTAAAAGTGCCCTGTCCTGAGTTTTGCAACAGGTAGGAACGATCATGCTTTGAAGACTGATGTGGTTCATCACTTTGCTCCATGGACCAAAATTTGAGACTCACTGGATTAACCGAACAATGCTTGTCTCATTCTTTCCCGCTCATTCAGTTCTGCCATTGACTTCAGTGGAGCCAGGATTTTACCCATTGTGTTCAAACTACTGCAATCTCTTCGCACATTTCAATACAGTGATTTGCAATTCCCGCAAAGTCTGATGTAAAAGAGTTAAAGGAAATTGTACCTATTTTGCTCCTTTCCAATATGTGAAATTTCACAAGTGACTGCAAAATCCTGTCACACTTATTTTAGGCTGAGAGGTGTTTCTTTCTTTTTTAAACATTCAGCGTGCCTATGTGAACAATGCTATCACTGAAGTGCTTGGAGCTGTACAAGCAAGGTCAATCCCTGCCTCAAAGAGTTTACCGTCCAAAGGCCAGACACAGCTAATCCAAACCTTAACGGCGCACACAGAGGAGGTGTTAGCGAAGATCGTTAAACAGATGCACTGGTGTGGGTTTCACCTTCTGTCCTTTCCTCCTCCTGGGAACACAGCTGATGCTGAGTATCACCACACCTAATTTTTAGGCACCTTGAAAATTGCTAGGATTCACAAAGCCTGAGTTAGGCACCTAGGTGCCCAATGTAAAGAATGGGGAGATATGGGCACCTCAGGATGGACTTCACAAAAGCCAGCATGCCAGGTGGCTCCTCGCCTAAACTAGCCAAATTTGACACGATAAGGGTTGTGTGCTAAGCCCTGCCCCGCTCTCAGAGCGATGCACCCACAGCCAGGCTGCAGGAAAATGCCTCCCTCGGTTTGGAATTCGCAGCTGCAAACATGCAGAGTTAATAACTTTTAGCCCAGTGATTAGGGCACTCTCCTAGGATGCAGGAGATCCCCGGGCTCAAGGCCTCCCTCTGCCTGAAGGAGAGAAGGGAAGTGCACAGGGCTCTGCCATGGCTCAGGTGAGTGCTCTAACCACTAGATACAGGGTATTCTGATGTGGGGCTCCTTCACGCTCTCCGGCTGAAGCTGTTGCACTGTGGATTAAATAATGACCGAATCACTGGGCCCGAGCGAGGAAGCATGAGAATGATGCTGTAGCTTGGTGGTTAGAACACCCGTGTGGGAGCCCCAGAAACCGGGCCCCTGCTGCGATGACTTTTAAAATGACTTGGCTCCAGGAGAACACCTTCAGCAGGAGAGCCTGAGGGAGGCCCACGCCAGACTATCCAATAGCTCAGTGATTAGCACACTCCCCTGAGCTGCCCGCAGCAGCTCTCTATTGAAATCCCTTCGCCCCGTCAGGCAGAGGAAGGATTTGAGGCAGGGTTAGCCACTGGGCTCAAAGCTATCAGGGTCCTCCCCTCCCTGGAGTAAGTTTGCGTACGTTCACCTATAGGAGCCCGAGCTGGTAGGCAGGCTTTGATTCCACCCACCAGATCGGCCCCCACAAACCAGTCAGGCAGGGGAATGCCTGTCGTCACTCAGTCTGTGCATCGCTGTGGGGCTTAGGTGTCCGGACCCCTGGGCGCACTGAGGCAAAACCATAGGTACCAAGAGAACGTTTACTGCCAACGTTTCGGCGCGGAGCATGTTTAGCAGCTCCTGAGCACGGGGGCAGCAACGGAGCGAGGCGCTTGCGATGCCGAGTGGGGTCTGATTCTGGGATTTAGGCAGACGAAGTAGCAGTTAGTCCTTTTGTGGCCGCAGTGCTAAGCACTGACTCTGTGCTCAGCCTGGCTCTAGCTAGCTGTTGCTTACGTGAATGCCACCAACAAAAAAGTTCACAAATTCAATCAGCCACAGAAAGGAAGCACCAAGGATTACAAAACAGACCAGGAGCAGGGGGGAGGAAAGAGTATTTTTTATTTAAGCTCCTCTTTAAAATGAGCCGGCTATACCAGAAATAGATTAACCAGATGTATTGTGCACCTAGCAATGGTCTGCTGCTTCTGGAATAACTCTGCTCGTTTTGTAGGACCTCCATTTCTTATGCAACTGACTTGGATTTCATTTCCCACTGATCTCAACACAGTCACCCTCCGACAATGCACTGCAGCCCTCGTCTGCAGAGTCTGCGAATGCTGCGCAGGTGAATGTCAAGCTGGAGGTAGTGGATGAAGGTAGACGCTCCTCTGTGGGGCTCACCCCTATAAAGTATTGTTCTGTGATTCGTTTATGTCCCGAAAAGATTTAGGCCCAACACCAGGCTGACTGAAGGGTGAGCCAGCAGTTCCATGGTAGCCCCCATTTTGCAGATGTAAAGTCTTTAATACGGGACACTTGGTCTGAGATTAAATTAGAGCTGCTCAAACAATTCTGGATGTAATAGACCAGAAGTTCCCTCCCCCACATTTACCCAACATTTAAAATGAGCCAAAACTTTCATATGGAGATTAAACAATCATGTCTGTGATCCCACCTGAGCCTGGAGGGGCGGAGTCAAACTACCACAACTAGGGTGGCTGAATATAAACCCCATTCTATTGATATTTCGACGCCGCCGTTTCAGCTGGACGTTACGTCGTCTTCTTATGGGGCCTGATCCTGTGTTGTGATGTGCAACTGCAGCTACCAGGGACTCCAGTGGGGTCTGTGGGTGCTCAGCCAGCGGAACAGCCCAGCTGATGACTGCTTGGGCTGGTCAGGATTTAGGGAAACCCTGTGCGTAACTGGGCAGTATGGGTTCTGTTAGTCAGCTTGGGAGCTGGAGAACCCGAGAAAGTTACAGGGTCTGTCTGTATCCAGCAGCCTTCATGAAGATTTCGGAATCCTTTCTCGTCTTTACCACAAGGGGCAGCGCAGGAGGAATGGCACAGCTTGAAGCCCATGTCTCAATGTTCACTTCCCTGAAAGGCACAGGATCTGCCACATCCCTCTCCCCTTACTTTGTAGTGTGAGCTATTTCCATGTCATTGTGCATAGGTGGCGGGTATCGAAGGCCAGGGGAGACTAAACCTCCCCAACCCAGGCCGCGGCCCCACCCACACTCCCCCGAGGCCCAGCCCTCGCTCCCCCGCAAGGCCGGCGGGAGCTTAGTCCAGCCAGTGGCCTGGAGCTCAGGGCCTGGGCCAGCGGCCAGGGGTGGCTTGGGCCAGCTGGCAGCCCGAGGCAACTCGCGCCAGCCAGCCAGCACAGCTGGGTCAGCTCAGGATGGCACAGCTAGGGCAGGCCAACTGGGGCTCCTCCAGCCATGGGCAGGGGGCTCGAGGCTCCTCTGGCCGCGGGGGTGGGGCTCGGGGCTCCGGCCATTGGGAGAGGGGGGCTTGGGGCTCTAGTGGGTGGGGCCTCGGGCAGAAGGGGCCAGGCTGGCAACTAGCCTCCCTGAAGGGGGGATTCAGTCGCTGCCCACATCATTGTGTTCTTGCGTGCAGTATTGGGTCACAGTATCAGCTCTGCATCTGTCAGATGAAAGGAAGCACTCGTTGCAATCCACCCACTGATTTCTGAGCCAAAAGTCCTTCAAAGAATGTTGCACAAATCCACAAATGCTAGAGATTACATTTAGATCTCTGACTGAGATGAAAAAAGCTCGTGCAGCCCAGAGAATGCCCTACTGGCCATCCACACAGAAGCTCAAAAGTCTTCCTAAAGCCAAGTGCCATTTGATTTGCATTGTCTTAGGGGTCTGTTTTCCTCTGTAGATGTGTGTAACTTTCAGTAAGGTCAACGGGAGTTATGTGCAGAGGAAAACTTGCAATTATCTCTAGATCCAACTTTTCCAGGTGGTAAAACTTACACGTTTGGCAAAAGCCTCCCATTTTGGGCCAAAGCTCCCCCCCCTTTCAGATAATGACCATCACAAACACAGAGCATAAAGATCTGGAAGGCCAGCAAGATACAAGCAGCTTCAACAACTTGGTAGAGAGGTTGCCATCAGCTGCTAAAACGCTTAACCTGTTCCAAATTTCAGACACCCACTGTGTCAATCTAAGAGAAGACTATGGCCCCTCATAGGCATTTCCCTATGTTCCTTTGCAATCTCTAATGTGCACAGGGACTGCTTTACCTTATGTTCATTATTTTGTTTATTTACATTTTTGCAGGGAAGCTATTTCAATATCTCCCTGGGCTAGGTGGTCAACAGTCCTTATAATTACCAAACTGGTTTGCACATCGCTCCCCACAAAGCCAGGCCAATATAGGCAGCGTACTTTTTAAATATTATTTTTATTATTTTTTCAAACAGTAAAAGAGAGAAGCTGGCAACGTTAAGCGTGTGTTTTTCCTTAAAATTACATTAAAGTGCTAAGTGAAGTGAGAAGAACACCCTTAATGCTGCATTTGGTTATATGCTGGAAATCATGACCATAAAGTCAGTAATGATGACACTGACCCTGGTGCTTTCTTGAGCAATGGTTTCTAAAGGGGAAGCAAACACACTGTGGTGAAATCAGCATACCGCCCACTTTAAAACTAACGTGTGCATATGATGCAGGCATGTCAAGGATTCAGGCACTTGAAAATATCAGCCAGTGTCCTGTGGCATAACTGTGAGGGTCCAAGTTATACTTCTGCCATTGATGAAGCTTAGCATCTAATTTTGGAGGTGTACTACTTGTGCTAAAGGACAATTTCAAAAGTAAGTCACTCCCCACAAACACAGTCCTTTTCATCTGGCCCACTCAATCCGTTATAAAGTAGTGAAGATGGGAAACTAAGATGGACTAAAAGAAAAGGAGTACTTGTGGCACCTTAGAAACTAACCAATTTATTTGAGCATGAGCTTTCGTGAGCTACAGCTCACTTCATCGGATGCTGTAGCTCACAAAAGCTCATGCTCAAATAAATTGGTTAGTCTCTAAGGTGCCACAAGTACTCCTTTTCTTTTTGCGAATACAGACTAACACGGCTGTTACTCTGAAACCTAAGATGGACTAGTTAAATAACTGGCCCCAAATTACAGTGAGTGTCAGAGATTAGCACTCAGGAGGCCTGACTCCCAGCCCTGTGCTTGTACTGCTGACCATGCAGCCCACCCTCTGTATTGTTCGTGCAAACCAGCAGCTGTCCCGTGATATATCATAAATAACAGAGCCAGCCGTACTACAGTTTAAGTTGACTGTGCAAACAAATCAACCAGAGTTCAGCAGCACCGTTCATAGATTTTAACACCAGAAGGAATCATTGCAATAATCCAGTCTGGCTTCCCGTATAACACAGGCCATCGTAGTTCACCCAAGAGTGAGTGAGGTGACAAATACGTAGCCAGATAGCTAAGAAAACCTGCTATTGCAAAACATAAACTGGCATCCATGTTACCAGGCAACTTTACTTTTCCATTGCCTAGGCAGCTAGGCAGAGAAATCAAATCTGAAGAGCAATTTAAACTATCCGTTTAAAGGCTGATGCTCATGGACTTTAAGGTCAGAAAGGGACCACCATAATCATCTAGTCTGTCCTCCGGCGCATTGGAGGCCACAGAACCTCACCCACCCCCCACTCCTGTAATAGACCTCTAACTCTGGCTGAGTTACTGAAGTCCTCAATGCATGATTTAAAGACTTCAAGTTACAGAGAATCCACCATTTACATTAGTTTAAACCTGCAAGTAACATGTGCCCCAAGTTGCAGAGGAAGGCAAAAAAAAAAAAAAAAAAAACCCAGGGTCTCTGCCTAAGTTCCCTCTAAACTGCACGACCGCACAGCTGGCTGTTAAGCCCCGCACAGGGGCTCAGGGCTGCAGTGGGGAGAGACGCCCCTCCCTCAGCCCAGCTCAGCCCCACCAGAGCTGCCGCTGGGGAGAGGCGCCTCTCCCCCAGCCCCGAGCTGCTGCGGTGAGAGAGGGCTGAGGTGGGGAGTCCTCTCTCCCCGCCCCAGCCCCGGGACAACCTGCACCCCCAAACCCCTCATCCCTGGCCCCACCCCAGAGCCTGCACCCCCTGCTCCCCAACCCTCTGCCCCAGCCCTGAGCCCCCTCCAGCACCCCAAAAACCTCATCCCCAGCTCCACCCCAAAGCCCACACACCTAGCCAGAGCCCTCATTCCCCCACACCCCAAACCTGTGCCCCATTCCTGAGTCCCCTCCCGCACCCCAAACACCTCATCCCCAGCTCCGCCCCAAAGCCCACACACCTAGCCAGAGCCCTCATCCCCCCACACCCCAACCCTCTGCCCTACCCCTGATCCCCCTCCCACACTCTGAACCCCTTGGCCCCACCCCCACCCCATGAATTTTGTTATGTGCACCAATATGAAGGTGATGTGTCTGTATTCTCTGTAGTAACTCAGAGCCTGCCCCACCTAGTGTCCCATCACTGGCTGTTGGAAATATTTGCTGGATGACTTCTGCTTAAGAGGGCTATAAACCAAGATGAATTCATCCTTCTACTTCCTTGCAGCAATTACTTGCCATTTAAGGCCCACATAAGAAAGGAAAACTTGGCAGTCCTAGTAATCTAGTAATAGGGAAAGACAGACAGCTTTTAGGTAGCTATTGCACTAACTCAAAAGGAAATTAGTCTAGACACCTATCAAGAGTTCTGTTTTGTCATTAGACTTGAAAGAGAAGGTAGTATTTTGGACTTCTGCCCCCCATTCCTCAATAAATATATATAAAATCAAGGTGATCTTTTGCACCCTGGGTTTATGTAGGGCTCACAGTAGTTCATCAGTTTGTTTTCACACCATTCACTTTTTTTTTTTTTTTTTTTTTTTGGTGGTATTGTGATTCTCAGAAAATGACACTCACCAATGAATTCAGGGGTCTTTATTTGGATTTGGGCTATTCTGTGAAAAAAGAACAGCCACCCAATGCTCAGGGCAGCCCCACGCTTGCTTTCAAAAAGCACTCATGTAAATTCACAGGCTTACCAGCTACCCAAGAGCCAATCAAAGGTTCAGGGACAATATAACAAAAATTAATTAACCACCCGTCAAAACCTCCACTGGAGTCACACGCTTACAGGCCCTGAACCCTGCACCATTCGCGTCAGTGAGAGCTTTGCCATTGACTCCAATGAGGGTAAGCCCATGGCACGTTAGCCAGCAATGCTCTCCTTATATCTTAGAGAGAGAAAAATGACCCTCACAGCAGGCCCTGAAGGCTAACATACTTGGGCTGTGACAGAGCAAACGAGGCTGAACAAGCAAAACACCGGAAGGAAAGAATCTCATGGAAATCAACTCATGTACATCTCATGGAAATCAATCCGCCTAGGGGAGGGAGGGGTATCAAAAGTGGAGCCACATGACCAGCGATTCCCCTTCCAGCCTCTCCTCCCTAAGTGGAGGGTTTCACAATGGGAGGCGGACGGCGCCTAAGTGGACGCTGCATCCGGCAACACTAGGCTGGGAATCTCCACAGGTGTTAGTGGTGCTGGAGGGCTCTCATCCCTCCTCGCAGCCTAAGCTGCAGATCCAGATTTCCCCACAAAAAGGCGTCCCCAAGATGTGCAGAAGGGGGAGATCCATGACGCCGAGGCAGCAGTTCCCCTCTTCCAGCCTCCCCCAAAAGAGCTCCCAGGAGGTCAGTAGCCCTGTTGTCCTGCATTGGGAGTGAATTAAAGACAGAGTGATAACTGTAAATCCCAGGGAGGTCCCTTGCGTTAGGCTGATTGCGTTTAGCCCTTTTTTGACGTAGATGTTTGTTTTTTCGTTTCATCCGGAATTCTGCCTGATAATATTTTTTAAAAGCAACCCAATAAAAAGTTGACACAGGACGGACTTCTGTGGGTACTAGCGTGCAGCAGATCCGCCGGCTTTTGCACAGTACACTGATTGCACATTGACAGCGGATGCTTTGTTCGAGCTGGATGCAGCACTGTGATTCACTCAACCTGGAAAGGTTTAACTGGGATTAGTGTAGTAGTCTTACTATGCATAACGATGTCTTCCGGCGACATTACAGTGTATGCTGTCAATATGTAATAAGAATGCTATGCATTGTGCATTATGGAGTTTTGGGAATCAAGGGGATTTTTGTATATTAATTGCACCCACAAGAAAGACATAGGAAGTGATTGGCTTAATTAGCTCTATTATTTCTCACACAAATAGTTAAATTACATTGCTATCACTCTCTTACATGATGCTCGCTTTTCAAAGGGACACACTGCAGTCTACAGCCCAAACCCCTCACAGGGGCAACGCAATGGTACGCCAACTCCCTGGAAGAAATCGAGGCCTGTTGTGCCTCAAGGACATACGGGGCTCCTAGGGAGGTTGCTAGCTGGCTGGTGAGAGGAGCCTATGCTACCCTCTTTGCAAATGTGGCGTTATCGTATCCTTTGAGTGCAAAGACTCTCATTATCAGGGTGGGGCATAGGGGGATCAGAACTTCCTTGAACCTTCTTCCTTTCTTCTGCACCTGGGAAGGGACTGGGTACAATATGGCCCTAAAGATCTATTGCTTCTTATGCCTACACAGCACAATGTGGCTCCCAATTGTCAAATGTGGGTGTCGGACATCAGCTGCATTTAGTGCACCTACGGACAGATTCTGATTTCAATGACGTTGGTGTAAATTCCAAGTAACACGATTCAACAGGAGTTTTGCTGAATGTACACCAGCATAGCTGGGAGTAGAATTTGGCCACATAAATTCCCATTACAGGCAGCTAAATGCCAAAGTAGTTTATTTCCAAACCTAAAAACGCAATGTACAATTTTTAAAAAGTAAACCCCAGGTGGATCTGATCTCCTCTACCTTATGCATTCACAGCCTGTAACAATTCACTGTGAACAGGAAGCTTAAGAAACAGACTCAAACTTTATAATGGAAACGCAAGACACAAAATAAAAAGCAAAGAAGTGCATCTCCAAATCTCAAGATCCTCCCCAAGGAACTAAACAACCTCTACATTATCATAACATTTAAATAGAGTCTTAAAACAAAACAGGATGAAGCTGATTCTCAAACTTTTTCATAGCATGGGCCACATCTTCATAGAAAGATGATCTCAGGGACTCCTCCCCTCCCATTCTCACACACAAGTCCCCTCCATTTAAGCTCAATGGGTATAACCTCATTTCTCTCTCATAATCAAGTAACTAGCAATTGGTTACGTGGAGCAACATTAAGAAAACATTTAATCTGTTTTTAGCTTCTTTTAATGAGATTCAGCAGCTGCAAACAAAAAGGAGAGCTGGGACCATGCGAATGATCAGTCCCTGTGGACCACAAGCAGATGTCCACAGATCACTGTACTAAAAATGTACTGTCAGAAATAATCATGCACTAGCAGGGATGTGGATTGGGTCAGCGCATTGCTCCTTTCTGTTTCTAACCTGAATCATTCCATAAAACGAAGTGAGAGAGACATCGTCACAGGTTCATAAAGGGAAACGGCAGCTGTTGTATTAGAAGCTAAAATGTGCAGTGCACTTCAATTGGAGGAGCCCAAAGAAGGACTGGAAACCAGACATTTATAGTCCTCTTCTTGGCAAACAAATGTTGTCATAATTCACAGTACCAAACCCCCTACTCCTGCAGGTTTAGACTGCACCAGCTTTGTGCATTTCAGTTTGGCTGTAATCAGTAAGAGCCAGCTCTTGAGAGGCACTGAGCCATGGACTACAATGGGATTTGCAGCTGCTCAGTAACTCTCAGGATTTGGCCCTCAAAAACTTGGGGCCAAATTTTTAAAGGAATTTAGGTGCTTAACTTCCACTGAAATAAAAATCTCCCCCCACGCCCATTCTCAGTGTCTCCATTCCTGCACTTGACACAGGACCTGAGGGGAGCAAAGGTAATTCTAATGTATGTTTGCACCTCACCTAGGGGCCTTGGTAAGTGAAGAATAGCCAAACCAATGTGTGCTGCAGCCCCACCCCACCCCCCTTCACTCACCCAACAGGTGATGTCCCTGCCCTCAGGAGACCCTCTGTGCCAAGGGCTGCAAGAGAAGATGGGAAAGAGCTTCTGCACCAGCTGGGGAACCCCCTTACACTGGGGATACTCCCTAGGGACCACTTCTGCCCTCTTTATGGCCTCACCACATGGCCAGAGTAGCATCACAGTCTTAGTGCTACTGAGAATCTGGCCCTAGATTGGCATATTTGTAAGAACAGAGGGGTATGTTGGAGTCCAAAGGCGAAGGCGAATGATTCTGCTTTGTGTGTTAGACACATTGTCCTTCCCCGTTCCTTAGAACCTGAACCCCTCCATACTAACAAAGAGACTGGAACCATCCGGGTAGCATCCCTGGGCTGGCCTAATATTGACTGGGTTCCTGAGCTAATTTTGATCATGTTTTGTTCAAAGTTGTTCCCGGGCTTAGTTGCAGATCATGCTCCAGCACAAACTGCCATTTCAAAGCCCCAGCGAGTTTGAAATGTAAGTGTGGGGTATTGGCGTAGATCCCCATGCCTCACTGAGAAAAGAGACCCCCATATTAGAAATTCCTCCAAAATTGTGCAACAACATCCTGACATACCCACCCCACAAATGCTCTGCTGGATATCTACATATTTCATGTTATTAACTGAGTCCTGGGAGTGACCTTCAGAGGCTAGGTTTGGAGAAACATGCTAAAGTTGGCAGGTTTATTCAACTGTATTATTAGATGAGCCTTGTTTTGTCATCAGGTGTGAAATCTCCTAAGACCAGGCTCTCTCATGTGAATTCCTGTGCATCAGCTGGATGGGAAATTCCTAATTTATCTTGCCCTATTCTGTTATTTACATTTCCAGTACCAGCTCCAGCTAGGTAATGCAAAAGCTCACCAAAAACAAAACAAAATAAAGTAACCAAACTGTTTTGAATCGCAGAGGTTTGGGTCTGGTTTGGTTCAAGTTTGGGATGAAGATTCAAGTCAATCTTTATTTTAGCCTAACTGGCTCAAGCATTGCAGCTAATGAGAAGAGACAGAGACAGTCCTGAGACACAAGGTCTAGATCCGGATCAGAACTTTCCCAGAGTTCAGTCCGATCAGAATAAGGTAACCATCACCCTCTGTTACAAAAGTTATGAAAAATATATGGCGTAAACTTAAAAACAGACCTACGTGCTATTCTCCCTGTCTTCAAAGGGTGCCTAAATGTGTGGGGACGTTTTTATTCTATGGAATAAACAGGAAGCCACAGAATGAATATTCACCAAAACCAACCTCCCTGATTTGTTTTTATTGCACTTCACAGATAAACCCATCTTGGACATTGGGGTCCGCTCCTGTGTACAAGGGGACAAAGAAGCATTAAAATCACCATGTAAATTGTTAAAAGTGAGATTCAAAAATGCAAGGGGTTCTCAGCAGCGGTCGGATCAATAAAACATGTGTAAAGCTAGTCAGCGTAATAGCTAAAGGCAAAAGGAGAAGTAGGACCATCTTACACACTCCCTTCCCTGCAAAGCCAATATGACCAGAGCCAGCCAAGGCAGTAATCATGGGCCTGATCCTGAGAGGGGCTGAGCACTCCACAGTCAGGACACAGGCCAAATGTTTTGAACTTGAGGATTTGAAGTTAGGCATTTGACTAAAAGAGATGCGATGTTTCTGAAGTGCTGAGCACCCACAGCTCCCACCTCTCTTAGGTACTTACAGGGCCACCATTCCCATAGAACCTCACAATCTGAAATGTATTTATCCTCACAAACATCACTGTGAAGTAGGGAAGGGCTGTTATCCCCTTTTTACAGATGGGGAACTGAGGCACACAGACAAGACGTGAGTTGCCCAAGGCCACATAGGAAATCTGTGGCAGAGTGGGGAACTGAACCCCACTGAGTATCCTAACCACTGGCCCATCCTTCCTCTCTTCCTCCTCAAACTCATGGATTTGGGTGCCTACCGTACCAAGTGTATTGACCATATGTGACAGCTTGGAGTTTCCCAGGTTCTGAGCTGAGTAGGAAACTCATGGGCCTGCCAGACCAGTTACAGGACCACAGAGGTTGTGAACTGACTGCTTTGCCTTCCCCCTCCCCCCTGGAACTGGCAGTTCTGCTCGTGCTGCAAGCCACACAAATCAGAAGATCCACCAAGCAGCCAGAAGCTTGCCTGGCTCTGCCATTCCTGTTGTCATTTAGGCAGTGGTACTATCTGCAAGCAAGCACCAAGCTAACTTTTTCAACTCTAGATTACTTTCCCGGTCTCAGTGCAGTTACTTAGGAGGCATAAAGCCCAGGGCTTGGATACCACAGGGATGGTCTCAGAACTGAATAGACTAGAATGCTGTGCACAATTGCCACGACAGCAGATGTCAAGCAATTGCCATGCAGGTCCTTCCGAAAGCAATCGCAGAGGGCTTTCCAACGAAGAGAGGAAAATAAAACGGCCGAGAGGAACAGAGGGAGACATTCATTGTATCGATTGTGTAAACTGTCACTGGAATGGCAATAAGCATTTTCGATGCCATGCCAGGGAGTAATCCAGCCTGATAATTAGTACATGGGAGATAAGTGGAAAATCAGATGTCTGGTGAGGGTGGTTCAAGCCTTCTCCTGACATTGATAATGTGCAGATACATAGATCACTGTCGGGGCAGCATGCCACTGCGAGCCGGTGTCTTTCTATTGCCTCATCAATCCATCATCCTCTTAGTTGCTGACACCTTGGCAGGCACTCACCGCCAGCTCTGCATTTGAATTGCAAGGAGCAAGCTCCACCAGGGAATACAGATTTTAGAATCTAAGATTCAAATTTGTTTAAGTATTGTGAACAGCAATTCCCTTGCAAGGCATCTTCATTGCCCTTTAGCCAAGGGGGAACAGTTGGGTCTTTGTTAGAAGTACAAATTGCTTCTTAATGCAAAGGATAAAGCAGAGCCCCGGCACCTCCTTAGAATTCCTCTTGGCACCTGGTAATGCTGCTGAATGTCAATTTTAATTTTTGAAATTTAAACCGAGGGCTTTGTGTCTAAGCTCCATCACATCAGAGGGAAGGGAGGAATAGTCAAAAAGGATTAAGGATCCAGTGGGGATTGAGGATCCATAGCAATTATACTTCATTTGGGTCTCAGACATTGGTTTAAATCATATTCTAGATGATACAATCGACAAGGCATTAGAGATTGGTAAGAGTATAACACATGTACCTGGTTATGAACTCTTCCTCCCTCCTCAGCAGGAGGGGTATTTTGAGGTGCAATGAGGGGAGAAACACTCTGTCTTACACCAGGGCTGCATTTCCTCCTTCTCCCCCAGTCAGTAAAGAGGCAATATACACTGCGGACCAAACAGGGGACAGAATAGCCTTTAAGAGCCTGATAATCTTTGTGCAACCTCAAACTGTTGCTGGAACAAATTCATACTAGCGGTGATTCCATTAGCTTCAGTGGAGTTAGAGCTGGGATGAACTTGATCACAATGGGCGCCTCAGAGACTGATTCTTCTCTCGCTTTAGTGTAAACTGGGAGTAAATCAATGGAAGTCCAGGGAACTCTGCTGTATAAAATCATCATAAAGTAAGGGGAGAATCAGGCCCTGACACAATGGAATGTGAGTCAATAAAAGAAAGAGAGAGGGCCAGAAACCCAGCTGCTGCAAAACAACCTACTTCCCTTGGCTTCAAGAGAACAACCCCAATTTACACCAGTTGAGCATCTGTCATGAGTCACACCCACAAGAAAGGCCAGGATTGTATGTGAGATTCTATCCGTGTGTTTAGTTTTCAATGGAGAATGTACAGTCACTCAGATGTAACAGGGAGAGAAGGAGAAGCAAAAAAGAGCACACAATAGATTTTTACATGGATTATGGGCCTGATCTAAAGCCCACGGAAGTCAGTGGAAAGATTGCCATTGACTTCAGCGGGGCTTGGATCTGCCTTATTTCAATGTACGCCTGAAATTTTGTGTGTATGTGTTTACGTACAATGGTGGTTCTCTCAAGCAGGGGTACATGTATCCCTGGGGGTACATCAACGCATCGAGGTATTTGCCTAGTTCTACTACAGGCTACATACAAAGCACTAGTGAAGTCAGTACAAACTAAAATTTCATACAGACATTTACTTATTTATACTGTTCTGCATACTATATCAGCTGTTCTCTAACTGTGGGCAAGGTCATTTTAATGGGGTAGCCAGGGCCAGTGTTAGGTTTGCTAGGGCCCAGGGCAGAAAGCTGAAGCTGAGTTTTTAAGTGAGGTGAAACTTGGGGCACACAAGACAAATCAAACTGTTGAAAGGGCTACAGTAGTCTGGAAAGGTTGAGAGCCACTGCTTTTCAAGATGTGCTAACTAATTATGCTAAACAATCTGTTCCACTTGCATTTTGTCGTGACACTGGGAGTTCCTTTTCCCAGAGCTGAACTCGTCTCTCTCACCAACAGAAGTTGGTCCAATAAAAGATATTACCTCACCCACCATGTATCTCTTTATAATATAAACACAATTCTTCCTTTAATGCTTTATTACTTGGGTCAATCATACTATAAATAGACAATTTCATGCAGTCATTGATATAGAGTCTGATCCAAAGCATACTGAAGTCAATGGGAGCTTTTCCACTTACTTTAACGGGCTTTGGATTAAGCCCATAAACCATCGTAAAGTCTATTGTGAATGGATTCCATTCCCTTTAGAATCATAGAATATCAGGGTTAGAAGGGACCTCCGGATGTCATCTAGTCCAACCCCCTGCTCAAAGCAGGACCAATCCCCAATTTTTGCCCCCGATCCCTAAATGGCCCCCTCAAGGATTGAACTCACAACCCTGGGTTTAGCAGGCCAATGCTCAAACCACTGAGCTATCCGAAGATATAACATTTGGATGATGGTGTGTACTTTCTCCTTTTAAAACTACACAAAAGGAGAGACACCCCCCCCCCCATTAACAATAACTGAGGCTGGAGTAGGGGCTCTTTTACTAACTTTCAATTCTGCTGCAGACCTGAAAGGTTAAAGTGCCCACAACTGCCCCCACCACCTATCGCCCTTTGCAACTTTGGAACAGACACACAGCGAGAAACCATTGTCTAAAAACATAATTTAATATGATTTTTTTGGTGGTGGTGGTGGTGGTTAGATTGTTTGCCAGACAGGAACAGAGACTTGACGTTCATTACATCATCATTCACACGAGTATTGCATTGCATGGAAAAGGAAAGAAGAAAGTTACACTTGACCCCATACAAACAAACAAACCGCGTACGAAGAACCAATGCGTGTTATAATTCAGTCCCACTCTTCAGATCAATCAATCAATCAATCAAGATGATAATAATAAAGCAAAATGTGCCAAGACTGAGCAGTTCTAACTTAGTGTGAGTGACAGGTTTACCCTGGAATCTTTTATACACTCATGGAACCAAGGTGCTGGTCAGTTTCAAGCAGCTGATCTCATTGTGTAACGAACACAAGGACAGAGATACACCAAGGGCTGGGGTGGGGGCTCGCTTGGTTTGTTTCCACCTATCAAATGTACAAAGGGAGAACGACGCGAAACTGACCCGTAGAGACAGTGGCGGGGCAGGTGGGTACAATGCAGTCGGCCACCCTTTTAATCGGGGTATAAAAGAAAGCCAGAGAAAGTGCTGTACTTATTGTTGTTGCCGCCGTGTGCTTTGCCTCCGTCCAGCTTGACGTACACCTCGTCCCCCGACTCCAGGTGCAGCACCGCGCTGTTGCTGGCATAGTCGTAGTTCTGATCGGCGTCCTGCGCAATGGCACTGGCCCGCACCTGCGAACCAGCCAACCGGGGGGGGGGCCTCAGGCGCTGCCCCCGCTCGCCCCCCACATCGCCCCCCTGCCCCCAAATCCTCCACCCCTGCCTCTCTCCTTCCCCCTCTCGCTCGCACTCTTTCAAGCCCAGCTAACCCCTTCCCCTCTTTGCCCCTTTCCCTCTCTAGCCACCAACAGCCTCCTTACCTCTTTGTACCTATTTCCCCTCTAACCTACCTCCTTCCCCCACTTCGCCTCTTTAACCCACCGTCAGCCTTCGTCACCTTTTTTCCTCCTCCCCCTCTTTAACCGTCCCACCAGCCTCTCCTCATTTAAAACCCCCATCTTCTCCTTTCCCTCCTTCACCCCCTTTAGCCCCCAACTACTCTGTCCCTCTTCATCTTCCCTTTCCTCTGGGGCCCTTCTCCTTGACACATATTTATTTCCTCCTCCTCTTCCACTTCCCAGACCACTTCCCCCCCCCCCCCACACACACACACACACTTTCCTTTCACTCACTTCTGCACATTCACCCCCCTCCCCCACGGCAGGCACACCGAGAGCTCGCCTTGGCACAGCCTGCCTGCCAGACAGGCCATTCACTAGACAGCGTGCAGCTGGGAAAAGTTTCCTGCACGTCTCAATCTCATTCCCCCTTGTTGCAGGTAGCGGAGTTTCTAAAGTGTACGGTAACTGTCCCCCGTAAGGTAACTTGTCACCTGGAGGATCCTGGAGGGTGGGGAGGGGCGGCCCTGTCCAGGCTGACACAGAGGAAAGTCAGGGCAGGAAAGAAAAGTCTGTTCTCAGAAGTGGAAGATCACTACATTTAAGGAAGGGAGGGGGTAATAAAAAGGTCCGGTCCCCTGTACCCCAGATCCCAGAAGCCAGTGTGGAAGGCTCTCTGAAACTGTCCTGGAGCCAGTGGGGTTCCAGGCAAAGAGGGAGGGACCCAGGGCAGGGAAAAGAGTCACACACACAAGAGGGAAGGATCCAGGAGAGAGGGAGTCCTAGAGCCAGGAGAGGCCACGAGATAGCGTGATGGGGCAATCTGTCAACATGCCCTGAGCAGAGAGCAGAGGTTCCCAAACACACAGGCGGGAACAGAAATGCCGGGGCACAGGGAGCCAGGGACAGGATGGCAGACTCACAGGTTTCTGCCCATATGGTGATGCCATCCCCTTAGGAGGATGTCGTGAGCACAGGGTACAGGATCGGGGCAGGGTGTCCTGCACTGGGAGGGTGGGAGTAGGGTCCTGGGCACAGTGAGGCTGGCTGTCCTTGAAAAAGTGGCACAGGAAAGGGGTATCCAACTCTCAGCACTTATAAAGATCACATTCAGGAGGGCATCGCAGGCACAATGGGGAGACAAGTAGCCCGGGAGTAAGGTACCAGGGCACAAGAATGTTCCTAAGTGATATAGGTACCCAGGTGGGGGGGTGAGGATACCAGGCCCAGTGGGTCAGGGTGCTGGTGTCCAGGGCTCGGGGGGGGGGGAGGGTCCCAGGAACGGGGGGATGAGGGTGCTGGTGTTCCAGCCACAGGAGGGTGACGGACCCTGGCACAGACTGAGGTTCCCAGACACAGGATATGACTGGTCCAGTGTCCCAGGCATGAGGTGAGAGTCCAGGGCTCAGGTGCTGAGAGTCCCAGGCACAGACGGGTCAGAGTCCTGGGAATAGGGGGTGTGAAGATGCCATTGTCACAGGCATGGGCTGAGGGCCACGGGAACAGGGGTGAGGTTAGAGTCCCAGCCCAGGGAGTGAAGGGCCTGGGCACAAGGGAGGAGGGTCCCAGCACAGGGGGAAGGAGAGGATCCTGGGCATACAAGGGTGCTGGTATCCCAGGCACATGGGGTGAGGCGCATGGGGTAGGTGAGGAGCATGCGGGGAGGGTCCCAGCCCAACCCAAGGCAGAGGGTCCCAGGCACAGGGCTGAGAGTCCTGGGTATGGAGGGGTAGGGGACGGGGTGGGGAGAGGTGAGGGTACCAGGAACATGGGGTTGCAGTGTCCTGGGCTCAGAGGGTGAGGGGCACAAGGGAGTGAGGGTCCAGAGCATGAGTTGGGGGGAATAAGGGTCCCAGCTCAGGGCTGAGGGTCCTGGTAAATGCTGAGGGTCCCAGCACATGGCGGTGGGGGGCGGGAGGGGAGGTTCCAGGAAAGGCTGAGGGTGCTGGCCCCAGGCGGAGGGGGAAGGGATGAGGGTCCCAGAGTGGCGTGGGGGGGAAGGGTCACAGGCACATGGGGTAGTGGTGTCCTGGGCCTAGAGGACAAGGGGCACTGGAGTGAGGGCATAGGTCTGGCACTAGGGTGCTGCCGCACTCCCTGGCTTAAAGTAGTTTCCCTCAGATACAGGGTTTTTCCAGTTTGAATCAGGAGGGTGCCTGTAAAGGCAGAAGGTCCCAGGCAGGGGACAGGGCTGAAGGTCCCAGCTCGGGGTGATGGAAGGGAGGGTCCCGATCCAGGGCAGTGGAAGGAGGGATCCCGAGGATTCCCGGGCGGTGGAAGGGGCGTCCTGGCCCGGGACAGTGCAAGGGGGGCCCCGCCGGGTCCCGAGGGCCCCAGGGCAGTGGAAGGGGGGTCCCGGCTGGGGAGCGGTGGAAGGGGGGATCCCGGCCCGGGGCGGTGGAAGGAGGGATCCCGAGGGGCCCGGGGCGGTGGAAGGGGGGTCCCGGCTCTGGGTGCTGGAAGGAGGGATCCCGAGGGGCCCGGGCGATGGAAGCGGGGGGTCCCGGCCCGAGGCGGTGGAAGGAGGGATCCCGAGGGGCCAGGGGCAGTGGAAGGGGGGTCCCCAGGGGCCCGGGCGATGGAAGGGGGGGTCCTGGCCCGGGGCGGTGGAAGGGGGGTCCCGGTTCTGGGTGCTGGAAGGAGGGATCCCGAGGGGCCCGGGGCAGTGGAAGGGGGGTCCCCAGGGGCCCGGGCGATGGAAGGTGGGTCCCCAGGGGCCCGGGCGGTGGAAGGGGGTCCCGGCTCGCTGGAAGGAGGGATCCCGAGGGGCCCGGGGCGGTGGAAGGAGGGATCTCGAGGGGCCCGGGGCGGTGGAAGGGGGGTCCCGGCCCGGGGCGGTGGAAGGAGGGGTTCCGAGGGGCCCGGGGCGGTGGAAGGGGGGTCCCCAGGGGCCCGGGTGATGGAAGGAGGGGTCCCGGCGCGGGGTGCTGGAAGGAGGGATCCCGAGGGGCCCGGGGCGGTGGAAGGGGGGGGGGGGGTCCCGGCCCGGGGCGGTGGAAGGAGGGGTTCCGAGGGGCCCGGGGCAGTGGAAGGGGGGTCCCCAGGGGCCAGGGTGATGGAAGGGGGGTCCCGGGCCGGGGCGGTGGAAGGGGGGGGTCCCGGCCCGGGGTGGGGGGGATCCGGGCCAGCCCCCAGGACCCACCTGGCCGTTCTTGCAGAGATCCGCCCACATGCTGGTGCCGTCCCCGCCGCGCATGAGGATGTGGTAGGTGAAGAAGTAGATGCCCCGCACCTGGCAGCTGAACTTGCCCGTGGCCGGCTCGTAGTGGTTGCCCAGGTTGGTCACCACGTCGTCGAACTTGAGCACCTCGTAGCCCTCGTGGGGGCTCTTCAGCCCCACGTAGAAGGCGATCCGGGGGCCGCTGAAGGCCGCGCTCAGCGCCCCGCTCACCTCCCCGACGGCGCCCGCCCCGGGGCCGCCGCCCCCTGCCGCCCCGGGGGCGCCCGCCCCGGCCACCGCCAGCCCCGGCAGCCCCGGCTTGCCCGAGTCTCCCCGCTCTCCGGGGGGCCCTCTGGGACCGGGGGGGCCCGGCTCCCCTGGCGGGCCCCGGGGCCCCGGCTTACCCGGCCGGCCGGGCTCCCCCTTGGGTCCCGGGAGGAAGGGCGGCGGGGGGTTGGCGCTCAGGTCCTGCAGCGCCTCCACGGCGGCCGCGCTGCTGGGGCCGCCGGCCCGGGCGCTGGCGCTGCTATAGGGGTCGCAGATCATGCGGCAGGTGCCCATCATCTCGTAGTGCGCCGCGCTCTCGGGGGCCGCCTGCAGCAGCAGCGGGAGGGCGATGAGCAGCGCGAGTCCCATGGCGAGGGCCAGCCCGGCCGCGGCCAGCAGCCGCTTCCTCCGGTGCCAGAGCCGGGCAGCGAGCGCGACCAGCTCCTCCTTGCTGGGCGAGGTAATGGTGACTCAGTGGCGAAGCCTCCCTGCGGGGAGGGCAGAGAAGCGGATCAGCCCCCGGCCTGGGGCAAAGCGGCTGCGGCCCCCCACCCTCCCGCCCCCGGCTCCCCTCTAGCGGGGCCCCACTCAGCCTCACTCGGGCTCCGCTTCCCCAGGCTGCCACCGCGCCTCTTGGCATCGCCCGGCCGGAGCCTGCTGCGGGGCACCTGCCAGCCCGCCCCGGGCTCTCCCACTGGACGGGGCCACCCAGCCTTGCACCGGGCAGGCGCGGGGGGGGGGGGTCACTAGCTCCCATCCCCCTCCCTCCTATGCCCCCGACAGCAGCCTCCGCCCTCGGGGATCCCCCCTCCCAGCGGGCAGTGCCAGGCGCCAGCTGTAACTCACGAGCGAGCGGAGCGGCGGAGCAGCTCCCAGGGCACAGGCGAACAGGTCGGGTAACTTTCCCCCAAGTGCTCAGCTCAGCCCGGCCGGGAACAAGGGCCCCCGGGCCCGCTCAGCGGGCAGCCAGCATGGCCACGAGCCCCCCAGCCGGTCTGCACCAGGAGGTTTTATCCGATCCGGCGCGGTCCCCAGGAAGGGACGGGGAGAGGCTTTTCAAGCCGGCGACTCCATCCTCCCTGCCGAATGAGCAGCGGGCGACGATCCACAGCGGGGATGGGAAGCCACCTTACACAAGAAGCCTGCCCGCTGCGTGGTGATGCTCACACCTGCTTGCTGAGCCCATAATGTCCCGGCCAAGGTGACTTGCGCTCAGTGTTTGCTACGCTGTGATTTCTCTCCCCGCCGAGACAGAGTTGAGCTGCTGAGTTCAGAATGAAGACTGAAATCAATTATACTCTCTAGTGGTGAAGTCGGGCTCCCCTTAGACTAAATCCTGTGTTTGCTTGGATATGAACTGGATCACTGAATAGGGCTTTTTCCGTCATTAACTTAAATTACGATCTTATATTCAATACCTTTATGCATCCCAGTGATCTCTTTCCTTGGTTCTTTCCTTTGCGGCTATTGACCAGGATTTTAGAGTTTTCTATAAATGTTTTCCCCAGATCTTTCTAATGTTTTGTTAGCCATTCTCCCCCACATCACAGCCCTAGATGCTCCTCACTACCAGAATTAAGTATCTGGAACTCAATATATTCAGCAGCTAATAAAATATGATAAGTTTGGTATGACAAAGTGTTCAAACTGCCTGCTGAATGCTGATTCAAAACTGTTGACATTCATGGGAGATATAACACTGTTTCCATTCACAAAATATCAAAGACAATAGTACTGATTATTTTCTACTTAATAGAGCTACTAGAAACGGTTGAGCTATTACATTAACTACTCTCATTCCCCACAACTTCTAGGCACCTGGTTCTGTTCTCACACAGATTTTGTCTTCCAGAGTTACATCTTTTTTTCACACCATGTGAGATCAGAAACAGCCCTAATATGTATATTTGATTTTGCCCAGCAGGAAAACAAAAAAATATAAAACTCAAACACTGGCCTTGATTCTGACCTTATTTACACTGGTGTAAAACAGGTGTAACTCCAGTCAATGGATTTACAATGATGGGGGATCAGAATCAGGTGTAACATTATTTATATATTTCCTTTGAGACATGAAGGACCAGAACTTCAGCTAGGCTCAATCAATGCTGACTTCAAGGGAGGTATGTCAATTTACATCCTCTGAGGATCTTGCCCATAATTTGAATTGATGAAATTTTCAAATATATTCCAATTTTTTTTAAATGTCAACTAAACACATAATTATAACCACAGAACAAAAGATATTAAGTCATGGCTGTAACTGCATTCTACCCCATTCATTTGTCAAACCTGAAAAACAAACCACTTGGTTTTATAAAGAGTTGCTACAAAAAAGACAATATTAATGGATCCACCAAGACAATGCTCCTGTCCAGAAGATGAGACTAAAGACCTGTTCACATTAAAGGAAATTCACTATAGTAATTACATTGGAGTGAACAGCTGTTGGATGCACTGTACAGGTCAGTGCAGTGGCTCTCAACCTTTCCAGACTTCTGTATCCCTTTCAGGAGTCTGATTTCTCTTGCGTACCCCCAAGTCTCACCTCTCTTAAAAACTACTTGCTTACAAAATCAGACATAAAAATACAAAACTGTCACAGCACACTATTGCTGAAAAATCGCTTACTTTCTCATTTTTACCACATAATTATAAAATAAATCAATTGGAATATAACTATTGTACTTACATTTCCGTGTATAGTATATAGCACAGTATAAACAAGTCATTGTAGGAAATTTTAGTTTGTACTGACTTTGCTAGTGCTTTTTATGTAGCCTGTTTTAAAACTAAGCAAATACCTAGATGTGTTGATGTGCCCCCTGGAAGACCTCTGTGTATCCCCAGGGCTATGCATGCATCTGGTTGAGAACCACTGGATCAATGCAAAGTGGAGTTCACTGAGCTTAATTCAGCAACAATACATTTACATTAAGGGTTTGCCCCAGTGTAACTATACTGATGTAGCTACCCCCATATCAATTTCCTTAAGGGTCTATAAGGTGACAGAAGTGCCCAGTGAAGAAACAAATGACACAGAGACAATTTTATGGTAAATATGGTAGTAATTTCCCAAATTACGATTTCAGTGCAGAAAGGCATCAGGGAAGATGCCTAAATTGACCCAATGCCTATCACCTGGGTCATCCCCCTTTCTACAAATTGCCATTATTTCCTTTTGCTTTTCTGACTGAATGACAGTGTTGTCCTGAGAGCTCTTGCATCATTAAAAGTCTATGGGGCTCTTGCCTCTGGGCAATAAGTTATGATGCTATCCACGTATCTAATGTGAGTCTGTTGGGCACCCATCCCGCAGCTGGAAGAGAAAGTAAGGGGGTTGTTTTATTGTTACATAGATTTCCTAAGGGCTAGATTTCAGCCTGTCCCAATTTCTCGGTGCTGAAAAAAATCAATTTGCTTTGGTTTCAGCACAGTTAAGGGCAGACTCTTTTGTTCTGAAAGAATAGTAAAACTTGTAGGTCAAAGGAAGCGAGTCATTTAGGGCTTAAAGTCAATAGCCCTTAGGCATCATGTGCAGATGATGGCATGTACACTTATTACAGTTGCCCCCAAAAGAACTCAGAGTCCTTCTAGGAGCTTTTATTGCAATTTAAAGAGAGGGGGAATTAAGACCTTTCAAACTGGAATGCATATGCTTATGGCCCAGATTCTTATCCCCATTACACCAGTAGGAATCCTGAATAAACCTAGTGTCTTCACTGGAGTTACTCTGGATTTACAGTGCTATATCTGAGATCAGTATCGGGGCCCTTGCTTTCAGAGTATCCCCTTATCTCTCCACATCTCAGTATGTAAAGCTGCCAGGGATATAGGTTTAACAGAAAACCTGTAAAAAAAAATTGTACAGATAATTAAAGAGGGACACAAAATTACAGGAACCAGGTCCATTATCTAGGAATGTCCACAAAAACATTTTAAGAAAGGAGATCACCAAGTTCATCTAGGTTCCTTTCCCCTCCTTTGAGTTAATAGTTGTATCTCACAATATTATTTTAACTCCACATACTCGTCTGAAGCCTGGTAAAATCTATTTCCAATAGTTGTTCCCATTGCTGTCCCAGTAGTTTTATCCAAATATTAAGTAACTAAATACATTCTGCTTAAATTGCTTTGCTGATCAGCCCTTCCTAAGTTTCAGTTAATTTCTCTTTTCTTTTGGTATTTGTCACTAGCTCAGATCCCCTTGTATATATGAATCCCCTGTATTCCCTTCAGCGTTGTGTATACCTCGCTAAAATGGCCCTTTAATCTCCTGTTTTCCAAACCCTGCAGCTACACAGTAACTTTTCGAATCCTTCCTGAATAATTAAGTTCCTGTATCATTTGGGCTGTCCTCTCTATTTGCATCCTATCATTTTTATAATAAGGTGACTGGGACTGTGAACAATATTCCAAATGTGGCCTCACTTAGTCCCTTATACAATGCTAGGATAATTTTCTATGACAAGGGATCAATTATTTCCACAAGTCAACAAGGACAGAACAAGTAGGAACAGGCTTACAGCTGCAGCAGGGAAAAAGCTAGGTGAACTCTTAGCAAAATGTTTATAAAGGACAGTTAAGCAATCAAAGAAGCAGACAAGACGGGTGGCAGACATGCCAATAGTTAGATTAGACACGCTTCTGCCAGGGATTTTTAATTAATAGTTTCATTCTTCTTCTATGATGCACGGAGATGGGCTAAATTACCCACCAGAAGTTCCTTCCAAACCAAATTGTTCTAAGACCAGCATAGTATCAGTTTAAGGTCTGATATATTTAACCCAGGGGGGTTAAATCCTGCACTTTATGGGATGTGGCCTGGATGATTTAATACATCTTTTGCATGTAACTACCACTGTGATCCTGTCAGATTCTGCCATAGGTAAATTAAGTAGTAGCTTATTCTGGGAGTAGCCTCATTGCAGCCAATGAGACCAGTCATGGAGTAAGATACTACTTATTGTCAATAAAGGTGGCAGACTCTGGTCTGATACATTTACATATGCCAGTGATTTGTTTGCTTTTCTTTCCTTTACTGCAATAGAGAAATGTTTTGGACAATATTTACCCACCAATCTTCCTAGCGCTTCATTTGCCCCTCACCCCCATTCCAGCCCTAGATCCTTCTCGCTACTAGAATTAACTATCTGGAACTCAATATATTCAGCAGCTAGTAAAATGATACATTTAGTCCCTATCTTAAAGTGTTCAAATTTCTTGGTGAATGCTGATTCAAATCTGTTAATGTGCCATTCACCAAGTATAAAAGACAATGGCTCTGATTATTTTTGCTTAATTAAGGTACCAGAAACAGTTGGGCTATTACATTTAATTAACTCATTACTGACAAATCCTATGCACCTAGTTCTGATCTCATTCACACAGGTTTACTGACACCGTTGGCTTAATAGAGTCATTTCCAATTTACACCACTATGTAAACCCAACAGGGACATGTGGCTTTGCACAGTAGGAAAGGCACAGGTTTTCATTAAACAGTACAAACAGCCTCATGATTCGCATCTTACTGTCTGCAGGGGAGACCTGGAATAATTGGGGTGGTACTGGCTTAAAGCCAGTGTGTGAGGTCAGAATCAGGCCCACTGTTTTTAAACATAATTTCTATTACAGATCTAATTTGAAATGAAAATATTTTCACATATATTCCAAACATCTGAGTTATTATAGTTACAATTGCACACATTATTGTATTTACAAACACGTTAGCTACCACAACTATTCTCTACCACATTCATTTGCCGTATTTAAAAGACAAAAGGCCAGAGCGCCTTAAAGGGATCCCTTCCCCTGTAGGGTGTGTTTGGGGAGTTAACGGTACAGAAGGGAGCCATGCCTGGTGCTGCATGTCTTGATGAGGGCAGTGGGCATAACATAGTCATAACCTTTAGGAGCTCCATTGACTTCAATTGGAGAAGGCTGGACTTACAGTGAAAAGGTGTATTAGAAGACAGGTGAAATGATTTATCATCACAGAGACAGCAGCTATTCAGAAAAGCGAAACAAACTCAGCCTACAGTCTATTAAACCAATGAGAGTTTTGCCATTGCCTTTAATCAGAGCAGGCTCGGACCCTTTGATGTTACTTCATCAGTGTCTATAATGTATATCAATGTACACAAAACTCTAAAGAGAACAGATACTACAAAATTGTTAAAGCTTGTGCCAAATGAAATAACTACAGGGCATGAAATACAGCTTAAGAGCAGTCAGGCCCTAAAGGAATGTAGATAGAATTTCTTTACATAGACACTAGTTGTTAATAATTGATCCAAAATATTTCACCTGGGAAAAAGAACAGTTCAGCTACCGACGCTGCCCCAGATCCTCAGCTGCTGCAGGTGAAACACGCTCAGAACGACTCAGCTCTCACAGGCACAGCTCGGGGTAAGGGGAGAGTGTGCAAACGTGGCTTTAAGTCACTTCTTTGGTCCTCTGAGCCTAGGGGTGTCCTGGCATTGGCTGGATCCCTGGCATAAATTTACTCTGGATGCCCACAGAGCCACGGGATTGGAAGGGATCCCTGGCCATGCCTCCTAAACTGGTAACTGGGGGGAAGTGAAGGAGCTGCTATAGCAGCTCTATGCTTCCTGGGGAATTCTCATATGCAAAAGGAATCTTCAGTGCCCAGTTTCAGTGCTTTAGTGCCACTAGAGTGGTACAAAGCTGCCTTAATAGAGGGCAGGATCTGGGCCAGGATCGCTGTGGCAACCTCTGAGAGAAGGTTTGGTGCTTAAATGGTAAATTAAAGCAAGACACAGGACAAAATTCTGCAGTTGTTAAAAGGCAAGATTGAAGAATTTGGGCCACAGTTAGGGTCCTCTTTCCCAATTCAATGCTCCAACGTCTGCATTTATAAACCATTGGAGGGGAACCAGGTTAGCGCTATATTTGTCTTGTTCAATTTGCTTATTTAAACAACGACCCCTTTTCTAATGTGTCTGCTCTGCAACGCTTATATGATTGAATAACTGTTTTTCTAACTGGGGAGGGGAGAACTTGCTACAAAAATGGTCCAAGTTAACGCAACTGCATTTATGGAAAAGATAACAGTGATTTCAAAATGAATAACCATCTAAAAGTCTGAGCTCACTTTCAGTATAAGACAAAAACCCTAGCTACTAAATTACATAGCACAATAGTTGGTTTTGAGCTAAAGGAATTTTCAGGCATGGAGATAAAGTAGGCCTCACCTATAACCATCAGAATAAACTAGATATATATTTGGCCATAGTGTGGTTGGCATTGTGTATATGTGTGTGCTAGAAAACCCATGACAGAAACTGGAAATTGGCGACCTTTCTTCCAATCCCTCTGAAATGTCCTTGAGAACCCACTTCTCAGGATCATCAGAAAGCAGTCCTGGGATGTGGTTTTGGGGTCAAGACACATAACCAGTGTATTTATTCACATTCCCCCTCCGTCCCCCAGCCCCGGGTTTAATCAAACTCCTACTCACAATTCCTCGGCAGATTCTTTCTGCTATGCATAGGGATACGTTGCCGCAGGGGGATGCAGTGCATGAATGGCTGGTTTTAGCCAGAATTCAAACATACATAATAACTCTTTCTGTAGTGTGTATCCGCTTCCATCTGGGAGTCCTCTACACCTGTGTTCATGTGCCAACCAGAATTTGTCCTCTTGAATCTCGCAAAGTTACTTTAAAAAAAAAAATCAAATCTGCAGGGGTGACAGATGGCTTATCTGGACCTCTGATGTACTATTTTCTGTTACATTGCTGAACTTTACCTAACTTTTATGTGAATAAATATTCTCCTTATTATCATTAACCATACAGCACCATAGTTGTGCATGGTACTTGACAAATAAAAGACTTGGCCCTGTCCCAGAGAGATAGTGTGCTGGAAAAAAACAGTTCACCAGAGTGTGGGGTGCTGAGAAACCTGTCTATACATAACCCAAGACAGATGTTTATTGGGTGGAACAGAAGCAGTAGTACCTTTATATCAGAGCCTTGCAACCCGATGGAACCCAACGGGACCTGACTACAAGTGTCCAGTTAGGGTCAGATATGAAAAGGCCTCAACTCACTCGACTCAGCTCAGACAGGCGTCAGTCATGGGGCCCTGGACGCGATGGCAGGGCTGGGATTATTTCCATGGGCTGGTGGCAGCAGTGCCACCAGGTGAGGGAGCGCTGAGCTTACACCAGCTGTTTCCCACCTTGAGACACACACAAGATGCGGCCAGATGGGCTCTTACTCCAGACATTCCTTGCCCATACCCTATCTTGTGCTCCGAGTAGGGAGTACTTCATGGTGCTGTGCAAAAGGTGCCCTCACTTCAGTACTTCAGGAAATCAAAGAAGAAGATGATTGGGGCTCTGCATTTGGGTACTGACCCTGGGCCGGGGCTCCCACCCACCCTCTGCCCACACCCAGGGTCTGGTGGAAGGTGGCAGTGAACGGGAGGAGGAGGATGGCTGCCCCGTGCCTGCACAACAGTGGAGCTGTCCTGACACCTGACTGCCCCAACTATGCATTGGAATTCCAGGGGGCTGTGGCCCTGCTGGGGTGGCTGCGGGGTGGGGAGAGGGTGCGGGCAGGTTTGTGACTGGCAGAAGCACATAGGTCTGTTTGCAATGCCCCATGGTGCTCCAGAGGCCCCAGCTCCTGACACTCCTTGTAATCCAACAAGACCCAACTACAAGTGTCAGGGTCAGTCGGGTATGAAAACGGCCCAACAGTTGGGCTCAGATCGGGTTCAGGGCAGCTGTGGTCTAGTCGGGTTCAGGCTGGGCTTTAAAATTAGGGACAAGCAGACCTCTGCTCTGTAGGCAAGCTTCACCAAAAGACTGTCAGAACAGATGCCCGTATCGGTAAAAATAACTTCCAATCCCTATTAATAAAGGATGGGTAAGTGCATGGTAATATTCTCCTGGGCCACATGTTCATGTCCCTGGGCCCCGTTTCAAGGCTTTAGCCAAAGGTTGGGTCAGGTGACCATGCATCACCTAACAGAGACATGGCAGAGGAAGCCAGTCAAGACAGAGAAAGGAGACTCCGAGTCAGGGGAACGAGCCAGGAAGGGCCTCTCTGCACCAGCCAGGTAGGGACCAGGAGCAGAAGCCTCAGCTTGGAAAGGTGTTCAGGAAAGGTCAGGCAGGAAGCCTGGTTTTGAGTGGGCTGTAAAGGACCGCGAAAGCTCATTTGGAAAGAACAGATCACCTGGGAGAAGAGGGCTGGAAGACTTGTATGGAGTTGAGCTGACCTGTTCATTTTTTTATGTTCCAGTAAACAGCTCCATCAAAGGGGAATCTTAATTACAACATATGGAATAGGTGTACTTTATGGTACTGACACAGGGGAAACTGAGGCATAGAGCCACATTAAGCCAATCCTAGCACAGGAGCATTGAATATAATCAGATGGTCCAGATAACATGCACTCCCCACTCCTCACCCGGCTATCCGGGGAATTATCTAACAAACTTATTGGATCACTGCCAATTATTTTTGAAAAATCATGGCTTGCCAGGGAGAGAAATGGATGGAAGCTTTAAACTGATAGAAAAAATGCAGGTTCCAGTGAAAAGCGGAAAAAGACATGCGTGTAGTAGCCACCTCTTGTTGCATGCATGTAATGCTAGTCAAGAGACAAACATACCTCTAAGTGTTCACAGATCACAGGAGAGAGAGCTCCTTCTTCAATCTGCCCTAAGGGCCTTGTTCAATAGATGACCCCTGATTTTAATCCCCTTAGCTTGCACCTCATCGCATGATGGACCTGTGATTGATTAATCCATAATTTGTTACTTATTTATTAAATTATTGTTTATTTAATAAATAATTAACACACTGTTAATCTTCCAAAAATAGATAGCCACAGATGATAAGCTAAACAATATAAAACTAAATTAAAAGCATGACAAAGACCTTCACTTAGTAACTCCGTAAACTCTCTCTCATAACCCGCCCCCTCCCTTCCCATTCCTTGTCACTGCATCTTGTTCAAAATGCAGAATATAAGCTCTTCAGGGAATGTAAACGTTTTTTTTAAATCTCTTCTGTACAGCACCTAGCCCACTTTTGGAAGTGGTATAAACATAAAAATTGCAATTTAGATCCCTATAATGAGCATTTGATGGGTAGCCCCCTGCACCTGCGTTTAGCCCTATGGACTTCCGTTGTAGGAGCATGTCTATGGGGTGGTACAAGGGGGTAGAACTAAGGAAGGAAGGGAAGGAAAGGAAAGTTTAGGCTAAATAATATCAGGGAAAACTTCCTGGCAGTGAGATTTTTCAGGCTGGGGAATGGAATCTCAAGGGAAACAGTGGAAGCCCCATTGCTTTGGAGATTTAAACTATGTTGAGCAAAGCGCTAGAGAGTTTACTGCAGGGATCAATCCCACCCTGGCATGAAGATAGACCTAACAAGTCTTTTCTATTTCTTTCTTCTAGGAGTCTTATAAGCAAGATTGATACTGACAGCAGCCAGGTGGCGTGTCTGTGACTCAGCCTTCACCTCACCGCTTACAGTGTAAAGGTAGTGAGCAGCAGAGTCAGGGGATGAAAAAGTGAAAGGAAGATGAGAGGCAGGTCAGTGTTCCCCTCCAGCAATCCCTTTCCAGATGCATAGAGCCAGTTGCAGAGCACAGGAATAAGGGGCTGGTAAAGACAACAAACATAAGGAATGGCTGGTCACTTCACTCTGTGTGCAGCAGAGTAGCAACGCTTCACCCATGCTTTAAATACTATTCTGTTGTGCCAGCATTTTGGAAGTTTGGAAGTAACTACTGATGTAAGACATGGCCCAGGTGAGCTAACCTTCAAAGGCTGCCTGTCAGAGCAGAGAATGGCCATCGCTGGAGGTAGCACTGAGTGCTGCTCATATCTTTCAATGTTTTCAGTGTGAGGAGCTGAGGTTGAAGAAATAACTGGTAACACAAGTGGGGTTTGCAAACTAGGGGAAAACAGCCAAACAATGGGGTTTGATCCTGTTATCCAAGTGTGGGCCTGATCCAAAGCTCACTGAAAACAACAGAAGTCTTTCCACTGACTTCAGTGGACTTTGGATCCGGCCCCATCAGATTTGCAGTGATCCAGAAGATGAGTGCAGGAGATGTAACATTTCAAACCCGGAGACGTACACATTAAACCAGCGGTTTGCAGTCTTGTTTCATTTGTGGACTCCTAAAAAATTTCAAATGGAGGTGCGGACGCCTTTGGAAATCTTAGACATAGCCTGCAGACTCCCAGGGATCCGCAGACCACATTAAACAGGAGGATTCTGAACAGGTGGCTGGTAAGAATAGAGGTTGGCCTTGAAATTTGCAAACAGATAATTCTGAAATAATCTGGAAGCCAAAATTAATTGAGAATTTGAGTTTGATTCCTCACTGCTTTATTTCAGCTTTACACCAGTGTGATTTCATTGAAATCAATGGAGTGGCACTGGTGTAAAACTGGAGCAGACGTGGTGAACTAGACCCTCCTATTTAAAACAATGGTTAAAAATTGCAACATTATATATATCCTTAAAAATATCCAATCTGCCTCCCTCGTTACTCATTAGTAAGTAGTACTTAAACATATGTATGTAAGTCTTCAAAATAGGATGTAAGCAGTGAACATGACTTGCACTGTCTTTACAGAGAGGCGAATTTTACCCAAAATTAGTAGTTCTCCTATGTGCCCTATGTTCACGTCCCTGGTAAATATACAGATATAAACTAGGGGCATCATCTGTAGTCAGGACTCAGGACTAAAGCGTCCAATATTGAACAGATAAGCTCAAACATTTCTTTCCTCCATACTTAGGCAAAAGCTAACTTCCTCATTTTTGGTTCCTGTCTGTGTCACAGTATTTACAATAATGATGTGTATTTAAAAAGGGACTTCTCTCCCCTCCACCAAAAGACATTTCATCCAAGGGGAGATGACCAAAAATCTCATTAGATTGTTGACTGTCTTATCACATAAACAAGTATAGCCCCTTTTTTCAGGTTGTCATCTATCAAAACTTTCTGAGTATAATATTAAATCCCCCACATCCCATTCATATTGGACAGAAAAGACATTGTTACAGAACCTTGACCACATTCTTTCATTATTATGATAATCTTTATTATTTACTTGAATTAATGTAGCACGTAGCATCCCACACTGAGATTGCAGCCTCATTGTGCTAGTCACTGTACATAGTAAAGAGACAGTCCCTGCCTTGAAGACCTAATAATCTAAATAGTCCAAATTTTTCCTCTAATGAAATACCAACTCCCACTGGACTAGATTCAATACCAGCCATCCAGAAAGGGCAAAGTATTCACTGAAAAAGCTTTGGCATTACAAAACTTGGATGACACCTCTTCTCAAACAGGTAGGAGACAAAACCATGCGTCATGTCACAGGCACCTTTTAAAGTTATCTGTAATTCCTGATTTTCTCCACATTAAGCCTTGCTGAAGACAAGGAGATTTCATTTCTCTATATAAGCTTTATTGTCTGCTCACTGTCTGTTCCTCCTAAGATGCAAGTCATCTAGCTCCCAAATTTCCAAGCCTGACTGTTTCCTTATGAGTGACACGTCTCGTGGTGACATAAACACTGCAGGGGCTGCTGGGAACAGCCTGAATGCTGAGAACTCTGTCCAAAAGAGGGAAAAATGGCAAGAATATAGTTATGTGAAGTGAATGAGAAAGGAGTATCATCAAATATGAGACTGCAAGGCACAGCAATTGAGAACTTGGAAGCTTGCACTGTCCCTTTTGTAAACCAATTTCAAAAGGCGCTAAATCATGGCAGCAGTAGTGATGAGTTATGAAACTTGATCATCGTTTACTTAGGTTCGATCTTCACAGACACAAGGGAGAATGTCTTTAGATTGTAAACACTTCTGGCCAGAAGCCGTCTCTTACTGTGGGCTTGTCTACACAGTGCTGGCAAAAGCACCCTAGAAGGGTGTAAAGTACTGTATGGTGTTTTGCTCTAACAGCCCCATGTAGACCCTGCTGGCGTGCTCTAAAAGGTACCTAGTGCACATTAAACAAAGTGGAATTGCCAGGAAGTACTGTACTTGGGAGTACAGGAAGTACTGTACTTGCCCACCTATGGACTCAGCCTCGGAAGCTTCACCCTAAGAGGGGGATCTTTTGTCTGCTGTTACATGAGGACAGTTCAAAGACAAACTACCTAATGGAGTAACTGACTTACTCATGAGGGGGCTTGTTCTGAGCAAAAGCTGCTATGAACTTGCGACCACAGAAAAACTCATTGAGTGGGGTCTGAAGGACTGTTCACCAGCCAGAGCCCTTGATGAAGTTGGGATGATCTCTGGTAAGCTTGTTAGCATGGACATAGGTTCTTTTATTGTTTTAATAGATTTTCTCTGTAGTGCTTTTACCTTAAGAATAAATGTGCTTGCTTAGAAAGAGCCACGTGGTAGCTTAACTATAGGCAATTTCACTGGGTTCCATCTCTGAGGAGAGAAGCAAAGCCGGCCTGCATAGGCAGTCTGTCTTTTGCTGGGGAATTCATAGTATAGTCAGAGAACTGTGCTGCCTGGAAATAGTGTGGTCAAGAAGGAGAGAGATGCTGCTCTCAACCAAAGAGAGGTGATGGCTGAGGAGCCTGGAGTTAATGCAAACTAGGTACCTTTTAGAATCTGCCTGCAGGGTCTACACTGGGCATCTAGAAAGCAGCACATAGTGCACATTACAAATCACACCCTTCTGCCAATGCTTAGCCATACTGTGTAAACAAGCCCTATATGTTTGCAGAGCACCTAGAACAAGGTGCCTGGTCTTGGTTGGGGCCCTCTGGGTGCTACTACAATGCAAATAATTAATAAAAACCAACAATAATACAAATAGCTAAGGGTATGTCTACACTGCAGTGTAACACCCACGGCTGACCTGGGTCAGCCGACTTGGGCTTGTGAGACTCGGGCTACAGGGCTGTTCAAGTGCAGTGTAGATGTGCAGGCTTGGGCAGGGTCTCGGAGGCTAGGCTTCAGCCCAAGCCCAAATGTCTACACCGCAATTAAACAGCCCGGTAGCCCAAGCCCAGTGAGCCCAAGTCAGCTGACACAGGCCAGCCACAGATGTTTAATTGCAGTGTAGACAACCCCTAAATGACCTGTTGAAGATGCCAGCTTCCAAAACACTAACCTGAGAATTATCCTAATCCAGTGATAGAGACTGAGATGCCTCCTAGAGCCAGGACTGGAAAGACAGGGAGATAGTGGGAGTGTTTGACAGCATCTACACACGGTGCCTGATTTGGGTGGAAAGGAAGCTGGAACACACAGGTTAGATATCATGGGAATGAGTGTGTTATAGCTGAGGACAGAATTAGCAATAGGCTCCAGTAGCATCTGCTTTAGTCCCCTTCTTGGAACCTGGGTTAATCTAATCTGTCTAACCTAATCTATGTCGTCAGCTGTGCGGGTCAGGGAGAGGCTGTGCCAAGCATGCCTGGGATGCCAGATACAATGAACCAAAGTATCTAAGTCAGAGGTTCTCAAACTGTGGTCCGTGGACCAAGAGCTCCATTCAGGTGGTCCGCGGAGAGTTCCCTCTAAGGTGCACACCTGGGCATCCGCACACAAGAGAATGAAGGGCCACCCACCTAATTATGTGCCTGGACCCTGGAGAAGATGCACATGTAAGGTGAGGTGGTGGCCTTGGGGGGGAATAGGGGGTAGGTGGGAGGGGGCAGTGGGGTGAGAAGAGGGCGTGGGGGGAATTTGGGACGTGCAGGGCTGCGGTGGCTAGAGAAAAAGAGGTGACTTTCCCCAGCTCCAGGGCTGTGGCTGTGGTGGAGAGACGGCCCTCCTTCCTAGCCTCAGCTCTGTGGCTGCTGTGGCAGGGGAGAGACCCCCCTCCTTCCCAGCCCCACCTCGGGGGCTGCCGTGGCAGGGGAGAGAGGGAGAGAACCCCCTGGTCCTTCCCAGCCCCAGCTCGGGGGCTGCCGCAGCGGGAGAGAAAGGACACATCCGTCACATTAGAAAGATAAGACTACTGATATTAAAATATGAGTTGTGCGCTTTTATTTGTAGAACAAAAACCGTTAATTATTTTTAAGGTTTTTATATAAAGTGCTTTTATCCAAAGCGCTTTACAATAGTTAGCTAATGGTACAAACAACATTTGGAAAGATCATTAAATGGTCCGCCGAGACCCTCAGCAATTTTCAAGTAGTCCACACCAAAAAAAGTTTGAGAACCACTGATCTAAGTGATTTAGGAGCCACTGATCTTAGGCTCTGAAATGGCTTGGGTGCTTTTGATATTTTTACCTGATAGCACTATCGTTTTTTCACTGCCTCCTTTTAGAGGAATGCCTAAATCAGACAGGCAGGGGCTGTTCTTTTGGACTTACACAGAAGCACTTGCCTCTCATATGAACATGCTGCTTGTTTGGTGGATCAGAAAACTTCCAAGTAAAGTTGGATGGTTCTAGCCAATAGAACCTCTGAGTTGGCACATTAGGCCCAATTTTCAAACTTAAGCACTGAGGTTAGGCCAGCCAGTTCCATGTTTGTGCATTCAGGTACACACTTAGGTGCCCATTTTAGGTGCTTAAGTGCAAATCTGGGTGCCAAACTGTGGAACTGGGGGCCCGGGCGTACATACAGAAATTTGAAAACTGGGTTCCTGGTCTTATTTTTTTAAAACGCATTTTGCCTTTTCTCACACAAGCAACTTTCTGAATATGTCTCTGTGTGTGTGTGTGTGTTTCACATGACAATAGCACCTACAGGCTCCATTGTGCTAGTGGCTGTACACAGTCATGATAAGAGATCATTCCTCTGGGTATGGATAAAGATCATCCACCACTGAAATAAACCCACAACTGGAGTGAAACTGGATTGTTGGCTCTGATAGCTGCTGCTCTGGGGTCCCTCCATTGGTAGCACTCCTGCACAGGACTTTGTGTGTGGGGGAGCAAGGGTGGGCTCACTCCAGCCATCCCATCACAGCTCTGCTGGGGTCTCTACACACAGAATCCTCTGCTGATTTGGATGGGGGCTGAGACCTCCCTCCTCTGGGATGGATCCCAAGCTGCCTGAAGACTGGGATCAGTGATCTAGGGCATGGGTGGTAGCTCAGCAGATGGCACATATAGGTTGGCTACATCCACTGCCACCCCAGGGAGGGTTGAGACCACAGCATGGGGGCAGGCCCATAGCCCATACCCTGTCTGAGTTGTGTTTAGGGCCCTATATTGTCTTAATCCTAAAGGGCATCACATTCAAGACCATGAAGATCACTCTTCTCATCGTCACATAACATCCCTGTGGCAACTGCAGCCATTACTTCTATGGAAAAACAACATTAGGAAAGTATTGAATGTAATTGTATCTGTCTTCTTAGTAGCTAGAAATGAGGAGCAGCCACCAGCACCACATGACTCGACCATTCTCCATGGAGCAAGAGCAAGTGCTTGGCAGACAATACTCTGAGAACCACTGTGTTACCCAGGATGCAATGACCATACCCAGGGTAGATCTGAGCTTTCCATCGTATCTGACAGATGGATCAGTGCAGGGCCTCCTAGCACCACGTTGGGTTATTGGTTCAATACTGACTGGAGTCAGGAAGTGGACATGTGTGTCTATGATTTACCAGAATAGAAGAGGTTACTCATTTTAAGTATACTGCACATATGGCATGAGAGTGGCAATGAAATTTCTGGTGTAAAAAATATTGTCTTCATACAAGGTATGTAATTACTTTGGAGGATTTACTCAACAGACGTACAAAATCCAGTGGAAGCAGTCTAACCTTTCTGAGGTTTACTAAGCTTTCTTTTTATTTATGGAAATGTCTCAACTCATGCAGGGAAAATGCCAGAAAAATACTAGAGATGCTGTCTGATCCAATTTTCATGTTATTTACAGACTCACATGGCCTGAGTCTCCTCTCACTTACATTGGTGTTAATCAGGAGTAATTTCATTGAAGTCAAAGTCAACTAACACCAGCGTTAGTTAGGGGAGAACCAAGGATCTGATCCAAAGTCTACTGAAGTCAATGTGAGTCTTTCCACTGACTTCAGTGAGGTTTGGATCAGGTCCTAGGTCTGGAGTCTCATACTGTACTTCCTACAGTTTACCGCAAAATGGTGATAACAACTTAGAAAAAAAAAACACGTGTTTTTATGCAATAGTGTAGATAGGCAAAAAAGACCTCGCTATGCAACAAGACTATTCTTAATAGATATCACAGCCAATAAAACCCCAGCTACATTAAAAGAACATTAAGGATGCCTCCCCCGGCCCCATGTGTACGCTTTATGACACTGTTTTTAATTACATGGTCACATACTATTTTTGCACAGGAGCTCTTCCTCACTCAGTGCACAGAATGGATGACACTCACTTATGCAATATTTATTTTATCCTCACCATTCAGTGTGTGGCTCCATGCTATATTTACTGAACACCATCCGAACCCTTCACTGATTACAGAATTATTCATTTTCTCATGGGCATCGTCAACCTGTGGAACTCATTGCCAGGGGATGTTGTGAAGGTGGAAACTGTAACTGTAACTGTAATTCTTCAGAAAAGAATTAGATAAGTTCATGGAGGACAGGTGCATTAGCGGCTATTAGCCAAGATGGTCAGGGATGCAACCCCATTCTCTGAGTGTCCCTAAGCTTGTGACTGCCAGATGCAGAACTGGATGACAGGGGATGGACCACTTGATAACTGCCCTGTTCTGTTCATTCCCATTGATGTATCTGGCGCTGGTCATTTTTGGAAGACAGTATACTGGGCTAGATGGACCATTGGTCTGACCCAGTGTGGCCGTTCTGATGGTACGTTCGATGTTGCTCTCATCACAGCATCTTAGTGCTTTACAAACGTCAGTGACTTTATCTTCACCGTATCCCTAGGAGGTGGTGGTATTACCTCCATTTTACCTGTGGGGAAGCCAGGCCTAATTTTTCAAAGCACCTTCCATATTATACCATGTTATAGGCTCAGAGCAGAGCTTCTTTTGACCTCAGTTGCATTGGTGAGTGCTCAGCACTTCTGCAAATCTGACACTAGGTTTTTTAAGTTGGGTACCCAGAAAACAAGGAACACACCTGTGAAAATTTTGGTTGATGTGAGTTGTCTGGCAGCACACAGGAACTCTGTGGCAGATCCAGGGATCAAATCCAGTTATGTAGGATGGCATTCAACTGCCTTAAGCACAAGACGCTCCTTTCTCTTCCTGCAGTTCCTTGTTTCATCCACTACACACCTTCCAACTTCCTACGGAGAACAGCACAATTGGCCCTGTGCACTGAATGAGGCAGGGGTCCAGTGGGAAAAAAATAGGCAGTGTCATGTAATTAAAGATGTTATCTTAACGCATATGCACAAGGGGGCCAAATTAAGGTTGTGCTGGCAACCTTAATTCTGGCATTTCCTAAATTATGCTCTTTTGCTTTGCAGAGTTAACACTCTTCTAATGTAGTTTTTGTGTGTGTAATTTCCTAAGCTTAAAACAAAAAGTAGAAGAAGAGAAATTAAATGATGTGGAACTGTACTGACTCCGAATGGTTCATCAGCAGGGTTTGGACCTATAGCTCTTGAACTTCCAGAATTACTGGTAGCAACAGAAGAACCTCTCAGTGTGACTCACAGCTATTTGCTAGACAGCAGAGGAATGTTGAGGCTCAAGATTAATGGGTTCAATTCCAGATTTGTAGGCGAGAAAGCTCCTGGCTCCTGCCCCCACCCCCATGCTCAGATCCTGGCCCTTCTCCCCATCTTTTTCCTCTCCCCCTCTCTTCTTCCCTCCTCTGCTCCTGACCCTTTCCCTTCCCAATTCCTGCTCCTATCACCCTCTCCCCACATCTCTTCCCCTCCCCCTGTCTTCCCAGTCCCCCATTCCTCATCCTCTGCATTCAAGTCAGGCTGTTCCTCCTTCTCCTTCATGCTAACTGGGTACCTGAAGTGCGGGCACTGAGAGCAGAGAGGAGACAGTCACCGTCCTCTCAGTTCCAGTGCCTGGCAACACAGCAGCCCTGGTGGCATCCAGCAAGAGCGATCGCAGGGAAATTCGCATGCAGCCCCTGTATCTCTGGGCTGGAGCATGCTCAGTGCTCTGTGAGAATGGCACCTGGGAGAGGCTGGATGATGGTCAGTGCAGGTGGAATCTTTGGAGAATTTAGCTGCAAAGCTCTAACAAGACTCTACAGGGCAACTGCGAACTGAGATTTTTCAGAGGCTTATAACTTGGGCAATTTTTTACAGGAACAGCAAAATGCACATCCTGAGAACAGGGCAAATCTGCCATCCACCAAATTTCACATACTTGCTCCAAAGCCTGGAGGTGCTACAGTTTGTCTACAAAACAGCAGTAAGTTGTTGGGTTGTTTTTTTTAATATGGGCAAAACAACTTATTTTTCCCTAAGCTGATTCTTGGAAATGGCTGAGCCATTTTAGTGAAACTTCTCCCTCCAACAAAATCAGCCTTAGGCAGACTCCCAGCATGGAGAAATGTTGGCAAAGCAAATGTCTGTCAAAGTTATAATCAACTGAAAACAGGGTCTTATAATGGAAAGAGTTGGGAAACCTTAATTGTAGGCACCACTATCTCCACCGCCTATAATAATAGATGGGGCCATTGATCTATCATTCAGAAATATGGAAATGATTCTCAATTTATATTCAATCTTCACTCCAGGAAAACTCCCATTACAATCAAGAAATCAGTACTAGCTGAAATCAAGGAGTTTTGCCTGAAGAAGGACTTTAGAATTTGTCATATCTAGGTTATGCTTTGTCATAATGGTGTTATTGCTAGTTATTTTTAATGATGCCCTGCCGATTTTCCTTTCCACCTATGATAACATTTCAGCAACCTCTATCTTTTTAAATACAGACATTCATTTCTTTTGTTGCTGTAGTTTCAAGCTATGCAACATATTCCTCTCTGTCTGTGCTAGGATGCACTGCTAGCTGGAGTAAAAGAAAAAAACAGTAACCGATAAACTTCATTCTTTGAACAAGGATTTTATGTGTGTTTTCTCAACAATGTTTGATGTGATGCGTATGTGTATCCGTTTTTGAAAGTGTCCCTTAGTGGAAGTTGTCTAGAGGATTCCCATCCAAACATGAGGTACTAGAGGCAGATTCGCTACAAACCCAGCTAGACAGATGTGCAGGCAGGAGGGCTTTTTAAAACCTCCCGTAAAAGGACTTCTGGAAACTGTGCTTTCGCCTACTTCCCAGTCATAAAAACGGAAGCGGAGAAGGTGGTGGGAAACACAATCAGCAATCCAGCGGTATTACTGGGGAGATTTAATTGTTTGCACATCACATCTGGTGGCTGCCGTGCAGCACAGCACAGAGACGGTAAGTTTTCGTTACTGCAGAAGCCAAGTCAGTGAGCTCCACGGAGCCTTTGTGAAATCCATTTTGAATCCCTGTCCCCATTAAAAGAGAGACCTGTGTAACAGAATACAGAAAGGATAGACCAAGCTTTTCCTGAGAAACAATCGGAGGGTTTACTTACTAAATGCTGTAAAAACTAAGGGTCCAGTTCTGTGTCTACTGAATTTTCCCTTTGATTTCAACGGGAGCAGGATTGGACCCTTACATAGGCCCTGATCCTGTAGTCCTAACCCAGCCGGTACTGCCGCTGACTCCAATGGCTGTTTTGTCTGCACTGTGACTGCAGGATCAGGCCCACCAGAGACATCTTGGCCAGTTTCCAGTATCATAATTATTATTATTATGAACCACTTGTAAAGCTCTTTAAATGTAGACAGCACTTTAGCCATTACCGTGTCCTATACTTGAGATCTGGTACTGGCTGCACCATAATAAGCAATGCTGGGATTTGATAAGGATATGC
Source organism: Natator depressus (assembly GCF_965152275.1). Classification (NCBI taxonomy): domain Eukaryota; kingdom Metazoa; phylum Chordata; order Testudines; family Cheloniidae; genus Natator; species Natator depressus. Next base: position 13,958,986 of record NC_134244.1, on the reverse strand, counting down.
TGCTAAAAATGATGTTCCAAGCAAGATGGTTTTCTTCCCTTTAAATCTCTCCACTGATTCTTCCTTCCAGCAAAACAGTCAAGCTATTTTCCCTTGGCTACAAGGCCCTACATACCTCTCTTCTCTCATTCGCCCCACATCCTTCTTGGTTCCTACTTCCCATCCCCACACATTATTCCCCCACCCCCTTTGCCTCTTTCTGCCATTCTCGTGGTCCTCATATGCCAAGCTCCTTCCCTCTCCTCCTGTCCTCCCACCTCTTCAGGAAATTCCTCATCCTTCCTTCTCACTGGGCCAAATGCTGAGGTCCTTACTCCATTTTCATTCAGGGGAACTTCCATTGACTTACTTCTCTAGGAGTTTGCCTTCCAAAGGCTATGTCTACATTACAGCCGGGATCGACACTCTGAGATCGATCCACCAGCGATCGATTTAGCGGGTCTAGTGAAGACCCACCAAATCGACAGCAGATCGCTCTCCAGTTGACCCCTGTACTCTACCCCCGATGAGAAGAGTAAGGTAACTCGATGGGAGTCTCCCGTTCACCTCCCGCGGCGTAGACCCCGTGGTAACTCGACCTAAGGTACGTCAACTCCAGCTATATTATTCACGTAGCTGGAGTTGCGTAGCGTAGGTCAACTTACTGCAGTAGTGTAGACATAGCGTTAGTTAAAACTGAGGGCCTGATTATACAACCCCTTGCTCACATTGTTGATGCCACTTGTCCTAGTGACTACAGTGAGGCTACGTGGGGGGAGAAGGAGCTTGACAGCTGCACAACTGAGCTTTGTGTCAGGATCTGACCTCTCATTTACAACCCTAAGATTCTCCCTGCGCTGTATTCTTGGACCTAGGTTTTATGGTTGCTTGTCTGCTTTTATTTAGACTGTTACTCTCTGCAGAGCAGGGAACATATCTTGCCCATGTTCTGTTATGCACTGGGCAAATGTAAATATTTTAGAATAATAATGGGTCAAATCCTGAAGACATCACTCAGGGCTGCTCTACACTAACGCTGTAAATCGATCTAAGTTATGCTACTTCCGTTATGTAAATTACATAACGGAAGTCGGCATAACGTAGGTCAATTTACAGTGGTGTCTACACTGCATTATGTCAACTGGAGATGCTCTCCCATCAACATAGCTTCCGCCTCTCGGGGAGGTGGAGTACAGACATTGACGAAAGAGCACTCTCCCATCAACTTAGCATGTCTTCACCAGACCTGCTAGATCGATCTGCATCGATCACAGCAGTACCCATTTAGCCAGTAGTGTAGACATTGCCTCAGTTCTTACTCAAGCCTGAGTCTGCCAACTTGGCTGAGAAAGGATTACAAAAAACAAGTGAGGACCCAGGATTTGTCCCAGTAGTTATAATCCCATTGGAGGGCACAAACCAATAACAACTGAGTGGAACAGTATGAATGATAAAGTGTAATACATCGCTACAATGAAAAGAACAACATTTTACAAAGCGTTTTTAAATGATGCCTTTGGCCACCACCAGATTATTCAGACAGGCTTCTACTAATCTACATGTTTTGCCCTGCATCTTACTGTAATATTCAAATGCTCTGTTGTTCAGCTTCCCTTTCGCCAAGCCCCTGTCTACTGGATTTCATTATGATCACACTGTTTGGGTTTGCTGTCAAACTCCTGCCTGTGATTTCTTATGCACCAGCTGATCATGTCCTGCAGGCACTCCATGTTTGCCAGTTGTTGCAAACACATGTTTATTTCCGAAGTGACAGTGATCCCTTTCTTTGGACTCATGGGCTTCTTAAATACTGGTGCTTCTCTAGCAAGAGAAAAGACTAGAAGGAAACAAACTGCCCAGGAACACACTCACAATGAAAGAGAAATGCTGAACTAAATCTCAGTAATATGTTCTGCAATACATACTGCTCGCGGATTTAAAGCTGAATAGGATACTAAGGATGAAATTCACCCCTGTGCACAGGGCAAGCAAATAGCCTATGCATTATTAAACATCTCAAAATAGGGCTTACGTGGGACTTGTGCAGTGCACAGAGCTTTCTTTAGCTCACTGCACAGCATGAATTTCACCTGACAGCTCAAAAAGTGAGGAACAGCTTTATTTATTCACGTTTGTGAGAGAGGAAAAAGCAGAGAAAACTGAAGCTCAATAATGATTATTTCCAAAACGGTATTTTTAAACAGTGATTTGCCTATTTAAAAAAAAATCTCCTGGCCTCTTTAAATATCCATTTTATTATGTAAATCTCTTTATGGCAAGAAAATAAAAATGGGGAGGAAGAAAATAAATAAATACAACCACACTGCCAAGAACCTTCAGCATTTTTTCCCCATTAACTTTAGAGCAGCACCATATTTGGATAGCCGGACAAGAAATAGTATTGGCAATTCAAGCAATATAAGGACTTTAATGAAGAGACAAAAGACAGTTTCATGGCGAAGGTTCAGAGAAGAGCCACAAGAATGATGAAAGGATTCTAAAACATGCCTTACAGTGAAAGATTCAAGGCATTCAATCTGCTTAGTTTAACAAAAGAAGGTTATGGAGTGACTTGATCACAGTCTATACTTATCTACGTAGGGAACAGAAATTTGATAATAGAGGGCTCTTCCTTCTAGCAGACAAAGGTATACAAGATCCAATGGCTAGAAGTTGACCTAGACAATTTCAGACTAGAAATAAGTCACATATTTTTGACAGTGAAGTTAGTTAACTTTTGGAACAATTTACCAAGGGTTTTGGTGGATTCTCCATCACTGGCAGTTTTTAAATCAAGATTGGCTGTTTTTCTAAAACATACACTCCAGTCCAAACAGGAATTAATTTAGAGAGCTCCTGTAATCTGAGCTTTAAAGGATGTCAGACTAGATTATCCCAATTGTCCTGTGATAGGGTATCTGCCACACACTGGCAGAAAAGGGGTTAAAAGCAGCACAGGGGAGGCTGTGCAGGAGGCAGCCAATCACAGAAGGGCTTATAGGAGCAGCCAATCAGTGCCGGACTGGCACATATAAGAAGGGCTGCGGAACAGAGCTGGGGTAGTCACTCCCTGGAGCTTGAGAAGGGAGGAGCACAGGCTGCCTTGCAGGTGGAGAGCAGCAAGCAGCCTAGACAGAGCAGTGCTGCAGGCAGAGACCTAGAGAGCTAAAGGCAGCTTCTGGCGGGCTGCAGGGATCTGCAGATTGAGGCCCTGAGGCAAGGGCAAAGAGGGTGCTGGAGCCACTGACAGGAATGGCTAGACAGTGGGCTGCAGTCCTCCCAGAATGGGGGGAACAGAGTGTGGCACAGATGGAGGGCTGTGTCACTGAAGAGGATGCTGTGGTCCTGGGAGCGATGTGAGTCCAGGAACAGAGGTGACAGCATGTGAGACACCACCAGAAGAGAGTGCAGCTCTAATTCCCTGGACTGCCAGCAGGAGGTGCCACAGTGGTGAGTCGTGCCCCGTCACAGGTCACTTATAATGTGTGAATTATTGTTGTTTTTTGTTGTAGTGTCTAGGAGCATCAATCATGGACCAGGCCCCAATTGTGGTAGGCACTGTACAAACACAGAACAAATATATGATTCCTGCCCCCAAAGAGCTTGCAATCTAAGTGTATAAGACAAGAGACTACAGATGGATCACAGCCTTCCTGTGCAACCTGGAATTTGTCACTTAACTGCTCTGTACCTTAGTCTTCCCATATGTAAATTGCAGATAATACTGACTCATGGAACTGTTATGAGGCATCAATTAATATTGGTAAGAACCCTCTGAGATATTCAGATGGAAGGTACAATAGAAACTAAAAATATTATTATTTATTAATAAGCCAGATCTGAAGAATTTGCATTGGACTTAAAGCGACTTTTCAGGAAGGCTTTATGTCCCAAAGCTATGTGCAAGCCACTGCTGCTTGTGTCAGCTACCCTGTATAAAAAGTGATGCAAGGAATCCTAGGTTTGTTTTTCGAGTGACAGGCCTACAATGAAGAAATAACTTGCAGGAGGCATTGTCAACACCGGAAAAGATAAACAGTGCTTCGGCTTTGTCATTTTCTGTTTGTCACAGGCGGGTGAAATCTTAAAGACAAGGTGGGCTCAGACCTGCAATTACCCCTCAGCCTTGCCCCTGATATAGCCACATAGGGTCAATTAGCAATCAGTTAGGTGTAAGGGAATTAGAGTGACTGACCACAGTGGCAGAGGACTACATAAACAGAACTGAGCTCAGTTGAGAGGGAGAAGAGGAAGTAAGGAGTTCTCTCTCTCTTTGGAAAGGGTCTGGGGTAGGCAGACTGAGGAAGGCTGCAGGGACAGAATTGATCCCTGCAGTGGTCCTTGGAAGGGGGCAACATCTGGGGAGAGACTATAGAGAAGGCAGGACTCTCCTGCAGAAAGGCAAACCCACCAGGAGCAGGATAGGCTAAGATAGGGATCTCCCTCATCTTTGTAGGCCCTAAGGGGTGCTGCCAGGGTCTCTGGGGAAGGGAGGCAATAGGGGAAGCCGACTGGGAAAGAAGCCAGATGAGAGAAGCTCTGAAGGGGCCAAGAAGCAAGGGACTTCAGTGGTGCTTGAGGGGGCAGAACTACTAGTTTGGGCATTTGATTTGGCCTTTCAGCTGGACAGTTCATTATGCCAACAGGGGACTAAACTTTGTGACTTGGTCAGAGGGGTGAGCCAGGGCAGAGTTGGTGAAAGGCAGATGGCCAGCAGGAGGCACTGGAGATAAGGACCCTGACACCAAAGGATGCTGCGGGTGGTGAGTGCACCACCTTATGTTGTTTGAACGTGTGATACAGTGTGTCCTTTGCAATTGTACTCACAGTGGTATAGCCACTGCCTGCAGCCCAGAGAGCATTTATGAAACCTGTCTAGGTAGATGTGCCATTACATACAGTCTGATCTCCAAGGGCCAGACTCCCCTCACCTACTCACCCTGAGTGGTACCTTCCCCCAGCAATAGTCCCATTGAAGAAAATGAGACTATACTTCACTTTTCTCTGAGTATTACTCAATGTGAGGAAAGATGGTAGCATCTGGCCCTTACACAGGGCTAGATGGTGGTACCCTTACTCTGGATAGTTCTTACACCCTGAGTACCTTACCCGATGCTTTACACAATAGTACCTTACTCTGAAGTCAATGGGACTATTTATGGAGTAAGCTATTATTGAATGTGACTAAGAGTATCACAGTCTGTTCCATGGTTCCTGTGAACATCCATACGTTTGTCTCATTATCCACCCCCAAATTCCCCCTCAGAACTCTACTTTGCTGCTGCCTACAAAAAAACCTTGACAAGGGCTAGGCTGCTGATGTACTGAGACCACTGCCTATCGTTCTGACCAATATTGTCTCATTGTGTTTCCCCCTCCTGTCTTCTACCTGGGGCTCGAACTGTCTTTTTGTTCTGTCTGTACAGCGCCTAGCACAATGGGGTCCTGGTCCATGACTAGGGCTCCTAGGCACTATGGCAATGCAAATAAATTAATAATAACAAAGAACTATGATTGTGACTTTGCCACAAGCCCTGTCAATTGAGAAGAGCTTAGCTGCACTGTCCCAGGATCCAACTAGCAAGGTGCAATTCCCTCCCTGCTCCAGGGGCATAGCTGTTTGCCACCAGTAGCTATTTGCTATAACACCCTCTCCCTGCCCCAGCCCAGTGGCCTGGCTGTTACATTCATGGCATACAAAGAGAGTAGATAGAGAAGTACTCTTTCTGGGAAGTTGCAGCATAACACTACTTTATTTCTTAGTAGTCAGAATCTTAACAAACAAGAACCAAAAACAGAGAAAGCAGGCGGCTCCCTCAGGCAGACCAGTACCACTCAGCCCATCTTGCTCTAGGCTGGCTCTTTGCAGACTGACTGCTGAGGACCCAGATCTCACCCTTCCCTACAGAGCTGCTAGCCTGCAAGCAGGACCAGGAAAACCCCTGAGAGTTTAAAATGATAGCTCCTAATCTGAACACAGTTTTCAACATACCACACTGGCCAACACTCTGCCCCTGTTCCTCATGCACCAGCTCCTGGTGAGGAGTAGCAGGATCACCACACCTGCTTGCTCCTGACACCCAGACTCAAGATCCAGGGAGGCCATGCAGGAACATAGTCTTGCATCGTTTTGTGCCCACTCAGTTCTAGGCACAATCTAGACCCAAAAGTAGAACAATCAGAGTTCCAGTTGCCATAAGAAAAGTTTCCCCAGGGAAATAAAGAAGTGTGCTTCATTGCCTACATGGTAATGTGCCTTCCTACATCCAGGAGTCCATTTTCAGTGGAATCCCTGCCGGAGTTGTATCCAGAACAGCAGCTGTAAAACTTGCTTCCCCTTCCTCAGTTGGTTATAAGAGGGGATGGTTTCCTTAACTCTACCTTGCTTTAAAACATCTAAATCACTAGCACTGAGTCGCACCCACAGTTTTACTGAGCCAGTGAGAATTTATAGACTCCCAGATATTGGCATCTTTCAACCTGTGTAATCCCAAAACCAGATTTTTAAGCAGTTCGTTCCTGAATGTATCAAAGGTTGCTCCATGTAATCCTTTTCCAAGTTAATTGGCCACGGAGTACTGTACATACAGTCAGATAAAGCGCTGGTTTTACTTTGCAGTCATTCAGAACCACAAGCTGGCTTTGCTCTTAGCCTAATGCTCTGTTATGTCAAATGAAATGGGTGTCGGACAGTCAGGTGAGGCGAACACTGCTTACTTACAAAGTTGGCTTCTCTGAGACAAAGGGTCCTTGCACGCACAAACAACCTGGTGGATCAGAGTTCAGCACCTTTTCCATTTAACATTGGACCTTGGCAGACATGTCCTTCCTGCTGTCTTGGGGCAGGACCTTTGGCAAGACTAGGCAGCTGAGGAGTTCAGCATCCATCTTGCTAACCCCTGGTAGCCATTTCTGCACAGAGCTATGCCCTGGATTGTTCACTGGAACGCATTGTCTCAGAGCATCTTATCCATTGCAAATGTGGATGTTTTTTTTCAGATCAAGCCTTGCCTCTGCCCTGGTGTTAGGCCTGAGCACAGTTTACCTTGCATTGCCTCTCCAATGCATTGCACTTTCCATTCACTAGGTGCCTTTTGGAACATATTTCAGCCAAACGCTTTCCTCTCTGAAAATGTCTCTATTCGCACTGAGCACGTACCCCTTCACCACAGATGCTGTGGAAATGTGAAACGTGGCTGGAGATGACCCCTGTGTGAGATAGCCACACAGACAGTATTAACAAGGCAAGTTTTTCTAAACACAAAGCTGGAGGGTTCCTGATTGACTACAGCCCCCACATCAGTCCAACCTCCCCTCTAAGTAACACCCAGCATCTGTGTCCACACCATTCACCCCCACCTTGCATGAGTCAGCAGCTGAAGTTGTCGCTATGGTTCCTCCAACAAGACCCCACAGAGATCCCATAAACCTGGATCTGCCCCATCTCTGCCACTTCCACCCATGCCCATGGATTCCTCATTAGACTTCACACAACTCTCCTCACTCACTGACCATGCCATGCCCTCCCATGCCATCCCTCCTGATCCTTGGGAACTGGAGTCAATCTCCTCAGTCTGCCTACATACCTCACTCTGCAACTTTGAAATTAGCACCCTGGGGACAGTGATCCTTCCATTGCTCCAGCCAATACCCACCCCCCCCCCCCAGAATGTTCTCTCTCATCAGGTCTCAGACATGTCAGCCAGACTCTATGACCCACAGAGACCCTTTCCTGACACCACTACTCTAAGAATCCCCATCCTCATTGGCAACAGGGAATACATGCTGGAGAGGGCTCTGGGAGAAGTTGTCAACCTGCATGTGCACCTTATGGAGATTGACTGGGAGAGTGTGTGTTTAGAGTGGGACACTCTCAGTCAGTGGCTCACCCCCCATACACACACACACACCCCTATTCTTCTGCTCATGCTCCTGTATCTGGCCTGGAACCTGCTCCTGGAAGTGTATCTATCCCACCACAAAAAGACCCCACACTTCACTAGCTGCTGGGGGAAGGAACATACCACGGATTTGTCAAAAGCAAATCATGCCAAACCAACCTAATTTTGATGAAGTGAACTGTAGCTCACGAAAGCTTATGCTCAAATACATTTGTTAGTCTCTAAGGTGCCACAAGTCCTCCTTTTCTTCTTTGACAGGGTTACTGGTCTAGTATGGGAGTGGGGAGTAGCAGCAAACATGATATCTCTTGATTTTTAGTAAGGCTTTTGACACAATCCCAGATGACATTCTCATGAGCAAATTAGAGAAATGCAGTCTAGATTAAATTGTTATAAAGTGGATGCACAACTGGTTGAAAAATCATACTCAAAAAGTAGTTATCAATGATTCACTGTCAAACTAGGAGGACATATCCAACTGGGTGCCAAAGGGGTCTGGCTGGTACTTGTCAATATTTTCATTAATGACTTAGATAATGAAGTCGGGAGAGTGCATCCGATGAAGTGAGCTGTAGCTCACGAAAGCTCATGCTCAAATAAATTGGTTAGTCTCTAAGGTGCCACAAGTCCTCCTTTTCTTTTTGCGAATACAGACTAACACGGCTGTTACTCTGAAACTTATAAAACTTGCAGCTGACACCAAGCTGGGAGGGGTCACAAACACTTTGGAGAACAGGATTAGAATTCAAAAGGGCCTTGATAAATTGGAGAATTGGTCTGAAATCAACAAGATGAAATTCAATAAAGACATGTGCAAAGTACTACACTTTGGAAGGAAAAAAATCAAATCCACAACTACAAAATGAGGACTAACTGGCTAGGTAGTAGTACTGCAGAAAAAGATCTGGTGGATCACAAATTGAATATGAGCCAACAATGTGATGCAGTTACATTCCAGAATGATATTAGCCTTTTGTATTATTGGGAATCTCACATGTAAGACACAGGAGATGATTGTTTCACTCTACTCAGCACTGGTGAAACTTCAGCTGGAGCACAGAGTCCAGTTTTGGGTGCCACACTTTAAGAAAGATGTGGACAAATTGGAGAGAGTCCAGAGGAGAGCAACAAAAATGATAAAAGGTTTAGAAACCCTGAACTATGAGGAAAAGTTAAAAAAACCTGGGCATGTATAGTCTTGGGGGAAAAGAAGACTGAGGGGACATGATAGTCCTCTTCAAATATGTTACCAGCTGTTATAAAGAGGACAGTGATCAATTCTACTCCAAGTCCACTGGAGGTAGGACAAGAAGTAATTGACTTAATATGCAGCAAGGGAAATTTAGGTTGGAAATTAGGAAAACTTTCTATCTATAACAGTTAAGTACTGGAATAGGTTACCAAGGGAGACTGGGGAATCCCCATCACTGGAAGTTTTGAAGAACAGGTTAGACGAACACCTGTCAGGGATGGGTCTAGGTTTACTTGGTCCTGCCTCGGCTCAGGTAGCTAACCTCTTGAGGTTTTTTCCAGACCTATGATTCTATGAGCAGCTAAAGAAGCCTCTTCAAGAACAGATGCTGCACAATATGCAGGGGATGAAGTAGGATGTTGGTAGAATAAGCCAAGAGCTGTGGTCATTGATGGACTCTGTAAGAACCTTGACTGAATACTGTGGTCCGATAGCATGATCCCCAGCAGCACCTAGAGGCTCCCACATGAACCAAATAACTACATAGGTTTCTATGGCTATACCAGTCTTGCAGCACTCAGTCATAAGGAACCAGAGCAGTGCAGGTTAATAGACTGTACAGAATTCTCAATCCACATGAGCAAACTCTGCCAGGAGTGATTGTTAGGATATAGATATTCAGGCCTGTCTGTAAAGGCCTGTACTTTAAGAATTTAGGGGTATTCTTATCACTTGGCTAGTTCTAGAAGTATAAAAGAGAGAATCAAAATCACTGTCTGCTGGTGTAAGGGCCTTCTCTTACTGTGACAGTCTGAGGCCCTGTGCTTAGGCTAAGGCCTTTGGCTAAGCAGCAGAGGCAGCCATAAGCTAGGAAGCGAACGGTCACATCCTCACATTCCAAACTAGTCACATTGAAATAAGGTGCTATTGGGCTGTTAGGAATACAATCCTGTCCTGAATACAATCCTGTCCTGATAATGCCTATCACCTCCAGAGAAAGGGAAGTGCCTAGAAAATGTAAAAGGAAACAGCATCCTGTCTGGCAAGAACTCACTTATCAATACTGGGATGTGAAATCCTCACTTCTGTATTGTTTTGTCATTATAGTTCCCACTTTGCTATTGTTTGTCTGTATAATCTCTGTCTGGTTCTGTGATTGTTCCTGTCTGCTGTATAATTAATTTTGCTGGGTGTAAACTAATTAAGGTGGTGGGATATAATTGGTTACATAATCATGTTACAATATGTTAGGATTGGTTAGTTAAATTTCAGGAAAATGATTGGTTAATGTATAGCTAAGCAGAACTGAGGTTTTACTATATAATCTGTAGTCAATGAGGAAGTGAGGGGGCCTTGGTGGGAGGGCGTGGGTGGGTGTTTGTGGGGGAGATGGGAACAGGGAATGGGGGTAAGGAAATTGGAACCATGTTTTGCTAAAGGGGGAAATGGGAACAGGGAATGGGAGTAAGGAAACTGGAATCCTGTTTGGTTAAAGGGAGAAATGGGAACAGGGACACAGGTGTAAGGCTCTGTGGTGTCAGAGCTGGGAAGGAGGATACTAAGGAAGGAAACTGGAATCATGCTTGCTGGAAGTTCACCCCAATAAACATCGAATTGTTTGCACCTTTGGACTTCGGGTATTGTTGCTCTCTGTTCATGCGAGAAGAACCAGGGAAGTAAGTGGGTGAAGGAATAAGCCCCCTAACAGTGATAACCAGCCCTGATGTAGGCCACTGTCTATCAGGTCTCCCCACCCTTTCTCTTTCACTTTGTTTTATTTTCGGTAGTAAACCGTTGCCAAGGTGCAGTTATTTCCATTCATTTCATTTTTGACGAAGGTGATTTGCTAGAAAGTTCACCTTTTGCATGTGGCTTTCTCCCTTACTCCCTCCAGCTGCTACTGCTGGAGAGAATGGAATCACCCACCATGCTGTTAAGAAGAAAGATCCCTAGAGTGGGGGCGCATTAATGCATGATTTTCAGTCCCAACTGATACAATTATCTATCTGCACTTGCCTGGAGACTGGATCCACCTCTTCAAACCAGGGTAATATTTTTAGCCAGGTCCAACAATGTCCACCTGCATTTCCAAGTGACTGGCCCTGCCTTTGCACCATTCCCTCGTTACTCTTGCTGAAACTGCTTGATAGAGACCAGTGTCTTCAGCTACTAATTCCCTTAGCAGGGACCTCATTCAACCTGATTCCTTCCTGTCACTATCTGGGTATAATGTCTGTACCCTTGGTTTAGCAGGAATTTCTTCCTCCGTTTCTATCCTCCACTCATCAAGCCTTTCTTCTCTCCTGTCTGCATGATGTTTTCTTCCTTCACCAGCACAAAGATTTTATTCACTCTGCATTTGCAATATAGCTTGTGTGGAGTACTGGTGACATATTGTGGCTGTACTGGTTAATCACAGGTATGTTTTCCCTAGAGCTATTGGATCTGCTTTGATGTGAAATCAGATGCCTCTTCTACCTTAATCACACTCTTTGAATCCAATCCTACAATCCCAGTGTTCCCAGAACACCCACTGAAGTCAATGGGAAGTTAAAGTATTCAAGGAAGGCAGCTTTGGCCCTTTATACTTGATATTTGTTAAAGGCTAAATGATGTAGACTTTTGATAAATATGATATTGGCATTTAATAGAGACAAACACACTATTTCTCTTTCAAAAATATTTAAACATCCACTCTATGATATTAACACTTAACATTTCCATTTATTAAAATGATTTGCAATTGCATATAGATCCTATATCTCTGCTACATCCCTGACTAAGGCCCTGAGTAAGCAAAACATTTAAGCACATGGTGAAATCCTATTGATTTAATAAAGCTAAGGTCATGCTTAAGTGCATTGCAGAATAACCCGATAACCACATAGACATTTAGGCACACGCTTAATTTTAGTCTCCTTCATTTATACTCAAAGTGTAAGATACTTGGGGCAGGGACTTTTTGCTCTGTGTGTTTACAGGATCAGTCACAGTGGGGTCCCGCTCTATGACTGAGTCCATAGATGATATTGCACTATGTGTAATAAATGTTACCCCTTTGTGACCAACAGGTTAATGGAAATTTGGGGTCCTGCAGGTTGTTTCAGTTAGGAGGAGAAACTGATGTTGGAGTCAGGCATTTCTTTGATGCAATCCTGTATATTTATAAGACCACATTTCCCTGAATACAGCAGAAATCAAACAGGAGATAGTTTTTTGTTTTTTTTTTTTCATTAGGAGGGTGGTGAAACACTGGAATGCGTTACCTAGGGAGGTGGTGGAATCTCCTTCCTTAGAAGTTTTTAAGGTCAGGCTTGACAAAGCCCTGGCTGGGATGATTTAGTTGGTGTTTGGTCCTGCTTTGAGCAGGGGGTTGGACTAGATGACCTCCTGAGGTCCCTTCCAACCCTGATATTCTATGATTCTTTACGCACAGTTCCAAGCCTCCTTTAGCCAGTACTTTGCCCAAAAAGCAAGCTAGCACGCACGCGCGCTCTCTCTCTCAGCCATGTTCTGGCTGTGTCCTTGGCTTTCTGCCCCTTTTCTGTGATGTTTCTCTCTCACACATACACTTACACTTCTGCTCAAACAATAGCCAGCCAAACCTCTCTGCAGACAAGTTTTGTTTGGGCCTTTGGTTTGCAGAGTGACACGTGGCTATATTTGAGTGGAGGTTGCTGCTGTTTCAGCTATCTGGTCCCTTATAGGAGCTTAATTGTGTATTATATTTATCTGTAATAAAGGGTAGTTGATACACTCACCAGTTCAAAGGAAGTTGAGCCTAACCCAAAACAATAATAATGATAGTTCAAGGCAATGGGATTATTCACATGCTTAAATTTAAGCATGTGCGTAAGTCTTTTCAGCATCAAGCCCTAGGGTTAGAGTAAGCTTACGCTTGTGTACTTCATTGAACAAGGGCCTAAATATACCCCACACTGACATTCCCGTTTAGAGAGCAGCTATAAATATTAGCTCTGACTGACAGCATTTTCACGCTGCAGTGAATAAACATAAGTGTAAATGAACAGACTAGACTGTAACTCAGAAAAATCAAAGTAACTGGCTTCCCCCATCCTGTGTTGCAATCCAAGAATGTAACATAAATTAATTAAAATATTGCCAATTTCTTTTATGCTTGAAGAGTGTATTTCCTTTTCCCCCAATATACAGTGGTGTCTAACCTTGTCAGGATTTTCTTAAATAATTCTGCCTCAGGTTAGAGAGCCCTTTTTTAATATAGCCATGATGGATCTATATGGCTCTAAGAGGCAGATTCTTCCAAACACTTACGGCATGACCTAGAGGAGACTACTGAACTGATTCTGTCAAGAAGGGTTTGTATTTTCTTCAGGGCTAGTTAGGAAAAGGGGGAAAATCTAAATATGTTTTGACATTTGTATTTCGAGTGTTATCTGTCAAATACGCCAGGACAAGATCATAAATTTCCTGAAGACTGCCAGGGCTATCCAACATATCAATAGCAAGATGAACTCTATATATGATCTAGGCTGAAAGACACATTTATAAAGCACAAAAATATATGGAAAATTTGAAGACACAGCGGGGGTGTAGGGGAAGCCAGTACCATCTTTAAAATTGCACAGTAGACATCTGGATAAATGGTGTCTGACAACTCCATCAAAATCTGGATAGAAAACAAATCTAAGAGGTCAAATGAGGTCATGATACACCCCCCCCCAAATCTGATAAGCATCCAGGAAACATATTCTTCACTCTGGTCTTTTATCACTTACATTCAGTTTGCTGCAGGGAAATTTACTCTTTAGTAAGTTTAGTACTTTTCATTTCAGTTTAACTGTAGCAGAATGGTGTAAGTTTTCCAGTTCCCAATGCCTGTTTTGTAATTTCTCTTAAATCAGCGAAGCATTGCTGAAGGAATGCTGGGAAATTGGAGCAATGACATCCAGAGATAGGGGAAATAAAAGACAGAAGCATCCCCTTGGTCTGGTCTGTTAGTACTGACCCACTTCACTTTCCTGCAGAACACCCAGCTCATCCGGTCACATGGCCATCTTGGGTACAACCAGTGGTAAGTAAGCAGGCTACGATCAAGGAGTAGCCTTGCATATACCCATCCAAACCATTGATGCAGCTCAGGTTGAAGTGGTCAGTTTTGTCCAAGGCTCTATAGAATTTGCACTGCTTTATATATTTAATTCTGTGTTCAGCATGGGTCCCTATCATGCCATTGGTTTTAAGCAGAACTGCCCCTCGACTTCAGAGCTGTTAGGACAATTTCTGATATGCCAATAGCACTAAATTAGATCCATTTCAAGGTGATCCATTCCATATGCTTCTGCAGAGCACACTGTATTGCTATTTTTAAGGCACTGTATTCTAATGCTGCATTCTAATAACATGCACCAAGGAGACCTGCAGGTCCCATTATTACATTATATTAAAATTCATTGTACTGGATACATTTACATTTAGAAATGTATTTGCACTGTCAGCCAAACAGCAAGAGCCATCTAGCATAAGATGCTGGGCATTGTATTAGCTACATTGATTTGTACATGGAAAATGCACAAACTGATGATACATTGTAACTAAAACGCAATACAATGTAAAGAATTGCAGTTTGTCCTCTCTTGTAGTCATAGTTAGACTCCAGGTTGAGTTGGGGGAAAATAGAGCTGTTTTCTAATTTTTCTTGGGACCATGTACAGTAGAACCTGAGTTACAAACCCTTCAGGAATGGAGGTTGTTCATAACTCTGAACAAAAAGTCATGGTGGTTGTTTCAGAAGTTTACAACTGAACATTGACTTAAAACAGCTTTGAAACTTTACCATGCAGAAGAAAAATGCTGCTTTTAACCATCTTAATTAAATGAAACAAGCACAGAACATTCCCTTACCTTGTCAAATCTTTTTTTTTAAGCTTTCCCCCTTTTTTTTTTTTAGTAGTTTACATTTAACACGGTACTATATTTGCCTTTTGGGTTTTGTGGGGTTTTTTCCCTCTCTCTCTCCCCTCTGCTGCTGCCTGATTGCATACTTCCGGTTCCAAATTAGGTGTGTGGTTGATCAGTCAGTTCATAACTCTGGTGTTCGTAACTCTGAGGTTCCACTGGATGTGGTATTGATGTGGTTTTGTTTTACTTGATTGTAACCTTATCTTTAGTGAGCTGGCATTTATTCCAAGGTTTTTCAAGACAGTGATGGGATCGTTAATTCCCTGAGGGCTGCACCCCCCCCCCCCCCAGCACACTGCAATGAGTTTTGTTAGCCTTTCTAATATGAACCCCTAGTTTCTGATGGGTCAGCTCAGCCACACACACACACCTCCACCCACTCACCCACACACACACACTCTCTCCAGGTACTTAAGCCTGGGTGTAATTTTAAGTGTCTGAGAAGTCCTATTGATTATGTTAAATTACTTTCTTAAATTCATTCATTGTGAGAAAGATACTTTCACTTTGAAACATTGATATGAACACGCCACTGGGACTATAGAACTGAACAAGCTTCTACAGACATTGGCCTATGACATGGGCTCTCAAACTGGAGGTCACGACCCCTCCAGGGGTCACGAGGTTATTAGGTTGGGGGTGGTGAGCTGTCAGACTCCACCCCATACCCTGCTTCATCTCCAGCATTTATAATAGTGCTAAATATTTAAAAAGTGTTTTTAATTTAGGGGGAGGGTCACACTCAGGGGCTTGCAGTGTGAAAGGGGTCACCAATACAAAAGTTTGAGAACCACTGTTTCTACGTGGATGAGAGTTTCTTCTGGGTAAAGAGCTGTTTGGGTGCAGACACTGCACAGGTGGAATTGCCTTGGGATATTTGGGATGCTGGAAGCATCCTGGTCTCTCTGGTAAGTGGTCTGCATTTCTTCCTGGTCTGAGTGAAGGTTCAGTGACCAATTCAACGTATGAAATATTAAGAATTACTAGGTTTAGAAACTATTGCCAGACAATATGGAAAAGCCAGAAATTCCAGCTTCCCCATGTTATAGTCACTTTTCTAGCCCTCTTCATTTGCAAGTTATGGACCTTAAAATCACATCATTCTGAATACCATCTTGTTTTTTCCCTCCCACTTCAATTCCAACCTGATTTTAGCACCTACTATCTCCAAAACTGATAACTTACTTTGTATATCACCATAAAGCTTGTCACCCCATCTCTCAAAGTGAATTCTAGGAGTTTGTCAAGACATTGGCCACTAAAATCTTGCTCAGCTTTGTGGGAGAGAAGGAGGTGCTGGGCGGGAGGAGACGACAAACCAAGATGGTACTCAGAATGACCTGATTTTTCAAGTGTTTTGTTACATTAATTTGTAGTAGTTTTGTTGGGTTTGAATATTAACTATGTATAGATTATGAATAGTTTCACTAAATTTAAGGAAATATTAATATTTGTGCATCAGCTGCAATCCCGCCTCCTAGCAGAGTCTAATAAGCTTTCTTAATCTGACATCATAAGCGGTTGCTGTTTCCTCATCCGAGAGATGCTACAAAAGGCCCAGTGATGTTAAGAGGAGAAAAGATTGGATTTAGAAAATCAATAATTTCATGTTTTAACTTCATCAGGCTGCTGGAGCTTGACCATGGACACAGAAGATGTGAGTAATGTGGGACCTAACTGACCCCCTCAGACTTTGCTGGGAGAAGGAATCACAGCAGAATAGCAAATACTAATATTTCTTCATATTTTGTGAAACTATGGAAGTTGCATAACCATAATCAGGGCCCTACCAAATTCACAGTCCATTTTGGTCAATTTCATAGTCATAGGATTTTTAAAATCCTAAATTTCATGATTTCAGCTATTTAAAGCTGAAATGTCAGTGTTGTAATTGTAGGGGTCTTGACCCAAAAAGGAGTTGGGGGGTGGGGGAGGCAAGGTTATTGTGGGGGGGGGGGGGTTGCGGTACTGCTACCCTTACTTCTGTGCTGCTGCTGGCGGCGCTGCCTTCAGAGCTGGGCACCTGGCCAGCAGCCACCATTCTCTGGCCGCCCAGCTCTGAAGGCAGCGCAGAAGTCAGGGTGGCAATACCACGATCCCCCCCATTAAAATAACTTTGTGACCCCCCCCTGCAACTCCCTTCTGGGTCAGGACCCCCAATTTTTGAAATGCCAGTTTCCTCTGTGAAATCTGTATAGTATAGGGTAAAAACGCACAAGACCAGATTTCATGGGGGAAAAATAGATTTCACGGTCCATGACATGTTTTTCATGGCTGTGAATTTGGTAGGGCCCTAATCATAATTAATGCTGGAAATAAACTATTGGGGACGAGCAGTGCCACACATCAGGAGGCATCCATGCAGCAACATTCGTTGTTTTGTGACTTGCCCGCACAAGGGACACTGCTGGCCAACCAGTACAAATACTTTCAGTAGCAGTGAGTGCTGGTCCTGCAGCAGTGATTAGAAAGAAAACAGTCTGATACCCCAGGCCCTGCTCTCCCCCACCAGCACTGCTCATCTGCATCTGGCACCCACAACCCTCAGAACGGTCATGCCCCTGCACCCAGCAGCAACCTCCAGCTTCTTGCAGAGAACCCTGGAGCCAGCACTTAATCAAGGTGAATGTTCATCTACATAGGAGAGGAGACATGTTGTCTAAGACCTGTGCATGTAACTAGCCTCCCTGAGACCTACAGAGATAGGGACTTCCACTACAACCATCTCCAGCAACTGGGAGCACGAGGCCCTACTCCCAACAATTGTCCCTCTCCACCAGCCTTGGTGGAAGAGCCCCCATCCCACTGCCCCGGTCACAGGTTAGTTTGTGCTTGACTATTTTTTTTAAGGCATATTTATTAGAAGACTGAGTCCTGTCTACTTGCCTCCTCCAGGAGATGTGCAGTGCTATTACTGCCGGCCTAGGGCCATACTAGCTCCAGTCATCCCACTGACTGCAAGGGAGGACCAGATCTCAGCAGGCCTGCGACTCTGGCTGAGGCGCTGCAAGGCATTCTCACCCCTCCTTAGCTCTTTAGGCTGACCAGGCCAGTCTGCTGTGGGCCTCCTAGGCTTTGCATACCCCAATGGCCACACTTGTATTGGGACAGCTAGAGCGCCAAGTCAGAGATCCCCATGCATAACTCCCAATGAGTAGAACAGAGTCCATAATCCAGAGGTCCCCAATCTGTGGGGCATGGAAGATCATGCAGGGGGCATGGCTGGGGCCTGGGCCAGCCCCCGCAGGGAGGGAGCCCCACCTAGCTCTGCTTCTGGCCCCGCCCCCTGTCATCTGCTTCTGGCCATGGCTTCCAGCCCTGAGCCCTGGGATCCACTTCCAGCCGCAGCTGCCGGCCCTGCACCCAAGGCCCTGGCTGCCAGCCAAGGCCCCTGGCTACAGTCCCAGCCTCAAACCCCCTTACCTGTCCATGTGTCTGTCCATCCGTCCCCCAAAGCCATGGACCCACTCCTGGCCCTGGCTCTGGGGGGCACACGGGAGGCACAGACGGGTGAGGGGGGTGCGAAGTAAAAAGTTTGGGCACCACTGCCATAATCTGAGGAAATTCTCTGTCAGAACAGCAGTCAGGCAGAAAATAATTTTTCTAATCACCAACATTCCGCATGCTCTTCCATTCAGCTGTTAAACAGACACAATAGAAGGTCCCTATAGTGATGAAATCACACTAATAGGACAGTTGTAGAAGGCTTCCCAATTTCTCACAGCCAGGTCACCCCTGGACAACCAGAAACTGCTTCTAATCCCTCACTAAGGGGTTGGATAAATATTTA
Source organism: Natator depressus (assembly GCF_965152275.1). Taxonomy (NCBI): domain Eukaryota; kingdom Metazoa; phylum Chordata; order Testudines; family Cheloniidae; genus Natator; species Natator depressus. The sequence continues at coordinate 13,940,184 of NC_134244.1, read as the reverse complement.
AATTGCCTATTAGAAGCTGCATTAGCTACATACAGTGCACTCAGATCAATGCAATAATAATGTTCAGCTCTCATGTAGCGCTTTTCGTGTTCAAAGCACTGGAGCAACATTAACCAGCTGAGCCTCACAATGCTCCTGTGAGCTACTTAAGTAAGCCCTATTAACCCCATTTTACAGGTGATGAAAGTGGGACAAAGCAGGTAAGTGACTTGCTCGTGGGCACAGCTAGTCAGTGGCAGAGCTTGGATAAGAACTCTGATGTTCCTGGTTCTCGCCCCAATAATCACTCTATTTGAAAAATGAGTTTAACATAACCTGCCCTTGTAGGCACTAGCGCATAAGGGTGCAGGAAAATAGGCTTTGACATGCAAGCAACTTTTGCACATAATGCAGGGGAAATGGACAGAATGCTGCAGTGACACACAAAAGTGTGCTACAACCACCTAATACAGCAAGACATGCGCCATGCAGCAAAAGATTACATGGTTACCTGAAAAGGGGCTGCCCTAGCAAGTGTGTCATGCATTCAGGACTCTGGGGGGTTGGTGAGAAGAAACAGTGTTTTTTTTGTTTTGTTTTTGTTTTGTTTTAACAGCAGGAGCACTCCAGGTTCAGGCTGAGCCCACGCAGGCTTCTGGAAATGTTTGATTCATACTGAACGAACTCACAGGCTTAACATAATCATTTCCATATTAGTCACATGATACTGAGCATATGATTACACCTACCATGCTGCACTCCGTAAGCACATATGCACACTGCCCCCGTTGTGAAGAGCCCTAACCACCACATTCAGCACAGCTCACCAGCTGCAGGAGAAAGATCCTCCCCTGCGATGAGTTGTCCTGGATGCATCCCCAGCTGGGTGCTTCTGCTGCAGAGGCGGGCTTGACCCCCAGGATTCCATGACGTTACTTTTGTGTGTGATTCTAAATTCAAGTGAAGCACTTCCTACTGTGAGACACATTCATGGTATAAATAGTTACATCCTCTTCCTTTCGCTCTGAGGTTTAATTAATACATAGATCAACCACTTCTAAAATTCACAAATGCTTGGGAAGATGTAAAATTTAATTAGTTTGCCCACACAACTCCATATGTCAACTGTTAGCTCAATTATTCTTTGCTGTGAAACACTGACTGCACTTTTGCACATTAGTAATTTCCCCGTATCTTGGAGTCATCATTAATCAACACCTGAACTCACAACACACACACGCGCGCGCGCACACACTGAATTAAATGTTGAGCACAAGGAAACTGGATCTTTGCTAAGGAAATTGCAGCAGAATTGTGCTCATTACAAATTGACACATGCAGTACTGGGTCAGATTATAATCCTGTGACACAGGTCGGATTGCTGCGTAGCTCCAGAAATGTGCTATTGTGCTCACTGGTGAAGATTTTCCATTCAGCCTGGATTCCTTTGCACCAATAGTTCAGTTGAGGTGGGGTTTGCCCAGCTGCAGAGCATTCATGCAAGGCCATTTGTGACACATCGTGCAAGTGGGACTGTGCAGGGAGGGTCGCAGGGGCAGAATAGACATGCAGGGTAGGTGTGCTTCAGCAAGGCTCTCCCCACTGGATCTGAATAGGGCAGTATAGAAGGGGGCTCTGGAGGGATCAAGAGCAATTTACTGGCCCAAAACCTTCACAGAGGGGCTGTGGCTAAGACCCAGCTGAAAGTGGGGAAACTGAGGCAGTAAGGAATACTGCATAATGCGATTCCTTCCTCAGGATGGGAAAATCTAAAGATATGTATGCATCATCCATAAGGCTGCTGCCTATAATAGAAGATCCTTTTCAGAGGGTGGCTATAGAGTTTGGGGACACCTCACTCAAGGGACCCTGACTTGCAGCGCACACAGAAGTGGGGCAGAGAACATAGGGTTATCCCAAAAAGGGAAGCTGCTTTCCTCATATGCATGCAGCTCAGGGATCGAGACAGACCCCAGAGAGGGCATGTTCCACCTGGCACTGGGTAAATGGATCCCAGGAGTCAGTGCTTGGTTAAGACCAGCTTTGCCTGTGGTGAGCAGACAGGTTGTTCTACAACACCCAGCAAATGTGAGCACAGAGTGGCAAAGCGAGTGGTAGCACTATGAGTCTTGGGATACATACTCAGTTAGCTGTATTGCTTGTTGTCAAGGTTCCTTCCCCACTCTGAACTCTAGGGAACAGATGTGGGGACCTGCATGAAAAACCCCCTAAGCTTATTTTTACCAGCTTAGGTTAAAACTTCCCCAAGGTACAAACTATTTTACCTTTTGCCCCTGGATTTTATTGCTGCCACCACCAAGCGTCTAACAAATATATAACAGGGAAAGAGCCCGCTTGGAAACGTCTTTTCCCCCAAAAATCCTCCCGAACCCTACACCCCCTTTTCTGGGGAAGGCTTGATAAAAATCCTCACCAATTTGCATAGGTGAACATAGACCCAAACCCTTGGATCTTAAGAACAATGAAAAAGCAATCAGGTTCTTCAAAGAAGAATTTTAATTGAAGAAAAAGTAAAAGAATCACCTCTGTAAAATCAGGATGGTAAATACCTTACAGGGTAATCAGATTTAAAACATAGAGAATCCCTCTAGGCAAAACCTTAAGTTACAAAAAGACACAAAAACAGGAATATACATTCCATTCAGCACAACTTATTTTATCAGCCATTTAAACAAAACAGAATCTAACGCATATCTAACTAGATTGCTTATTAGCCCTTTACAGGAGTTCTGACCTGCATTCCTGCTCTGGTCCCAGGAAAAAAAACACACAGACAGAGAGAACCCTTTGTTTCTCCTCCCCTCCTGCTTTGAAAGTATCTTGTCTCCTCATTGGTCATTTTGGTCAGGTGCCAGCGAGGTTATCCTAGCTTCTTAACCCTTTACAGGTGAAAGGGTTTTTCCTCTGGCCAGGAGGGATTTAAAGGGCTTTATATTTATGACACTTGTCATGGCCCTGTACAGCACCAGTGTGAATAAGGGGCATGACTGCACAGTAAGGGGGCCAAGCTATCCCAGGCTAGGCTACCACAGCTTAGTTTACTCCATATTTGCTTCGCCTGTGCTTAGCATGCAGCGAAGATACAGCCTTAGGGCACCACTCAAGTTATACCTCAAGCTAATGAAGCTTCAGGCAGTGAAGACAAGCCTGAAGTCACTGGCAGACAGAGGGGTAGGGATGGAAATATATCCCCACGGCAGAGGAACACAGTGAGGATCGGAACCATGTCGTTAATTACACAGTGGGGTTGATGGATTCTATTTTTTTTTAAATTGCAGATGGAGGCAGGGCCAGATTAACCCATCACTGGGCCCTACATAAACATACACTTCTGGGCCCCTGTCTTCTCACAGTCAGCCAGCCAGCACACTCCCTGCCCCCGGGCTGGCCATTCTGTGGGTCTGTCAGGACCGGATGCTGATCCTGCTGCTGCTCGAGATGCTGCTCACCATGACGGTTCGATCGGGATAAGTGGCATTGTGACCTGGTGCATGGGGGTGCAGCACCACTCAGGTTTGGCCCGGCTGCTCCTCTGTCATGGTGAACAGAGCCCCAAGCAGCAGGATGAGCAGCCAGTCCTGACAGATGCACAGTACCGCTAGCCAGGCCACAGCGAGTACTGTCTGGCTGTTTGGTGGATCCCAGCACCCTCCCCTGCTCCATGCATTTGGGCCCTAGGCAAGTGCTTAGTTTGCCTGTGTGTAATCCAGTCCTGGCGAGAGATGAGATGAGGGGAAACGGCACAAATTAGTAATATTCAGGGACTAGGAAGAAGATAAAGAGAGGAGAGGAATGGCTGAGGAAGGGGAAGGGCTACCCCAGGATCATACAGTTACTCACTTTGCACACCTGCCTAAAGGGGAGACCGTAGGTCTCCGGTAACTAATGTAATGAAGATGATGCACTAATTTTTTGCCCTCCCTTTGTACTAAAACAGATTCCAGCCCAGTAGCGACACCAACACTAACGATTAGACCTGGATGATTTTTTTTTTTTTTTAACTTTGACAAACTTTCAAAATTCTAGCCTGGGGGGGAGAATCAGGAAAAAAAATTCTTGACCAGCTCTGTCAATAACCAAGTTTTCACAGCGCCTTTCATGCAAGGATCTCAAACATTCACCAAGCCTCGATACACTCCTGCAGGGTAGGCAAAGGCTATTATACTTAATGGCCTCCAGAGTGTCTGTGGCTTGTGTGTTGTTTCCCTAAGTCACACAGGCCCAAGGAGTTAAACGCTGTTAAGTGCCAGGACTTGGAAATGATCTTTTCACAGTTTTATCTCCATACTCCGCATGCTTGGCTGCACAGCCTACAATAGAGAACTACTTGCTTTAGCCCGGTATACCAGGAACGTCACATGCACTTTACGTGGTGCAGACAACAGCCAGCTATGATGCAAGTTCAGAAAACCAACCCAGCCTTTATTCTGTGTGCTGTGTTCTCATCATGTCACAAGATGAGATTTCGTTAATACATTTCTCCCTGGGACACCACCTTTTTGCACGCCTCTACAGAAGCCAGCATTTGTGCAACGTCACTGCAAAAATAGGACCAAGTCAGAGATTACAAAACATTCCTGGTTCTAACAAATCAACTGTACATATTCAATATCAACATAACTTAGTACAAGTTTCTCAAAAGGGGCACAAGTCATAGAAAGTACCACAGAAGAGTTTAGCACCAACAACTAAAATGAATAGACTTTTTCATACTGCACTTAAGTACTTTACTATCTTAAAGAAAAATGTAAATGAGAATCTCTTTGACAAGCATTTCCCTATGTTAAACAACACCTTCAATTAAAACTGATTTAGAAAACAAATTTGCTTTCCACTTATTTATGCTTTTTGATTCCTTATTGCATTTCTCTCATCTTGCACAATGAAAACAAACTGTTCCATTCCACTCTTGGTTTATAACCAGTTTCTCATAAATTTCATTTGCAGTATTTCAGGCACTAGCTAAAAATACAAATGCAATATATAGATGGCAAACACTGCACAGACATGATAATTTGTTTTCAAAATTGTTTACATTGGCATTTTAAAATCATGGAAATATTCCAGTTTGTTTTCAGTTTTGTGAGATGGCTTATATGTTACAAGATCTAAATTCCAGGCCAAATTTGATATGACAGGGTGAATTTAAATTGAAAAATACCAACTGCTAATAGCAAGGAATCTCATAGATATCATATCTAAACTTGCAGACTAAAATTTTACATTGTTTTATTTTTGAATGCAGGTTTTTTTGTACATAATTCTACATTTGTAAGTTTAACTTTCATAATAAAGAGATTGCGCTACAGTACTTGTGTTAGGTGAATTGAAAAATACTATTTCTTTTGTTTCTTTACAGTGCAAATACTTGTAATCAAAAATAAATATAAAGTGAGCACTGTACACTTTGTATTCTGTGTTATATAATTGAAATCAATATATTTGAAAATGTAGAAAACATCCAAAAATATGTAAATAAATGGTATTCTAGTACTGTTTAACAATGCAATTAATTGCTATTAATTTTTTTAATCGCTTGACAGCCCTACACAAAATGTGATCCACAATATGTGCAAAATCCTATTTCCCCAGCAACGGGAAAGGCCCTTGTACCTGACCCTCTGTTGTACTAATTTAGCTTGAATATATGTGCCTAAAGTGTCAAAGATGTTGGACAGTGACAGGGTCATGGTAACATTAAACACTGTTAAACCTCAGCCTGCTTAGCACCCTGGCAAACCCCATTAAAAATCCCTTTAACCTTTTATTAAACATGCAGAAAAGAAGGGAAATCAGTGAAAGCATTTGAAATGTAACATGTTGAGTAAGGCTTTCATTCCCACCACAGCCCTGGTTCCTTTTCCCTATGGCTGGGGAGAGTCTTTAAAAGGAAACCCTGCCCTGGTCAGACCATCTTTTAGATGGCAATAACTGTCCTTAGTGCAAGACTGGGGAACAGTTCTTACGCCCATGCTGCCTCCCCACAGAAGGGACAGACACAGCCTGGCCTTTGGCATTTGATTCAAGCAAACAGTCATGCAAAAAATGTCCATGCATTTGCTCAAGCTGCAATCATTAGGCAGAAACTGGAACAGAGAGGCCAAGTGAGATTCAATCGGACAGGGGCCCCTAACTTCTTAGACTCCTTGGGAAACCCCAGCCTAAGTGTCCTGCCTAAGCCAATGGGGTGTATGTGTGTCAATGTGCTGGCTCCCACTCCTGTGCTCATCCCATGAGTCCCAGGATCCAGTAAGAGGGGTCTATTCAACCCTCAGGCTACATCTACACTTGGAGCTAGGGGTGTGATTCCCAGCTTGTGTAGACATTCTCGTGCTAGCTCTCATCAAGCTTGTGCCCTAAAAATAGCAGTGTAGCCATGTAACACAGGCCGTGGTGTGTGGCAGCACAGACTAGCCACCCTGAGTAAAATCCACCTTGCCCCCATAGTACATAGTCAGGGCAGCTAGCCCAGGCCACGTCTGCCCATGCTACCACGGCTACACTACTATCTTTATCGCACCAGTCAATGAAAGCTAGCATGAGTATGACTACATAAGCTGGGAATCACACACACCCCAGCTCCAAGTGTCCATGTAGCCTCAGTGTATTTGTGTAAACCCCACTGTACATCTCCGGAGAAAATCAATCTATCTACAGTATTTATAAGGCCCTTATTTTTGTAATATCTGAGCATCTCTGAATCTTCCCACATTTTACACATGGAGAACTAAGGCACAGAGGCTAAGTGACTTGCCCAAGGTCACACAAGTAGTCTGTGGCAGAGCAGGGACTTGAACTCAAGACTCAGAATAGTGCCCTAACCACTGGCTTGTGTTTCCTTTCTACCATGTCAAAAGTGAATAGACCCCTGCCATTGGTGCTCATCTAAACCCTATTCCCATCCCAGTAGACACCAGTGAGAACAGTGTTGCAGCCAACATGCAGGAATTCTATATTAGACCTATCCTAACAGATAAAGAGGAACTGATCACAGAACTAAAAGTTTGCGGTAGCTTAGGTACAAGTGATCGTGATTGTGACTTGGTCACATTTATAATGTGCAAGCAGAATATATATATACTTGATGCTTTAATAGGGCCAGTTTCACAAAGATGAAAACAGTTATGAACCAAATCAGCTGGAAGGAAAAATGTAATCAGAAAAATACGAATGATAATTGGGAATCATTTCAGAGCACCTTACTAGATGTCCCAAAAGCCAAAATACCCCAATTGACAAAAAGGCTGCATTCATTTTAAAAAAAATGGTTTAGAGGGGAAGTGAAGGCAGCTGTAAAATTAAATATGTATCTAACAAGAAGAAAAAACTAACAACAAAAAAAGTTCAAAAACAGACTCCTGAGTCTCTCCAGACTTCAGAGAGACTGCTGAATTGGAATTAATTTGCAAACTGGATACAATTAACTTAGGCTTGAATAAAGACTGGGAGTAGATGTGTCATTACACACCGTAAAACTATTTCTCCTTGTTTATTTAACAAGATACTATTGTTCTTATCAACTGCTGGAAATGGCCCACCTTGATTATCACTACAAAAGGTCCCCCCCAGCCCCCCACTCTCCTGCTGGTAATAGCTCACTTTTCCTGATCACTCTTTTTACAGTCTGTATGGTAACACCCATTGTTTCATGTTCTCTGTGTATATAAAATCTCCCCACTATATTTTCCACTGTATGCATCTGATGTAGCTCACGAAAGCTTATGCTCTAATAAATTTGTTAGTCTCTAAGGTGCCACAAGTACTCCTTTTCTTTTTGTTCCAAACATTACAATTTCAAATGTAAAAAGAACACTTTCGGGGGGGTTTATTTCACCACCATAGTGATCCTCACATCACTAATACCCAGATGTGGAATAAAATCATTTTCGTCCTCTGATTTCTTTCTTCCGGCAAGTGGCTTGTTTCTTTAATTCAAATTAGCTCTTCAGAGTCAAGTCTCATTTTATTTAATCTTCTTTTTCAATTAAATTCAATTGTCTGTGATCTTCTTAACTTCCTTTGCTTCTCTGCATTGCAAATTCAGAGCGGAGACCAATTTTGTATTTGTCCCTTTACTTTAAAAAAAAATTGGAAGACATATTGCTTAAAAAAGACCATCTTCTGGAAGAGACAAAAGTGTCGTTCTGGCATCCCGATGTTAATAAAGGCTCTGTGGCACTTTTCAGATGTGCAATAGTGACGACTCAACTTTATCTGGATATAATTTGCATCAGGTACATGTAAATAATAAGAATAAGGAGGTTCAGAGGTGGAATTTATTTTCTATTGGATGAGTGCATATAATTAGCATATGGCCGTTATGGCTACCCAAGTGCAATGACAGTTGCTTAAATAAACCCCGAAACTCAAATATAGCTACAAATCTAGAAGCCTTCTGCCTTGATCTGTCATTATGGAATTAAAGGAAAGCAAACTCCCCTCTGTTTTGCAAAGTGTCCCAAATGAGTCCCTCTGTCTCTGATTTATTGTGCTGTGACACAATTGGCAAGGGCTTATAAGCTACTATATGATCTTAAACTGTTTATAAAAAGATGGACTTTGTTTTTCATCCTCTCTATATTCATAAACTAGAGCTCTGTATAGGATAGACACTTGCTATCGGATCACCCTAGCTCAGTGTTTCAAGTACCATGTGCTAGGCAGTAACATGGAAGGACCCCACATTTCTAAAACTAAACTGGATCTTTATGAAGAAAACTATTTACAGAGATGCTGCAGCTGCAGCTAGCATTCCAGCCGTGTGCACACAGAGTGACTTTCTAGTGCCTCCCCTCCTGCAACCTGTGCTCCTCCCTCCAAGTTCCATTTATCATTTTTGTTGCCCTTCTCTGTACCTTTTCCAATTCTAATATATCTTGTTTGAGATGGGGGTAACCAGAACTGCATGCAGTAAACTGCATGCAGTATTCAAGGGGTGCGCATACTATGAATGTATATTATGACATTATGATATTTTCTGTCTTATTGTTTATCCCTTTCCTAATGGTTCCCAACAGTCTGTTAGCTGTTTTCAACTGCAGCTATACATCTGACTCTGGGGCCATTGTTCCTCTGCATTTACACAGGTGGAGGGGAACTGCAAAGAGGAGTGAGACAGGAGAGCCACCAGTTCCAAGATGTGCATGTCTCACTCCCATCTATGCAGTTAGCTAGGCAGCCCCATTCACACACAAGATTCTATAGATCAGGGCTGTCAGTGTATAATTGGAGAGCAGACACTGTCTGCAGTCTGCTGCCCTTAGGACCCTGTGGATTTCTAACAGGAAATCCATGTGAGAGGTGATGAAGCTGCTTCAGTGGCATCGCCCCTAATTTACAAAGTGAATTCAGAATCTGGACCCTTGTCTACCACACAGTTTATTGCTCATTTATAAATTCCTACAAAAAATGGGTTTACATTGGCAATGCTGATAGTTGCTTAGTTACAGTGGAACTTGCGGGAGCTGTTATAATTAGGAGCTTTGGCTGTGCTAGAAATCAGAATGATTCCCATTCCCTCCTTTAATTAATACAGGCTTTTTTTATCTGAGAAAGTGGAGGTGAATTAACATTGAGCTCTGGGCAAAGTGCCACTGCTCCAAAGCAGACCCTGGCACAGTGAGACTTTCTGTTTCCAAGGCACTCCAGAAATTCCCTGTAACTACAAACACACATTTGCAGCTTTTGCCTTCTGCCATAAAACAACCAAGAAAAATATTTATCAAAGGGCAACAAGCCTCAAATAAAATCACCAGCATAACATTAAAACACCAGAATGTTCTGTACTGAGCATCAGAGGTGAGCATGGGGCTATGCAAACATAGGAGATGTGGTAAGGAGCATAAGACTGGTAAGTATTTAGGAGAGATGAATGTCTGTTAGGTATATGAGTAAAGTAAGGTGGCAATGCAAGGCCTACAGGCTGAGGCCTGTAAGATTTCAGTTTAGCCATGCCAGGCCTCAGGCTTACGGAGGCTTGACATAAGTAAGTGACCCAGGAAATATCCTGCCCTAGCAAAGTTACACGATTACTGTAAAGAATGTGCCAATAAGTGATGTTCAGGAAAATATGCCTCAGTGTACCTGTTTAGATCACAGTACATCCGACTGTAACATCATGGAAAGTTTTCCTCTCACCGCAGGTTACCATGGGAACATGTTTACATAGATGCTAATGAGCATACGGGGAACTAAGAGGACAACCTATGAAAAGCAGGGCACCCCAAAATGTATGGGGTGTGGAAGTATAGATAAGGAACAGGGGGTTGAACCCACATCCACATGCATAAGGGGGTCGTAACACAGGATAAAAGGGTTCCCTGGTATGGAATGGGTGAGACGGCCCCAAGGGAAGACTCCAGCTGGAATCAGCCCTCTATCGACGGCCACTTGTTAACAGATCCACCAGACTCTGTGATATCTTGGGGGACGTGAGTATGAATACGGCATTGGCTACTGCATGGACTCGCTCCGGTTTTGGATATGTGCGGGTGAGTATAACTTATAATACAAACAAGATTTCTTACTTTTAACTTTGTTTGTGGTCACTGACTTCGTTCTTCGTGTGTTCCTAGAGCCTCCCAATCTGAGACTCACTGAAGGTAACTTTCACCCTGTTGATCTTAAAACTGTAGCAACGCAGGAGCCAGACTCACTCATTAGGGAATTCAATTTTAAATACAGGCTACAATGGGATTTTAGCAACAGCAGCAACAACTACAGGTCCAGAGTCCAGCTCATCGCAGCTAACTTCTTCTCTTTTCCCTGAAAGGCCAGTTATACTGTCTTTAATAACATCTAAGAGACTGTCAGACAAGGGGTATTTCCTTCTAAAACTCTCTCCAGCTACAGGGAAAGGGAACGAGGGATGTTGTTAACATGAAAGCCTTATGTAATACTTTACATTTCAAATGCTGTAACTGTTTTTCTTTCTTTTTAGAATCGTTAATACAAGGTTAAGAGGATTTTTAATGGTTTGCTATGGTACTAAGCGCACTGAGGTCTCCGTATATCAAACCCCAAACCTTGGCTGACACTGTTTCATGTTGGACAGTGATTGGGTTATGGTAACACCTTTGGCCCATTTATTCCATTGGATTAATACAACTGTGTTAAAATCACACATTCCCCAGCCTGGGGAGCAATGACTGGAACCCTGGACATTCAGCTTGAAAAGCACAAGCCTGGCGCTAAAGGCCAGCTCTTTTAGATTCTAGCAGTGGCCAGGCCCATCATCGCCTCACTCTGACCCACACTTTCACTCAGCCAAAGCCAGGGTGATACAATTATCCCCAGAGGGCTTTACAATCTAATCCAACACTGATAACAGTTATAGGCCTGGCTGGAAAGTATTGTTATTTTCACAGTTTGCTTATCTTGATCAGCTCCGATTACATATATAATGCCCAAATTTTGCTAGGCCATGTCCCTGCCCCATTTATGCATGTAATCCAACATCCATCCGTTTCGAATAGGGCCACAGGAAAATTTCACTTTCCATAAGCTAAATGGTGCTACATGGTTGCTGTGTAGTGTCTTTGACATAATGTTTCTGTGGAGTTGAGTAAAAACTATTTCACCATGCTAATTTTTTCCCCTACTGTTACTCACACCTTCTTGTCAACTGTTTGAAATGGACCATCCTGATTATCACTACAAAAGTTTTTTTTCTCCTGCTGATAATAGCCCACCTTAATTGATTAGTCTCGTTACAGTTGGTATGGCAACATCCATTTTTTCATGTTCTCTATGTATATATATTTTCCTACTGTATTTTCCACTGCATGCATCTGATGAAGTGGATTTTAGCCCACGAAAGCATATGCCTAAATATATTTATTAGTCTCTAAGGTGCCACATGTACTCCTCGGTCTTTTTAGTTTTTTAATGTTTGGGTTGGAAGCTGTTGTACTTTGAGCAACTCTAAGCCATTTTTGGGTAACCAGCAGAGTGAAACATACAATTGCTTAAGTGCTCCTAAAAGAAAACCATTATTTCCACTTTAGCCACTAGGTCGTGCTCAACATAACAGCACTGAGTCCTAACAGCACTACACAAAGCAGTCACTATCAAATGTCATATAGAAAGGTAGGGCAGGAAGGGTCCTTGAGAAGTCATCTGATCCAGCCTCCTGCACTGGGGAAGGAGCTGGTAAACCTAGAGCATCCCTGACAGGTGTTTGTCTGACCTGTTCTGAAAAACCTCCAGTGAGGAAGATTCCACAATCTCTCTTGGAAGCCTATTCCAGCGCTTAATTAAATGTATAGTAAGGAAGTTTTTCCTAATATTTAACCTAAATCTCCCTTGCTGCAGATGAAGCCTATCACTTCTTGTCCTACCTGCACTGGAGATGAAGAACAATTGATCACCGGTCCTTTTTATAACAGCCCTAAACATATTTGAAGACGGTTATCAGGTGCTCCTTCAGTCGCCTTTTCTTAAGACTAATCCTGCCCAGTTTTTTAACTTTTCCTCATACGTCTTATTTTCTAAACCTTTTATCATTTTTGTTGCTCTCCTCTGGACTCTCTCCAATTGGTTCACATCTTTTCTAAAGTGTGGTGCCCAGAATGGACGCAGTACTCCAGCTGAGGCCTCACCGGTGCAGAGTAGAGCAGGACAGTTACCTCCCACATCTTATATACAACACTCCTGTTAAAACACCTGAAAATGATATCAGCCTTTTTTGCAGTTGCATCACATTATTGACTCATGTTTAGTTTCCTTGAAGAGGAGCTCAGAGTAATCATGGCTAGCAAAGAATTAGCTGCAGGAGGCAGCCAATTAGTTTAAGAGGCCCAATTTCTGATAGGTTGACGTTATACCCCTTTTAGAGTCAGTTTCCTGGAAGACATTGTCGGAGATGGTGTCAGATACCCACAACCCTTGCCTGAAACTATATGGAGTGTGATCCATTGGTGGATCTCAGAGCACTTTGCCCACCTAACAGCCCTATGTGGTAGGGAAGTAATATAATCCCCACCACACAGAAAGGAAGCAGAGGCACAGACAGTAACTCTGTGGCAAAGCTAGGAAAAGAACCCAGATCACTTAACCCTGATTTGTGCTTCAGCCTATAGGTCATGCTGTCTCCCTTAAAGCAGGGGACTGTATTCAAGAATTCTGAATTGTATAGCCTGATCTACCACTTTGGCTGTCTGTGCCAGCTCAGGTTAGCACCTTCGTCTCTCCGTGCCTCTGTTTCCATTTTACTGACAGGGAAAGGATAAGCCCAGCCTCGCAGTTGGGCTGGATAGCTTCGTGTTCATAGCACACTCGGAGATGTTATACATTATTTTTTATTTTCCTCCCATTGTACTGCTGCTTCATGTCACTTTCTAGCAACTCTGGATGCAAAGGGAAACGGATCCATAACCCACTGCGTAAGAATACAAAAGACTGACCTTTGCAGAATGGTGTTTACCCAAAGATCTCATTCTACACATCTTTACAACATCACCCACCCCTGAAATGTAGCTTTGTCTGGGGTGGAAAGCAGCAGCCATTTAACAGAGAGCAGCAGACCAATAACATCAGAGTACCTTATCCAACTGAGACTACAGAGAGCACTTTAGGTGGGCAAAATGCAATTGCACAATTGGAATTTGACCAGATGTTGGGACTAACACCTCCACTCTTGTGAAAAGTGCTAGGAGATCCAGAAGTGACAACTGATCATCTTCACACACACTTTATGGTTCTTCTATCTGCCGAGTGCCCTCTAACACCAGGCTCTACCATTGGACAACAGCACTGAAAAGGAAGAATGTTGCCTACTGAATTGCCATTGTTAGTTCCTGTAGCACCTGTGTTTTCCCTGTCCACATACTGACTTGGTTTGACCCTGCTTAGCTAGCCAGATCTGACAAGATAACAGGCCTCGGTAGTATGGCCGCCGGCTAATAAATATCATGCTGCTGACAGTGCTTTGGGGAAAGTGCCCGACAAGCAGGAGCACAGAGACGTGGCTGCAGTTACGTTTCTTCTTATGCTGATGTGCTCTCCCTTCCTTTTAGAAGTGGAATCCATGACTTCAAAGGAGAGATGGGGAGGCCTAGAAAAGAACAAGGGTGGAAAGATATGAAGAAGAGCGCAGGGGAAGCTGGAGGGGAAAATCAGCATATCTGGGAGCCCAGCATAAGAAGCTACAAAGTAGCTTAGGGTTTAGATTGAAAAGTCACCACTATCCAACACTGGGCCTGTTAGCTCAGAAGCCAGCCTGAAAAGAGGAGTCTTGTACTGAATCCTAAAGGATGCCAAGCTTGAGTTCTGGCAGGCCTGAAGGAACAAGTTCCAGAGCCAAGACCCACCTACTGAGAACACACCGGGTTCACCCTAGTGGACGGACAGCGGGAGACTTGCAGCGGATTACAAGTAACTGCCTCTTCAGCTTGTAGGAGGGAGCTGTGATTTGTGTGAGTGGAGATATTTAATCTGGACTAAGCACTGTGCAAACATAATGAATCCTCCTAGCTCCCGTGTGAGGTAGCTGTGGAAGTATTATCCCCATTTTACAGATAGGGAAATGGAAGCAGGCAGGTCATACCATCGCAGATGTGGCGTGCAGAGTTCAGCTGAACCTCAGGGCTTCTCTCCTCTAGCTTGTTCCTGATTTAGTTTTCTTTCAGATGTGGTCAGGCTCACCACGCCGATCTGGGTTGCCTTCCCTCTGCAGTCAGGTCCCTGATGTCATCAGGGTCAGAGTACATTCTCCAAGGTTTCCAAATATTCCCGCAATCTTCTTTAGAGATCGTTTGGAAGGAGCTTCCTCTGCCATTTGTGCTCTATTTCTTGCTAGAGTACTGAGTGGCCACTTCCCAGGCTCTGAGCCAGGCTGAGGCATTGCACCTCTTCCCACGTTAGACAGTCTAACCTCATGTTCACGTGTTCTGTGCGTGCTCTTTCTTTCCTGGCTGGAGTCAGATTTATGTCCCGTCTCTCCTCTCTGGCAATAATTAACTCACCCTGTAGATCCTGCTCCTTGTCTGAATCACAGTCACTCACTTCTAGCTTTTCCGCCTCTTTCTAAACGATGATTACTGAATCCAAGCACCAATGCACAGTCCTGGGAGTTAATGCAGCTGTCACCGGCAAACAGTAAATTCTCTTTCAACTCGGCTGCGACTCTGGTTCCTGTGAGACAGCAAAAGGCTTTGGCTTTGTCTACACTACGCAGCTTTTAGCAACGCGGCTGTGCTGCTACAGCTGTGCCTCTAAAAGGCATGCAGTGTAGCTGCTGTTTGTCACCAGGAGAGAGCTCTCCCTCCGACAAAAAACATCCATCGCCAAAGAGCGGCGGTAGTTGTGTCGGTGGGAGAGCTCTCCTGACGACAAAGCGCTGTTCACACCGGCGCAACTTTTGTCTTTCGGGGGTGTGTGTGTGTGTGTGTGTTTTCACACCTCTGAATGACAAAAGTTTTGTTGTTCAGTTGCCCGTGTAGACAAAGCCTGATGATAAAGCTGCCTGCAGGAGATGAGAAACCTGGAGCAGGCTTGCTAAATGAACTAACCAGACACCTGGTGTGGGGAGGGAACTTCAAGGAGCTGGTTCTTTAGAAGAGAGCTGAAGCAGTTGTGTGGGATGGCTGACTCTGGGAAGGCTAGAGGGGAGTCAGCTCTGAACAGAACGGTTGTAAACTGAATCCCAGGGTGGGTCACCCCCTGAGAACTCCTTTATAAAAAGGACTCTCTGGTAGAACCTTTTCAGTCCCCCAGGCTCTGAGGTAAGAGCCTTGCCTCAGGGCAGATTTTGGGGACTTTGAGTTTTACTTTTGAGTTATTTGTCTGGAAAAACCCAGACCCCCCAATAATGGTGGTGATTGGAAGAGCAATGTGTGGAGTCTCTGAAAAGGGGCCTGGATGAGGGAGAATAAAGGGCAGGGCATTCCCTGGCCACAAGAAGGAGCAGGGGGGCAGTCAACTCATTTACATACCAGATACAAGTCAGTCCTTAGAAATGTAGCCTGGACCTGAAAAGTGCAGATTCTGCACATATTGTGAATTAATGATTTTCTATATCTGGTTACAAAGAGAGAGACATTTGCCCACTACGAGCCTGTAAACACATCTTGAGACCTGAAAGTCAAGCTGGGTTCTCTCCTTCTAGCATAGGCTTCCCAATAATGAAGATCTCACCAGTCAAACTAAGCCCTCAGATACCCAAGCGACTCCATTGCTATCAAAGCATTTGGACAGGTATGACTGATTGTCCCTTTCTTGGGAACTTAGCCAACCATTCTGCTGCTGCTGCACAAGAAGGAAAGAATCCTGCCTACTCTCTTCGTACTGCAATGGCTCTGCTAGGCAAATGGTTGTCACAAAAATGGTCAGACAAGGCTCCAAATACACCCAGAGTAGAGCTGTTCAGAAAGACGGGGACATCTTTTTCACAGTAACTCTCCAGAGCATAACTGCATTCTGATGTTACTTTTGAAGTTGCCGTCGAAGGAGGAATAACAAAGAGCCATAACTGGGGGGATGCAAAATGGCCTTGCTTCTCTTGCTAGTGAGCATTGTTAAATCACTTCTAAAAAGCTGAAATCAGCATGAACGTTCTTCCACTGGCTCCAGGAAGATACTTTAAAATGCTCAGATAATTTAATAATGCAAACCCCTTTAAGCCATCTTGAGAGTCAGTTCTCTGAGAATACAGTGACTCTCCTGTTTCAACCAGCGAGGCGTTCTTTGGCTAAATGCACGTGTGTTTTAGGGTACAGCAAAAAAAGAACCCATAGCAGCAAGTCTCAGAGACTTCTGCTGTAGGGCTAAAAAATAGTAGTGTAGACATTTGGGCTCGGCCTGGTGCCTGGCCTCTGAAACCCAGTGTCGGGGGAGGGTCTCGGAGCTCACACACCAGCCCAAGCCCAAACATCTACATTGCTGTCTTTAGTCCACAAGCTTGAGTCAGTTGACCCAGGCTCTGAGACTTGCTGCTGCAGGGTTTTTTGCTGCGCAGATGTACCCATAACACTTTTGTGGCCTGTTCTGTGGGCAAGCTTTGCTAAGCCCAGTGCTACCAAGAACAGCACTCTTATACGGCAACCTTTGACTTCTGCATGAAAATAAGGATGCAAAGCAGGCCGAATGCACAATGCTAGACAATGTGACTCCGCTATAGGTGCCTTGGCTAACGTGCTCCTGAGCAGCCCCACTGCGCTGCTCTTCCCCTGCACCTACTGCTTTGATCCGACTGGAGGAGAGAGACTCCTGCCCAGCTCCACTAGGGGAGCAGCAGTGTGAGCCATGGAGACAGAAAGGAACAAAAATTGGGGGGAAATCCGCTCCTCCCTTCCTTATTCTATGGGTCATACACTGCCACTGGTTTTCAAATAGATCTCTTCTCTGCTGGTGCTATTTGGCCTCCTAATCTGCTAGCAGCCTGACTACACTATATCAGACTCCTTTCTCATTAGACTATTTGCAATCGCTGAGGGTGAGACACTGAGTTTCTGTCTGAACCATGAAGGTTCCCTTCAGTGCCAGCTTTTGGGATAATGGAACAGAGCTGTGAGTTGTTAACGGCATGTGGTTGTTTTAATACACCAATTCTCTCCTCATCTAGGGGTAGAACCTATTATCTCCACCCACAGCTGTTTGCAGGGCTTTTAAGAGCCAGTAAGTGCATGGCCATAGATAGCATGCACAGAGGCTCACTAAACCACACCCTCCCATTAAAACAAAACACTTGGCACTGTAAAAGGTACTTGCTAACAGAAAATGAAGGCCTGCTTCAGCCTCCCGCCTGTAACAGGTACAGGATCTGTCCAGCCCCAGTACCCTGACAGGACAACAATCCAGCCTTCAATATTTAACATCCATGGGGCACTTTAAACTAGACTCTGTATCAGATCATAATCTTCCGGAAGTTTTGTTGTTCTGTTTTTAATTATCTTTCCAGCCTATTTGCCAGGTACAGCTGTATGGCTTACTGGTCTATAATTCCCCAGATGACCCCTAGTGCCAATTTTAAATATAGAGACATCATTGGCTGCTCTCCAATCCACTAGAAGAGTGGCTGCTTTTAATGACAGACCAAATATTTTTATTTGCAGCTCAGCCACTTCATACTTAAGCTGCTAAGGACTGCTGGATAGACCAAGGAAGGCTGGTGACTTACTGCTTTAAATTATCACTTTGCTACAGCACCTCTTTTCCTGACACCTCAATCTCTGACAGCACTGCATCTTTGTTACCAGACAAGAGCAGGTCCACAGTAGGAATCTCCCCATCATCCTCAGCAGTGAAAACTAATGCAAAGAAATCCTTTAGTTTCTCAGCAATGTCCTTAATTACTCATCCTTAATTGCCTTAATTACTCCCTTTAAGCCTAAGGGATCAAGAATACCCGCCAATTCCTTCACAGGCTTCCTGCTTCAAAAATACACTTAAAGAATCTCTTGTTACTTGTTTTTACACCTGTAGGTATTTGTCCTTTGAAATCTATTGTGGCCCTTTTGAATTCTTACGTATTGCCTCCTGTAAAATAAAAAAGAGAGACAGGCATGCACAGACAGACAGGCAGGCAGTCTGGGCTTTTTGCTTATGTGCTCATATAGCCATTCTTGTCTTGAGAACATCCCCACTGTGTAGAAATCAAGGAAACACTAAGGGACATGGTAAAGTCTAACCTAGTTCAGGGACAAATCATCTATTATAATTTAGTCTGAATTGTTAATCGAGAAACTCTCGTAAAGAATGCAGGGCTTCAATCCTCTTTTTTTAAAAAAAAATCATTACCCCCATTGCACATGCATTATATTGTAATTAACAGGTGTGCCTCTATCCCCTACTGAATGGGCTCAAACTGCTCACGTCACATAGGTCTCACACTACGAACAGCAATTCTCCTTTCGTTTAAGTAGCAGAGGCTTATGCTTTTGGAGCAGGAAGTTCCAACTCCCATCCCTGCTGCTCACATTAAGTTCTAATTGGTCACTGTGAAATTCTGCATGGCCATGGATCTGCTACTAGGGTTAGACATTACACCGTAAGACACAGCAGAGAACAGCCCTACTTGTCTGAAGGGAGGCCCTGGGAGACACTGGAAGCCCTCATTTAAATAAGGTTCGAGATCAACAGGGCTGTGACCAGCTTTAAACAGTTTGTGCCCAAAATTCAGAGTTCAGGGAAAACCTGCTAGCCAGTCATTGCTGTGAAACCTGCAGGCTGGGGACTGAAGAGGAGGCCCACCCAGGCCCCAACCTTCCCAAGTCACATTCCTTGCAGCTGTGAGGGAGAAAAGGAGTTTGGGCAGTCCTGAAAAGTTTGAGCTCCAAATGCCCAATCTTGGATCTCAGGAAAGAAACACCAGGTTTAAAAACCACACAGGGTCATATATACACACTGGTTAGTGTCCATTGCTCTGGAACAATAGTTTCCATTATCAATCAAAGACTGTAATGCAGGGGGGAAATACAGCTGCTGTTAAAAGACTTCCCTGGCATTTGTGCCTCTAAAATCACAATCCTACCAGTGTGTGCACGCATTAATCCCAGCATTAACCAAGAGACTGTGTGTTTCAGAGGCAGCCTGGACTTCTATGCTGCACACCTGATCTGGGCCAGCTGAAGGAGAGAAGTCTGGGTCATCTCTTGGATCTGCTTGTACAGTGCCTGGCACAATGAGGTCCTGGCTCCTGGGCAACTGAGACGACACGGAGAAGCACCATTAACCGCTGGCTGGCTCTGCTCTGCGGCACGCAGCAGCGCAGCCTGGCTTCAGAGCCAGGAGCTGGCCCCTGAGATGAAGTCACAGTGAAATCTGCCTCCTTCCCCAGCCAAAGCTCCCTGCGGAGCCAGCCTGGACCCCGGCGGGTCCCCTGGCCCGGCGCCCGCAGCGAGAGGCAGGAGCCCGGGGTGGGCTCCGCCGCGCTGGGCTCGGGAAGCGGCAGCTGGCACATGGGGCCCGGGAGGAGGAGCTCCGCGCCGCGCATCACGGGGCGGTAGTCGCAACTACCCAAAGTAGGCGCCCCGTGCTGGCCGCTCACTGCCCGGCCCGGCGGAGGTGAGTGCACGGCCCCCGGGGCCCGCTCCGGTTCTGGCTCTGAGCGGATCCCTGTCCCCGCCCTCGCGTGGCGACGCGCCACTTGCCGGCCGGCGGCGGTAAATGGGGAAGGGGCGGGAGCAGCCCGAGTTTTGCCACTGCCTGGGGGGAGGGGGCTGGAGCGCGCCGCTCGGTGCAGGGCTCCAGGGGGAGCAGGGCTGCTGGTGATCCCGGCCCCCCATCCGATCGCCTGACCGCATGGGGCGGGGGGCGGGTAAGCTATGGCCGGGGCTGCGCTCTCCTCCCATAGGCAGGGGTGCTTTGGGGTGAGGGGAGTTTCTCAGCCCGGCGTCCGCCGGACTCCCCGCTGCAGCCTCTCCTGGCTGCTCAGAAGCCCCCGGACACGTATGGAGGGGCCAGACCCTGCGTCCACAATGTGACTGGATCGCACGTGGCCAACCCCTGTCCTTTTCCATTCGTCCTGGAGTATTAGCTCTCCGGCCCGTGGGCGTTGTTCCCTAGATCGCGGATGGCCATCATGATGGCCTGTTGTTACTGCCCCCGGGGCCTGGCTTTCTTAAAACAAGTGGGACTGGGCGTATAGGGCATGCACCGTCTCGGGCAAAAGCCAGAAGCAACACGCTAGGGGACATCTTGAGTCTGATTTCTCTCTCTGTGAGTCTATTCGGTATATTCAAGTAACTTGTTTCAAATCAGGGAGATGGTATTGAACTTGAATTGCTTGGTTATGTGTGCCTTAATCCAGGGGTGTCTGGGACGTCATCTGGTGTCCGTGGTTTTCATGATGGAAATATCTAGTTTTTATTTCGGATCACACAAGACTCAGAATTTCTTAAAAGGGGCACGGCAGCCTCTCAAAGGGAGTTGATTTAGAAAAGAGTTAGAAGTACTTTCAGAAAGTATCTGCACTGAATCCTCCTGCCAGATTTTGTGGTTTTACAATTACATTCCCCCCCCCCCTTTTTTTCCCCCTTCACTGTTGCTGTGTGAAACGCCTACACAAATGGGGGCGGGGGAGATTGACAGTCTACAGGGGGAAAAGTGAAACTGACTCTACATTAAGTGCTGTCAAATGGACTCAGAAAACAAGACTGAAACCAGATAAAATATCTTTTCTCCAGCCCAGCTATAGCTGTCTTAGATGTGTCAACAGTTGGTTTAAAAAAAACCACTAGACAGATGTGTACATTTTAAATTGACTGTGTCCCTTTAACAATAATTTACCCTTATACTAGATATAATTTCATGCAGGGCTCCCAAAGTGCTTTGCAAATTTTACAATCTGCATGTAATAGATGGGGAAACAAGCCACAGAAGTGAAATGACTTGCCCAAGGTCACATGTCAGTGGCAGAGGGAGGAATAGAAATTCCATTTGAACAGAGAGATAATGGCAATAATTATATTATCACTATAGCTGGTCTGTAAAAGGAAGAATGCTTGAAGGCCACGGGGGAGTTTAGTTTCTGTTCAGTCTCAGATTACTTAGAAATGAAGAACAATATATCAGGGTATAAATTAAAGAATCAGCATGGGAGATGTGGTCTGATTCTGGAATGACCTCGTTCCTTGCCTAGGCCAGTAGAAACTCAGGAGCGTCTCCTCTATGTGGTGCTTGTGATCCAGGGAAAGGAGGAAGTTTGCCTACCACTTAGCTGTAGAAACATTTCCTTCCAGAACACCCATTGAGTGGATTGGCTCTGGCCTTTGAGTAGGCTGCTTGTTTTACCTGCCAGATGATTAACACCTTGTTTGCAGTACACTGAAAGAGAAGGAAGGGAGAAATGGGGGACCAGGTAGGGTTCCTCAGGATCAGTCATTCTCAACCTGCGGTCCAGTCAGCACAGAGCTGCGACACAAGTGACATCCTCAGGGATATACAGCATGGCAGTGGGTGAACCATGGGCTTGGGTAGGCTAGCCCCCAGCCTGGCCCACCCTTTCCACCTGAGGCCCAGCCCATCCTGACCTTCCAAGGCCAGAGGCCGCCCCCCCACAGCTGCCAGCCCCCCCACAGCCCCGGGTCACCTGAGCGCCTACAATCCCAGAGCACCCGGCAGGCGGCACACGTGCCCCCCAGAGCGCCAGACGGGTGGGTGGCACGCGTCCCTCCCCACCCAGCCCCAGAGCGACGAGTGGGCAGCATGTGGCCCTCCCTTTGCCCCCCCCCAGCACTGGGCAGTGTGGCCCCAATGCCAGGGGTCCCCCCAGCGCTGGGCAGCGCCAGCCACCCCAAGTCCCAGCTGCCCTAGACCCAGCCCCAGGAGGCTTCCCTTCCCAGAATAGGAGCAGCCTGTCTGCGCTGGGGCCAACTAGCAGCAGGAGGGGGCCCTGGGATGGAGCATGGCCGGGGCCATACAGGGCTGTTTGGGGAGGCACAGCCTTCCCCAGCCTATTATACGCACCATCCATGCATGGGCGGCAGGTATAATAGGCCAGGGAAGGCAAAGCCTTCCTGGCGAAGCCATTCCCACGGGACACCTGGGCTGTGGTGGCCCCGCCTCTTCCCCAAGGCCTTCAGCCCCCACCCACTGCCTGGCTTCCTGCACTCCAACTCCTGCTCCCCGCTGCTTGCTGTGTCACTTCTCCTCGGGGGTGGGGGAGTGAGGAGGGACACTGCAAGCAAGCAGCAGGCGTGGGGGTCTGGTGGGGGAGTGAGGCAGCTCTGCCGGGCACTGGGGCCACCAGCTTGGATGGGGGGGTGCCAGCTCTGCCCAGCGCTTGGGTGGAGGGTCTGGGGAGAGCGGCTCGGCTTGGCACTCAGGCTGCGGGGGAGTGGCTCGACCCAGCACTGGGAGCGGCCCGGCATGTCGCTCAGCCTGGCACTGGGGCTGGCCCGGGGTGGCTGGTGTGGGTGAGCTGGGGCTCCTCTTGTCACGGGGGACCTCGGGGCTCCTTCTGTTATGGGGTTTCAGGGCTCCAACATGCGGGGGGGTGGAGCCTCGGGCAGAAGGGGCAGGGCCAGCAGGCTAGCCTCCCCAAAGTGGGGGTTCACCCGCCACCCATGCCATGCAGGTAGTATTGGATGCGACCCACAATGGTAAATAGGTTGAGAACCACTGCTCAGGATCCTCAAGGAGAGCAGCCTTTTGTTGGGTGTTAGATGTGCTGAAGGAAAAATATTCCAAGAAAAGGAAGGGAGGGAAAGGGCACCATAACACATGTGTATTTATAATACAGGCCTTGATCCTGCAGTTGGCTCCGTGCAGGCAGGCCCACATGGACTTAAGTGGGACTCTGCACAGGCCGAACTAGTTGCAGGATCAGTTACATAGGCTTTAAGATTTTTCCTATTTATGTCTGCGTATTGTATACAAAAATGTTAACACGGGGCTGTCCTTGTATAGAAACAACAGAACACTAACCTGGGTGGAGGCAGGAATCACAGAACTGACTGTGATTCAGAAAGACAAACATGCAGGACAAGTGTGCACTTCAAATTACTTCAATGGGACCATTCAGAGAACTGACCGCTCCATCTAGAGCTGAGCACATAGATAAGAGTGCAGGATCCGAGCCCAGGTGTGGCAAGTTGTTGGTTAAAGAGCAGGAAGTTCATGAAAGAATGGATTATTTATATTGCAGTAGTAGCACCTAGAGGCCTCCTCCTGCCAGCTGGGTGTGGCACAAGCATACAACAATCACAATGCACCAATGGGCTTTTAAATCGGTATCTTCCAAATGAGATTTGTGCATTGCAAAGTGCCGTCCTATGGAGAGAAATAAAACCTAAACATGCTGGGGGAAGGAAGAAAGTAGCTTACAGTATCAAAATTCCTGTCAATTTAGGATTTTTAAAATAAGATTTAAATACCACCGCAGGTCTCATCTCGTTTAACAAACCACAGTTGACATAAAAATCAGGTACAGTAAAGCCAGATCTGATATTCCATATACATGTTTGATTTGCTGTGTAATTGTAAAGGAAAAAGTTGCAAGTGATGACTTATGCAGGACACCACAGGAAAATGTGCCATTTGAAAAGCTTTTTTTTTAAAAGAAAGAACAGCATACACACACACACGTCATAAGGAACTGGGCTTTGCAACATGACAAAAAAAAAATCCATAGAAACACCCTCAGATTCTCGTAAAACAAGTGAAAATTTTCTTCTCTCAAACCCATTTGGCCAAGGTTACTAATGAAACCAACTTGCTGGAGAAATGGAAAAGCCACTGGTTGCTATGGTGATGAAGTATGACCTTCAAGAATAAATAAGCACCAGCTTTTTTACAAATCAGTTTATCATCCTTGATTATGACACTCACCGAACCAAGCTTGTAATGGAGGCAGATGCTAATTGATTTTTAAACTTAAACGCTGCTGTTCTTCATGGTGTGGTTTCTCCTCCATCCTTACACTGACTAGGGCTCTTCTCTTGCTGAACGGGCATTAGCAGTGTAGCCTCATGTAGACAAGGTCAACATTTTCAAAAGCACCAAGTCATCTGGGAGTTTCTGAACATTTTAACCAAGGCCTTAGAAAACAATACAGAAAGCACAATTCACCTTTAGACCCCCCAGCTTCTCCTAGCAGATTTTCAAAATCTCTACTTTAAGCCTTGATCCTTCAAACCTTTTATATGTGTTCACCTTTAGCCACATGAGCATTTCCACTGAAGTCACTGGAAGCACTTGCATATGTAAAGTTATTCACATGTACTGGGGCACAAGGCATTTCTAATGTGTCCATCGCCGAAGTATCTGGGCACCAATTATTTATAATATAAAGTACCATCACATATCAGTAAGCATCACTTATTATTTAGAATGAATTAACTTTTATTTCAGGACATTTGTCTGCCAGAGGGAGCACTCCAATAGACTTAACTATAAAATATGTATTAAAGACTCAAGAAAATAATACCAGACGGCTCGAACCTAAAAGCAATAAAGCACCAATTAATGTATCTTGCCAAGGGCGCTGTGAAATATAAAATACAATTTAAAAGAGGTCTATGACCTTCCTTTTGCTTCACAAAAAAAGGGATCTCGGAGCCTACAAAAGTATGGTCCATGTTCTGTCAGTCTCTGCAAACCGCAGACTTCAGCAGTGCCCTGCCCTCTGACCTAAGGAACAAGATGGTATAGAGGGAGCCAAATGATCAGTAAAGTGTTTGGACTCAATCCAGCAAGGGCTTTAAAGTTAAAACTCCAAAGATCTCTCTGTCTTGGTAATTGGTTTGTCCGCTCCCTGCTGTAGCAGAGGTGGTGATGGAAGCAGGAGTCTTGTAGGTCAGTCGGCTGATTAAAGAGATGAGAGTAGAGTGGTAGGCAAGTGCTGTGTTGTAGAGGACAAGGAGCTGGATTATACACTGAAATATCCATTGTCCGTGTAATGACAGGGCCATGATCTAGCCAGTAGTTCCACACATTGGTAGTCAAAGAGGTAGCACAGTGGCTCTAGAGCTCTTTTACCTCAGGTTCACCCCTGCCCCAGAGAACATACAACCTCCGTATTATTTGCCACTTTTAAACCAAGTTTTCCTCCTGCCCCCTAACTCAGCAAAGTTAGACTGAGTTCTAACTTTGTCTTCCACCAGATCTGCCTTTGAACTGTTCACTCCTTCAGCGTGCCCCTGCACTTTCCAAACCTCTCTTTGAGAGACAGAAAGGAGACTCTGGCTGCTTCTGATATCCCTTATCTCTCTTCCCTAGGTTCATGCTGTTCAATCCGCCTACCCCACACACCCTTTTCCCCTTGTTTCTGCTTGTGGGATGTCTTTCTCGCTACACTTTCCCCTCGCTCGCCCTTGACTGTAACTTCTGAAAAGCTTTAAGTTGGCTGTTTGGACAATACAAAGACAGCTACTAAAAAGCAGGCTAGAGCAGCTCTAATAAGCTCTTACATATGGATGTGCTGCTGTTACAGAGGATGCTTTGCTTAATGGTCAGAGCTTCAAATTTGAAACCCCTGGACTCCCTTGAACCACAGTCCCCATCCCAGCCAGGCTGACTCAGTCTTCCCCCTTCTGGGCTCAGTAAATAGAGTGCTGTGCTGAAGTGTTTAAGATGAGACTTTAACATGAAGGCCCTGTGTCTTTTGTGTAGGCATTAAACAGCCTCAGTCCATAGCACTTTTCATAACAACAGGGGGTTGCCATATAAGATCCTTGGCAAAAATGTCCCCTCCCTGTGCATTGTATTGCTTGGCTCTAGCTGGTAACTGCTCTCTGCCTCAGAGTTGTCTGCATATCAGTCATGGGCTTTGGCATCTCCTGGCTCAAAAGGCAATATATATACTCAAGATCTATCATTAGTCAGCTAGAGGGATGCCACCAGTAGAAAGCTAGGAAGTACCAGTTTTTTTGGGTTGTTTTTTTTCCCCAGATATAAGTCCCATCTGAATGGCAAGTGAAGCTCTTCACCAGGTGAACTTTGAGGAAACTGCTCAGACTAAAGTGGTCTGTTCAGTAAAATACCATCAGCGCTGGTCACTGGGCATGGTACGGCTTCTGTCTGGTAGGGTTTGGCATGTGTACAGTCTTCCAAGAGTGTACAAAGAGTAGCAAGACTTCCTCTTTGCATACTTCTGGTGGCTTGGGCTCTGCTGTTTGTACCTGTGTCTCACGGCTGAAAAGAATCAAAGTCCAGAGCCTAAAATGGAAAGCTGTTGTAATGAAAATGCTGGGTCGTAACCATACCTTGAATATGCTGCGTTGAAATGTAGCCAGGAGAGGGCGCTATATTGCCCAGGCTAACTGCTAGCAGTAGACCACTCCATCAACGCTAGAGAGCAGGTAAAAGTAGCTTTCTGAGGGGCAGTGGACTCTGCAGAGAATCAGGGGCTCTGTGACTGCAGGAGCCGCAGGCCAGAACCAGAAGGAGCTGGCTGCGGAAGGAAGGCTGGGTAGTGGGCAGCCTGAGAGCTGGGACTAAAATGTTAAGAGCCAGTCAAAGCATCAGCCTGCTGCTGGCAGAAGCCCAGCAGGAGAAGGAGGATATAGGACAGCATCGTGCAAGCAGGAGTGGGGTAAATGCACATGTGGATACCAAGAGACCACGGGCAAAGCCAGAGGTCAATTCTAATGGGCTCTATAGGCCAGGGCTTGACGACTGTCTAGTCAATGGATGGACTGGAGGGAGCATCCTTAGCACTAGGCCTGGGGAATCCCATGGGGCTGTTAGTTCACAATGGACCTCCCCTAGAGTCTGGGTTGATCTTTCGTTATGACTGTTGATGTTGTTGTGCCTAGAGTATTTGCAGCTTTTAGTTACAGGGCGTTGTGGTGCTGTTACTTACTCCAAAAGCATTGAGTGTGTTAACAGGGAGCACCAAAGATTAGAGCCTGGTGCTTGGCAGCACGTGCTGTAGGAACTCCAATCTTGCAGTACACAGAGCATGCTATCAAAAAGCACTGCGGTACCACAGCCGTTGCGGCAACGCCCCACAGTGGCAACAGCTACAGTCATCATTTATTTACGTGTAGCACAGTACCTTGCAAAACTCCCTGGTGGCAGGACATTTTTGACCGTGAGTAAAATATTAGAGCTTGGGGGTTTTTAATCATTGTTGGAGTGGGTGAACAAGGAGGATATGTGTCTGGGCTGGTAAATGTCCATAGCGGTATGGCAAGGCAGATGTGGCGCTAAAAGCTTGCAGGGTGTTTCTTGGACACATACGAAGATAAGATCTTTACACAGATGTGCATACAATCTACATAGAGAAAGACATGGGGCATGGATGGAGTACACAAGCAGACAGAATGAGTGCTAATATAAGGGTTTGGTTTAGAACGTAATGTAATCCAAGTAACCTCTCTCCTTCTTCCTTCTGTTTTTTTTTTTATCCCATCCTCCACTTTCCGTTGCTTCAGTCCAGTTAGATTCCCCTGAATGGTTCCCCGTGGCAATAATCCTCCTCTCCCCACGTCCTTATAGATATAGTGTTTAAGTGTCATGCAGTTGTATCATGTATTTAAGCAGGGGTGGGAGAGGGACAGAGATAAAGAAGCAGGCAATCCTGTAGTCATAAGTGTACATAGATAGGATCCCAGCTTCTGAGTGAGGGCCAGGCGGTTGGCAGTCTGGTATGAGTGTCCCAGCGAAGGTTCTGATGTAATTGAGCAAAGAGGCAATATTCCTGAACACATTTTGCATAACGGAACAGCTCCAGATTCTCTCAGCTACCGTTCTTCTACTAGTCTTACCATGGAGAGCTCTTTGGGTGGGTGGCTTACTCAGCACGTGTTTTCACTGTAGACTGGCTAAGAAGGAATCCTGCCTTCTTTCCTATTGACGTCTCACCTCCTCCACAAGCTCGAGAAAGGGACTAATAAAGTGATTCTCGGAGCCCCAAGATGGCTTGGAAAACACGGGTTTGCCATCTCAAACCAGCCTGCATCAGATTGATTCTTGTGTCTGAGCAGAAAAGACAGCTGCTCCTCCCAAACGAAGGGATCCAGCTGTGCCCTTTCGGAGCATCATAAAGGAACCTGAAAACAGGGCCAAACCTGTATTAGAGACAGTGTCAGGTCAAATATAAGCAAAACAGGAGGAAACTACCCTTCCCCTGCCAGGGTCCTTGTACCAGATAGACAAGCAGCGTAATTCAAAGTAACTGCAGTCTCTTAGAACTTGGTTCCCCCTTTATGGGTCTGCCCCATAGCTGTTCCAAATCAAAGAAAAGGTGGGGGTCACAGACCCATAGGTTTCAAGGGAGAACCAGCACTTCAACCTGCCTTCTCCACTGCAGGAGAAGACTATGCCTATTCCTCCCCTCCCCCCGGCTTATTTCCCAGGATGCCATCCCACAGCCCAGAACTACTTTCCCCAGCAAACCCGCTCCCTGGGATCCCAGAGAGGGGCCAGCTGGGGACTGCCCTGGGCCAGCCTTACCCCTCACCAGTGAGAGTAGATGGGGAGGGCGATCCTGCTCATGGAACAACTCTCTCCCTCCTAAAAGCAGAGGCAGCAGCACAAGTTTCTTCCCTCAACCCCCAAACTGCCTCCCCCCCAAACCACTTCCTTTCCTTCCATAGCACCTCCCCCGCGGGTAAGTTTAACCTGGAATGTGGGGGAGTGCTGGTCTAGGAGCATTTCCTCACAAGTCTCAAAGAGCTGGCATACCCGGTTATGGAAACTTCCTGTCTTAAGAGACCACCAAGAAATATCCACACCTACGCACTGAGTGCAGTTCTTCTGCATCTTTACTAGAAACACCCCCACCCCCCCCGCTGCCCCCGTTAAGCAACCCAGGTTTGATCTTGATTGAGTGATTGCTGAAAACAAGTTTCACTGTCTCTCCACTCTCTAAAGCTAATAATGACAGGACTCCAGGCTTGCATGTAACTTGACTCCAAACACAATCTGCATGCATGAAAGATTTGCTCTTTATTGCTCTTATTAGAGTTAGAAAAGATTTGCTCTTTATTGTCTCAGGAAGGAGGGCATCCTTGCATCACACCCATTATCTACAGACTGCAGGGTATTTTTAGATCCCGCTGAGTGGATCCTTCCATTCAGGTAGTCAGCCTGGTACACCATGCCTCCGTTTAGCTGCTATTCCTGCTTTTTTGCAGAGGAAAAGCTCAGAAAGGGGTGAGTCACCATTAGATAGCAATTAACTTGATAGGAGCAGCAAAGAAACCAAGACCACAGAAGAAAATGATAGCAGCCACATGGGACTTAAGTACAGTATTCAAGGCTCTTGCAAAATATCCATCTGAGCCTTTTAAGAACTGTGAGATGAGAAAAGTCATGAAAATAGCCTTCTTATTAGCCATTACATCAGCCAGATGAGTTAGAGTATTACAGGCATTAATATTAGATCCAATTCTTCAGTTTGTAGACTACTGCACCACAATCATTGTTCACCTCCTTACCAAAACTCATTCTGCTGCATTAAGTAGAAGATTAAACTCCAGATACTTGCACCCCAAATCCTCAGATTCCAACTTTATGAAACTTTTATTACAAAAGCGATCCTGGGGTGGCATTTCGTTATTATATCAGTATGCCGGCTGCCCGCAGCAAATCCAGCAGCCTGTCGCTTTCATTACAGTGGAGCGGCAAAGGAAACTGTGTAAACATCTCCTTTGTCATAAAGGAATAGAAGTGACACCTTTGCCGTTCCCATGTCTGTGCAGGCTATCAGGAGAATCAGTCTCCTTAGCAGAATTTGGCAGAGCAGAGATTCAGGATGTGTGGTACACCCTGTTGGTAACCCTGCTTTAAAAACAAACAAACAAACAAAAACCCTTAAAATCATAAACTCCTGCCTATTTGTGTTCCATTATTCCAGTTTTGCTTAGTCACCAGCCTTTATTACAGGCAGGGCTGGTAGGGCTGGTTAGTCAGGTTGCCTGTTAATTCCCATTATGAGACCCTGTTTTCAGTTGCTTAAAAAACTTTGCCAAACTTTAACTCTTTGGGCTGAAATTTGCTGTGCCAGGTGTCTACTTAGGGGTGAATAACTCTGGAAAAATTTAGCCAAAACAGGTCAGCCATTTCCAGGAACAAAGCTAGGGAAAAGTGTATTTTGGCCCTGTTTAAAAATTCTGGCAACCTTTCTTTGAGACACTCTAGAGCCCCCATGCTTGGAGCAGGCCTTGAAGTTTGGCAGGAGGGTGGTCTTTTGCCATGCCCATGGAAACCCACCTACATTTGACCAAGTTATAAGCTTTTGAAAAATTGCAGTTTGCACATGCTCAGTAGAGACTTGCTAAACGATTGTAGCTTAATTCCCCAACAATTTCATGCACACTGAGTAGGGTTACCATACGTCCGTATTTTCCTGGACATGTCTGGCTTTTTGGTTCTTAAATTGCTGTCCAGGAGGAATTTTTAAATATCTAAAAACATCCGGGATTTTGCCATTATTATTCTTCCCCAAAGAAGAATTGATCATTCAAGAAAGAGAGTGAATGCTGATCATTCGAGAAAGAAAGTGAATGTTGATCACTAGAAAGAGTGCCCGCTTTTCCCCCCTAGCTCCCAGTGCTTGCGCCGCGAAACAGCTGTTTCATGCGGCTGGGAGGGAGGGGGGAGGAGGGGGAACGCGGCGCACTGAGGGGAGGAGGCGGGGCTGGGGCGGGGATTTGGGGAAGGGGTCCAATGGGGCAGAGAGGGGCGGAGTTGGGGCGGAGACTTTGGGGAAGGGGTGGAGTTGGGGAAGGGGGGTGCAAGCAAATACCTCCCCCCCACCCCCCGGTGGAGTGTCCTCTTTTTTGAATGTTCAAATATGGTAACCCTAACACTGAGCATACTCCAGCCCAGGGCTCAGGAGGACTTTCCTGCAGTTCTTGATGTCTCCAGGCCAGGCCAGGTCCAAGCACAAGAACTGAGAGCAGAGACCCTGTCACTCCAGTGCTTTCAGGGCCCCCACTGCTGATGCCCAGGCAGCAAGGAGGAGGAAGCCACTTGAATCGAATGCCAAGGGGAGAACAGCTGGATCTGCGGGGGAGTAGATCAGAACAAGGAGCCTGATGGTGGGAGCGGAGAAGGCTGGCAGTGGAGAGGGAGAGGCAGACAGACTGGGAGTTGAAGTAGGGGGGAACTGGCACTGTCTGGGCAAGGAGGCTGGGTCTGAAAGCCAGGGAAGAAAATGGGAGACAAGGGTTGGGAGCCTGTGGGTAGTGGGGAGAGACTGATATTGGGCATAGGGGCCTGTCACGTGGACTGAATGAGGCAGGGGTCCTGTGGAAAAAAAAAAATGGAATGTGATCTTATCATCAAAGAAAGACAAGGAGTACTTGTGGCACCTTAGAGACTAACAAATTTATTTGAGCATAAGCTTTTGTGAAATTTGTTAGTCTCTAAGGTGCCACAAGTCCTCCTTTCCTTTTTGCAGATACAGACTAACACAGCTGCTACTCTGAAACCTATCATCAAAGACTGTATCCTAATGCACATGCACAAGGGCTGAAATGAAAGTTGCAAAGGCAATTCTGACATTTCCTAACTTCACCTCCCTGACTTGCACTGTTTGGTAATTGATGTTTTGTGCAGAGGAGAAAAAGGGCTAAGTTATTTCTTCCCATTACCAGTATTGCTTTCCCCCTATTTGTTGCCTTTTCATGTTTTGAGCTTCTCGCATACCAGCCATGTTATTGCCTTGCTTCCTGAATGGAAGTGAAAGGACTCCTGGAATGTATAGTAGAGTTCCAGACCAAGCAGCTTTGTATAAAAGGCCCTTTTCTTAGCTAAATCTATTCCAGTTTCAACAGGTACATAGCCCCTTCTGTGTTTGTCTGAGGGAGCCTCTTTAGGTATGGGAAAGAAACCACATGGCTTCTTTTCACTTGTAACAAAAGAGCTGTAGGTGAGGAGTGAATATTTTCATCTGGTAATGAAAACAGTGAAAGCTAATTTCATGAGTGTAAACGTTAGGATCCAAATGCCTCTTTCCAAATCTGACTTCTTCATGTATTAACTCACTAGTAATACCAGGGAAGCTAACACTGGAAGTTGATGTTTTGCAATCTGAATTAGAAGGGGCATAAAAGGTCCCAATTCTGCAATCAAGTCCATGAGGGTCTAGGGGTCTGTCTACACATATCTGATCACAGGCTCGGGGCATTGGATTGGAAGAGATCAAGTCTTCCTTTGTGTTGGTTCAGTAGCTAGCACTCGGGCGAGCCCCGAATGGGCAGGGAGAGGGGGTCCTTGTGTGTGTGTGGGGGGTGCTCAGCCCCGTGTGGTGTCCCGCTTTCCCCCTGGGAAAATATGGTCACCCAAATAATGGGCCTATGATCCTGACCAGGGCTTCTAGGAATCGATGTAGTGCAAATGATCGGATAGCTGAGAGGGACCATCTTGGTGCACTTTTATAGTGATTTGATCTAAGTTACAGTGGTTGCTTTTTACTTTTGTTGTTCTGCTTCAAGCAATGTGCTTATTAGCAGATCTGTGTAATGAAGCATTTTATGTAAAATGATCCCTAGAAATAGAGTCTGACTCAGCACTGATGAGGCTCTGTAGCTCTGCATATTTGATTCGGTCCATGGGTAAGGGACACCTGTGGTTGGGGCTCTGTGTACTTTTAAATATCCAGTTGAAAATGCCCTCTCCTTATCTCCTTCAGGAGACTGGGTGGAAGAGACAAATACAGCCACTTTAGCCAAGACATTACAGGCCACCCTTGAAACAAGAGGCTGAATTGAAGATAGTTATTTATGTAAAAGCAATAATAAGAGACAGGACTTCAAAAAGTAAAGTTGATTTTCTTAGGCCATATTGTATCATTGTGTTGAAACAGAACTTACTGAGATCACTGCAAAATTCTTTGGTGGCACAATTTGGCTCATTGTGACACTGAACTTACTATTAAAGCAACATGTTTTAAAACTAAGATCTTTCACTTTATTTTTACAAGCTCCTGCGCCAAGAGAAGTGTCTGTTGATTTCTCCCCCGCAAAACAAATAGATCCTGTTTATAGCCAACATACAAACACTGCAGGGGGTTGTAATCTAAACATTGCATCACACCGCCAGTGCATAGGAACTTCAGTTATACTAATTAAAATCCACAGACAAAAATGAAACTGACTAGCCTATTTTAATTATCCAAGATGAGTGGAAAAAGACCTGGTCTTTTGGTTAACGAACTCGATTTGGACTTTAGAGACATGGATTCCTTTCCTGACTTGACCACATATTCCCTGCATGACCTTGGTCAAGTCATTTTATCTCTGTGCTTTCACCTATCAAATGCGGATAACAATACTTAGTTGCTCTCACTCTTCGCTGTCTGATCCATTTGGACTGTAAGCTCTTTGCATCAGGGAGTGTCACCTACTATGTATTTGTAATGTGTCTAGCCCAATGGGGCCCCCAGTCTCTGTTGCTACTGGTACAAATAAAAACTGAAATGCAATAACTACGCAGCAGAACGGGACAGACAAATCAGATTTTCAAAAAGTTATTCGTATCGAACCATCTCAAGAGTTATTAATAGCATAGCTAGAGGAGGAGTTGAGTTGGCTTTTGGTAACAGAAGAGTGGGAGCTGCTTCACAGTTTAGGTTGTCACAGCAAGCCTAATTTTTAATCCCTTCCCCCCTTGTAACTTCCTCAGTAAGAAACTGATCTTCCTGAAATTTCACGTCATATCTCACCCCAAGGTAGAATTGTTTTCTGGCAAGTGTGGTGACAATTGACAAAGGAGTTTTAAAGATAGTGTTCTGAACATGTATCTATTTCCCTTTTTCAAGCTGTTCTTGGCTTTCCCTGGCTCTGGATATCTGCATGGTGAGGCTAGCCTAGAAACTGCCTGTTTGTTTTGTTTGTGCTGACCTTGGGTTCTCATTTGGAGGGCAGAGTTAGTGGAGTGGTTTAAAAAAGGTGCAAGCCGTTCATGCCTGTATAATAAAGATCTGTGAAACAAAAACGGACTTGCTGCTGACTTGCAGGCCAAGATGAGGGGCATGGATTACTGGGGTGGGGTGGAAAAGAGTAAATGATAACGGGTATTACTCTGGAGTAGGAGTCTGGGAGTGGTGTATAGAGAGGGGGACAGGAGAGGTTGGCCTGGAGCCGTGATCCAGGGGCTTAGAACAGGGGGCCTATGGACAGGCAGGATGCTAAAGGAAGTGGGGGCAGGATCTGATAGGACATGGAGGAGTACGCAGGGGATCCCAAGGGCCAAGAGGAGCATGGAGAGAGGGGAGAGAGCATGGGGCAGATTGGACACAGGTGCAGTGGACCCAAAGAAGAATGACGGGGGGTGCAGGAGAATAGAGCAGACATGGGTAGTGGTGTATAGGGGACTAAGGGAAGTCATTGAGCAGAGGTGGACTGTACCAGGGTTGATGGGGCAATAGAAGAGAGGGCATGGAAGGAGGTGCCGGATACTGGGAAGCACAGGAGTCATGGAAAGGCCCAGGAGAACATGCAGAAGGGATGATGGCAGGAGAGCATGGGTGGAGGTATACAGGGGAACAATGGGTGTGTGTTCAGGGGAGATATGGAAGTTACAAAAATCCCAATTGCTATTCAAGGAATCCATTCCCAGTCATGTCATTTGTCTGAGATTTAGAACTTCTCAGAGAAATCTGTTTACCAGGAGATCTAAGAAAGATTTTCTCCCATCCTACCAGTATTTAAACACAAACTATTGTTAGATGTGCTACTGAGGTACGGTGGGATCCACAAAGGGACTTAGATGTTGCAATGCTGAGTGTCATGGCACCTAAACGTGTAGGCATGTACAAAATAGAAGGAACAACACTGCAATCCACAAAGCTGTGCTAGGCACCTAGGCTCCTAGACAATGGATGGGGAGAGAGAAGTGCCTTAGAATGTGATCCACAAAAGCCAGCACATGAGGTATGGAGCTGCCTAAACTAGCCAGTGGAAGATGCTGACCATTGCTAGAGTGCTCTAGCTAGTGGGCTAAGAGGTTAAGGTGTGCTCCTCCTCCCTATGTTGAATGGGACCTGATAGGGCCCTGCAAGTGTCTTAGGTGGCCGAGCATCTGACTTATCACAGTTCGTGAATTGCTCTAGGGCAGTGGTTTCCAACCTTTTTAAGCATAAGATCACTTTCTGAATTTAAGTGCAACCTAGGATCTACTCCACCCCTTCCCCAAGGTTCTGCCCCTTCCCCGGGGCCCCGCCCTTTTCACTCCATTCCCCCCCGTTGCTCACTCTCCCCACCCTCACTTTCACTGGGCTGGGGGAGGGGATTTGGGTGCAGGAAGGGGTGAGGGGTGCGGGCTCCCGCCGGGTGGCACTTATCTTGGTCAGTGGGGCCCTGCCTGCCCCGGCTCCACACCACTCCCAGAACTGGCCAGCAGCACGTCCCTGCTGCCCCTCCTTGCAGGCACTGCCCCTGCAGCTCCCATTGGCTGCAGTTCCCTGTTCCTGGCCAATAGGAGCTGCGGGAGCGGTACTTGCAGGCAGGAGCAGCGCACAGAGACCCCCTGACCCTCGCTCCACAGGGGCCGCAGGGACGTGCTGCTGGCCGCTTCCAGGAGCAGCACAAGGCCAGGGGAGGCAAGGAGCTTGCCTTAGCCCCACTGCGCCACTGGAGTTTTGGCGGATGGAGACTGAGATCAACTGGCAGAAGCTCCATGACTGACCAGTCGATCGCAATCTACCAGTTGGTGACCACTGCTCTAGGGCTTAGGCAGAAGATAGGTGTCTGGATGCCTAGATGGAGGTGGCAGTGTGCATGCTCATAGGCAGAAATCTAGACACCTAGGGAATGTTTACTCTGGAAAAACTTAGGCACCAAGTGAGTTTAGGCACCTACAGGAATCAGTGAAAGTTTTGTGGATTACAGTGGAGCCAAAACTGGGACCTGGGCACCTAAACCTGGGGCTAAGAATCATAGAATCATAGAATATCAGGGTTGGAAGGGACCCCAGAAGGTCATCTAGTCCAACCCCCTGCTCGAAGCAGGACCAATTCCCAGTTAAATCATCCCAGCCAGGGCTTTGTCAAGCCTGACCTTAAAAACCTCTAAGGAAGGAGATTCTACCACCTCCCTAGGTAACGCATTCCAGTGTTTCACCACCCTCTTAGTGAAAAAGTTTTTCCTAATATCCAATCTAAACCTCCCCCATTGCAACTTGAGACCATTACTCCTCGTTCTGTCATCTGCTACCATTGAGAACAGTCTAGAGCCATCCTCTTTGGAACCCCCTTTCAGGTAGTTGAAAGCAGCTATCAAATCCCCCCTCATTCTTCTCTTCTGCAGACTAAACAATCCCAGCTCCCTCAGCCTCTCCTCATAAGTCATGTGCTCTAGACCCCTAATCATTTTTGTTGCCCTTCGCTGGACTCTCTCCAATTTATCCACATCCTTCTTGTAGTGTGGGGCCCAAAACTGGACACAGTACTCCAGATGAGGCCTCACCAGTGTCGAATAGAGGGGAACGATCACATCCCTCGATCTGCTGGCTATGCCCCTACTTATACATCCCAAAATGCCATTGGCCTTCTTGGCAACAAGGGCACTCTGTTGACTCATATCCAGCTTCTCGTCCACTGTCACCCCTAGGTCCTTTTCCGCAGAACTGCTGCCTAGCCATTCGGTCCCTAGTCTGTAGCGGTGCATTGGATTCTTCCATCCTAAGTGCAGGACCCTGCACTTATCCTTATTGAACCTCATCAGATTTCTTTTGGCCCAATCCTCCAATTTGTCTAGGTCCTTCTGTATCCTATCCCTCCCCTCCAGCGTATCTACCACTCCTCCCAGTTTAGTATCATCTGCAAATTTGCTGAGAGTGCAATCCACACCATCCTCCAGATCATTTATGAAGATATTGAACAAAACCGGCCCCAGGACCGACCCCTGGGGCACTCCACTTGACACCGGCTGCCAACTAGACATGGAGCCATTGATCACTACCCGTTGAGCCCGACAATCTAGCCAGCTTTCTACCCACCTTATAGTGCATTCATCCAGCCCATACTTCTTTAACTTGCTGACAAGAATACTGTGGGAGACCGTGTCAAAAGCTTTGCTAAAGTCAAGAAACAATACATCCACTGCTTTCCCTTCATCCACAGAACCAGTAATCTCATCATAAAAGGCGATTAGATTAGTCAGGCATGACCTTCCCTTGGTGAATCCATGCTGACTGTTCCTGATCACTTTCCTCTCATGTAAGTGCTTCAGGATTGATTCTTTGAGGACCTGCTCCATGATTTTTCCAGGGACTGAGGTGAGGCTGACCGGCCTGTAGTTCCCAGGATCCTCCTTCTTCCCTTTTTTAAAGATTGGCACTACATTAGCCTTTTTCCAGTCATCCGGGACTTCCCCCGTTCGCCACGAGTTTTCAAAGATAATGGCCAAGGGCTCTGCAATCACAGCCGCCAATTCCTTCAGCACTCTCGGATGTAACTCGTCCGGCCCCATGGACTTGTGCACGTCCAGCTTTTCTAAATAGTCCCTAACCACCTCTATCTCCACAGAGGGCTGGCCATCTCTTCCCCATTCTGTGATGCCCAGCGCAGCAGTCTGGGAGCTGACCTTGTTAGTGAAAACAGAGGCAAAAAAAGCATTGAGTACATTAGCTTTTTCCACATCCTCTGTCACTAGGTTGCCTCCCTCATTCAGTAAGGGGCCCACACTTTCCTTGGCTTTCTTCTTGTTGCCAACATACCTGAAGAAACCCTTCTTGTTACTCTTGACATCTCTTGCTAGCTGCAGCTCCAGGTGCGATTTGGCCCTCCTTATATCTTTCCTACATGCCCGAGCAATATTTTTATACTCTTCCCTGGTCATATGTCCAACCTTCCACTTCTTGTAAGCTTCTTTTTTATGTTTAAGATCCGCTAGGATTTCACCATTAAGCCAAGCTGGTCGCTTGCCATGTTTACTATTCTTTCGACTCATCGGGAGAATAAGGTGCCTAAGCATCAGGTTTAGGTGCCTCAATACCTTCATGGATCCCAACCATAGCGCCAAGCAGCCCCAGTCGTGGACATGGGCCAGGACCCCATTGTGCTAGGTACTGTACAAGCACAGAACAAAAAGATGATCCTGGCCCCAAACAGCTTACAGTCTAAGGCTGAAATAGCGGGGCACAACTCCACACTTAATTTTAGAAAATCTTTGTTTTTAAAATATTCTGCTCTGTCTTACTTTCAAATGCTGTTTAATTCTGTGATGCTTTTATTTTTCTCTTCCTTTTGAACCCAAGTAGCGGGAGACAGAGATGCTGTTTATCCCAGAACATTGCAAATGTCCCTGTTTGTTTTGAATGGCAGTTACAGGACAGAAATGTCACAGTACAAAAAGATTGTCTTCCAGCACAATTCACAATCCCTTTGGGAGCTCTCGGAATGCTTTTGCGGTGCTTTAGACCTATGATGAAATGAGTCCCTCGGTAACAACCATTCTGTCACCCTGAATGCTAATTTCTATTCATTTGCCTAAGAGCCAGAGAAATGTGTCTTTGTTGTAGAGTAACATTTTGTCCATACATTTTATTAGAAAAAGGGGATGGTTTTGGGATTAAGGCAGCAGGCTTGGCACTGACTTGGGTTCTACTCCTGGCACTGCTGTCGTACTGGGTAGCCTTGGGCAAGTCATTTAGCCTCTCAAGGCTCAGTCTCCCCATTGGTGATAAAACCCAGTGAATGCTGGGAGGCGACAATCATTAGTGTTTTTAAAGTTTAGCAAGTTGCTTGGACGGAAGGTGCTGTAGATGTGCCAAATAATGAGACCTGGGTGGTGTAAAGCCCTTCCTATGTGGGGATTTTTTTTAAATGTGTGTGTGTGTGTGCGGGGGGTACATTTGTATTGCTTATTCAAGGTCTGCAGCCAAAAGCACTTGACTGAAATTGGAACAGGCAAGTGCTGCGTAAGCTGCATCACGCACCTCTGCCCAGACACTTTCATTGTGACCCAAGATGCCCCATCTAGAGTCCAGCTCTAAATTTATATAACCAGCCTAAGTTGTTTGATGCTCTTCCAAAGTACCCAAATGTGGATTAGGAGGACACCACCAGCCTCCTGTCCACCTATATACAACAAGCCTGCTGCCTTTCTCATGTAGTACATAGTCGCATTCCCTGCTGCCTGTAAGGGAAAGGCTGAGTCCCCTGCCCTCTGTGGGGTAGGGTGCCCTCCCAGAGCACAGCCCCTCGAGGCACAGCCTTGCAGGCACCCCCCTCAATCCCCTCCTGGCACCACAGTTACATGATCACAGCCCAGTATGTAAAGTTAAGCTCCCCTTGCTGGGGTTCAGTTTATTCCGTCTTTAGGAACTGCGCCTGCATTTCCAGCTTCACCCTCAATCCTGGATCACCCTTCCAGATATCTCTGAGCCAGGGAGCTCTGACAGTCCTTCTAACTCTCTGGAGAGGCTTTGTTTTTTCCTCCTGTCCAGATTCCCAAGCTCACACCTCCAGCTTCCCTCTGGCTAAAGAATGTCACAGCCCTCCAGCCCAGGCTGCATAGACAGAAACACTCCAAACCACTTGCCCTTTCTCTCCCCCCAGTCAGCGAACAGCTCGGTTTTTATCCTGTGCAGGAGGTAGCTCACTGATTACCACCTGGCCCCCCAGTCACCAGCTTGCCTGCTACTCCCTTAAACACCAGGTTCTTAAAGGGGCCATGCCATGGACTAGGTCTGACTGGCCCCAAGGCCCCTTGCTATGGAAAGGGTCCAGACCACCCTGTTACGGTGTGGAAGGCTCACACGTGCCACAGGGGTCAAGGCTGCTGTGGTTTTATAGCCTGGAGAGTAAGTTTGGGGTGAGGGTAGAGGCAGGTAGAGGACAAAGTTGGGGAGTGGTCAGTGGATCTTTGACTGCACATGTCTAGAGGCTGCCACAATGGAGTCATAGAGCTACTTTGCTCCTTTAACTCATACCCACTTGGTCTGGTGTTCTGTCCTCCACTAGTAGTGACTGGTCTGCGTATACATAGATTGATGAGCCTGCTACAGCCTTGCCTAGTAGAGGTGGGTCTCTGAGCTCACACATTAGCAGTTCTGCTTTTACATCCAGAGGTTCTGGGTTCGATCCCTGCTGCCAATGAGCCCTGCAGGGGCGCAGCATTATACAGCCAGTTTGCAGGTTCAGGGGATTCCATCCTCCCTGAATCTATGGTGGGTTCCCACACAGACCCCGTTTGCACTGGCTGTGCACGTGGCACGTAGCATTCGCCACATTACTGCGGGTTTGTTTCTATCGTATGTAGACTGAGACAGGGAGATAAGGTTTTGAAAATGCTGTTTCCAGTGAACTTGTCCTTTCTGCTTTTGCCTAAAGGGATGCCAGGCGGAGACATGGCAAAACCACTCCTAGGTCGCCGGAATATGGAGAGCAATCCAGATCTCACCCCAGCTGTTGGCCGAACCATAGGGATCCTGGGAAGTGGAGACTTTGCACGCTCGTTGGCTACACGTCTGGTGTACTCAGGTTTCCAGGTGGTGGTTGGAAGCCGCAATCCAAAGCGCTGTGCGGGCCTCTTTCCTTCAGCAGCTGAAGTAACTGCCCAGGTGGATGTTGCAAAGAAGACGGATGTTATTTTTGTGGCAGTTTTCAGGGAACATTACTCCACACTCTGTGACCTGACGGATGTGCTGGCTGGCAAAATACTGGTGGATGTCAGCAACAACACTGAAATTAACCATCACAAAGAATCAAATGCCGAGTACTTGGCTTCTCTTTTCCCAGCCTGCACTGTCGTCAAAGGATTTAATGTGATATCTGCATGGACCTTACAGTCGGGTCCCAGAGACGGGAATAAGCAGGTATTGTTTTCTTTTATTAGGGACCAAATCCTACAGTCCTTACTCCGGCAAAACTCACCTGGACTTCAGGATTTGGTATCTGACTGCATTAGTTAAGTGCTTTACTAACTGAGAGAAGTGAGATCTAGTGGATGGAACACAGGATGGGATGGCGGGGGGACCAGAAATTGCTAAAATCTAATCCTACCACTAGCATGGAAACCTTCTGTGGCCTGGGACAAATTCATTTTATTTCTCCTCACAGAAGTAAGCTGTAAGGTACTGAGCACCTGCTAAAAGCACCATGTGGCTGAGTAGCATTGCTATTTTAACGTGAGATGTAAATTTTTTT
Organism: Natator depressus; assembly: GCF_965152275.1. Classification (NCBI taxonomy): domain Eukaryota; kingdom Metazoa; phylum Chordata; order Testudines; family Cheloniidae; genus Natator; species Natator depressus. The sequence goes on along the minus strand of NC_134244.1, from coordinate 13,898,702 downwards.
TTTCAATCTAGGCCAAAATGGTTCTGTCAACCAATTTTAGTAAGTAGGAAGATGAGCAAAAGTACTCAAAGTTTCCTAACTTCCTTACCTCCTTTGTGCCTCCTCTATCAGAGGAGGATAAAAGTGCTTACTTGGCTCACAGCAATGGGGCAAGGTTTAATTGGCTTTGTAAAGTGCTTTGTGATCTTAGGATAGAACGGTCCATCTAAGTGCAACACGTTATGTATGTATGTATTTACTTGGACTTAAACACACATCTAAATGAATGCCTCTCCTGGGCTTCCTGCACTCTTGGCATCCATTAAAAATACATGGCCACACTGCTGTTAGGAATTTAGGCTCTTGTTAATCCAGATTCCTTCCCAAGTGTCTGTTTCCTTTGCTTTGCATCTCTGTTTGCCTGTTAATGTATCTTTTGGTTCGTTGCAGGTCTTGATTTGCTGTGATAATCAAGAAGCCAAGCGTATAGTTGCTGAAATTGCTCAGGTCATGGGCTTCACCCCTGTGGACATGGGCTCCTTGTCTTCAGCCTGCGAGATCGAGAACATTCCCCTGCGCCTCCTCCCAGCTTGGAAAATCCCTGTTTTTTTGGCCCTGGGTCTCTTTCTCTGTTTCTACACCTACAACTTCATCAGACAAGTCTTACACCCTTACATCTGGGAACAGAAAAACAAGTTCTACAAGATCCCAGTGGAGGTGGTCAATAGCACGCTGCCCTGCGTAGCCTACGTCATGCTCTCTCTCGTTTATCTACCCGGGGTCCTGGCCGTCTCTTTCCAGCTGCACTATGGCACAAAGTACAGACGCTTTCCAGACTGGCTAGACCAGTGGCTACAGCACAGAAAGCAGATTGGCCTTCTGAGTTTCTTTTGCGCAGCCTTGCACGCTCTATACAGCCTGTGTTTGCCCATGCGCCGATCTCATCGGTATCAGTTAATTAACGCAGCCGTCAAGCAGGTAATACCTTCATCGCCCAATCAGTGCATGGCATAATCTTATACATCTGCCCTAACCGTATGGAGCAGACCTAGTATTGGAGCCATATGTTTAGCTTTCGATGTTTCCCACAGAATGAGACCAGTCTCGTGAGTTATTAGCTGTGCATAAGCCCCATTCCCAAAGGTAACACTGGGTCACTGTGGAATAACTGGTGGGGTTGGCTGGTGCTCTACTGCCCAGCTGATAGCTGTACTTGGAACTCTGGTCAGCCATGGTAAGTGCCATTTCCAGCAAGAGGTTCCCAGTCTTTTGTGTCAAGTTAGAGAGTTGAGCTTCTCATTGCTCCTGAGAGGAAAAAAGTCAGCAGAATCCGCCTCCTGTCTTAAGGGATTGCTGAGCCCTGTGTAAGGTTGGGGAAGTATTGGAGGAGGAGTGGGAGCAGAAATCCTAACCCAGTGGAGGGGGGTTCCCCCAGGTTTTGAATTGCGCTCTCTCTCCCGCTGTATGTTACTTGCAGGATTGCAGGCTTTTCATTCTGGACATGCTATTCGTGCCGTTCTGTGTAATTTTGAGTTCACAAAACATTTCTGGGGTTTTCCACTGTTTCTTTTTTAATAAGTTTTCAGGTAAAGTGTAGGGGGGTGGGAGATGGGGTTGGGTGGGGAAAATCCTGCTAGTGTTACTCTGATTCTCCTTGGAGAAGCTATTGCACTAATTCCAGTGGCCAAACTCATGCTAGAGAAAACTAACTCTACCAACTGGAAATTGCTTTATTTGGGAGGTGTCTCTGGCTGTGCCGTGATCTTTGCTTTTTGGGAGGTGAGGTGCTCTCACTCTCACCTGTGCTTTTCATCTGTGCCAGTCACAAATAAATGCCTGACAGGATTTCTGTGTTCACTTCCCTTACACCTCTTATTTTCTAGCAATGTCCTTGCTAAGTGAATTAAGACCATTTAATGAGATAAATGGCTTGTTCTAAATGCTGACCTCTGCCATACAGCATAAATCTCATCTTGGCTTCAATTAGCCTGAACAGTTTTCCTCATAAGTGCACTTAAAATGAATACCATTAGGAGGCCACTTTGTATTCAAGTATTCAAAGATCTGTACTTTTGCTCTTGGCTTTAAACTGACTTTTCATGTTAATTGCAGTTCTAAATGCAACTTCAGGGCTTGATCCTGAAGGTGCTGAGTACCTGAAAGTCCTCTGGAGGGTAATGGGAGTTGTGGAGACTTGACACCTCTTAACATCAGGCTGTAAATTGGGTTTAGTAGGTCCTGGAGGCTAACCTATCCCGTTCCTCCCAAATAAAGTTCCTCCAGAAGAGGCATGTTGGTAGGGCAGAGTGGGGGGGTTCCCCTGCTTGTGCTGCACCTCTTATGTGGCTAAATGACCATGAAGTTAGATCTCCACTCCTACTGCTTCAAAAACACAAAGCCAAAGGAGATCCTCCGCTCGCAGTAGGGAGGTCTATGCCACATGCTGTTAAGCAGTTCTGATTCCATCCACAAGAAGGCAGCGGTGCACTTACGCTAGCCAGCTCATTAAATGTAAGTATTAGTCTAATTACATGAGAAGCAAACATTTATCCAAGAAGACTGCTTTCAATGAATCAGTCAGTCAAATAATGATCTCTGGCACTAACCACTTCCTGTAGAAAAAGCTGCTTAATCTTCATTGTTGTACTAGGTCATGGAGAAGAAGACTGATGCCTGGATAGAGGAGGAGGTCTGGAGAATGGAGATTTACGTCTCTCTTGGAATAATGGCCCTGGGCCTGCTGTCATTACTTGCCATAACTTCACTTCCCTCCATCGCAAACTCTCTCAACTGGAGGGAATTCAGTTTCATTCAGGTAAAGTCAATATTTGCCTATTCCAGAGGTTAAAAGCAGGATTAGAGCCAAATCCTCCAACAGAGCATGCAGCCTGCTTCCTTGTCTGCAGGAACTGAGCGTGAGGGGCTGGGAAATGGATTCTTCACTGCAGCCAGCAGTACCAGTGGGGAGCTGCTACAGCAGGCTGTGGAGAGAAGTACTGGGGCAGAGTCTGCTGCTCCACCCACAGTCCCATTCATGCACAGTCCCACCGCACTCTGGCCCAGCAAGTGCTAGAGAGCAGGGTTCTGTGGCCCATAGGAGATGACGTGGAGTCTTGCCTGCGTGGCCCCCCAGCCTGGAGAAACATTTCCACTGTGCTCTGTTTGGGGCTTTGCTCTCTCGCAGAGAGGGCCGGAGGATCTAGCCTTTACTTTGAAAGGCGTCAGGTTTCTTCTTGTCCCTATGCAATCCTGTAAGGTCTGTTAGTGAGCTGCATGCTGATTAACGGCAGACTCTGCTGCTCATTTAATGCCTTGTCTGAAACTTTCTCCCTTTGGTTTTTCCTTTGCCATGTTAGAAGGGTTAACTCTGATTTCCTGCCAACATTCCAGCAAAGGCTTTGCCGGCCTAAAATTCCTCCTGCCAGTTCGGTTGGATTCCCCTTCCCTTCCCCGCCTACACCCTGGCATGATGCTGACCTGCTCAGTTAAAAAGTTCTCATAGTAGTTAGAAATGCAAAATGCCTTTTAGGTCATTTTAGTCCCTCTCCCTGCCAGGGTAGAAACGTTCCCTCCAGTTAGCTTGTTCCCCCACAGAGATGGCTGCGTTTCAGTCATGCATAATGTGATGATCGTGCGGTGTAGAGCTTGCAAAAAGCATTGGGGCACATCAGGATGAAAGGTGCAACAGAAATGCAAGCTATTATGATTGCTGCAAGCAGAGATCCGTGATTGTTAGGGCTTCTAAAAGACTGATCATTAAGGCATTCAGCAGAGGTAGCGTGCTGGGGGCATAGGCTGGCTAGGTTGCAATGTTAACTAAAGTCTTAACTAAGGGACTTATGCCTAATATTATCCATCCTAATAACTATAGTGACAAATACATATAGGGCTTTATGAGAGTAATGGGGCTTAGATATAAGTCAGGATTCCCTAATGTTAAGTGCTCCTGCAAAACGCCTAATAAACAGCAAATGCTTGAATCCTGCCAGCATGGAGGAGTTAACTGCAATGTTAGCATCTTAAAAATAGAAGGAGGAGTCAAGATTTGAGTCCTGCGCCTGGAGAATTGTTGATGGTACATTAACCCAAACAAAATGAAGTATTTCTTCACACAACGCACAGTCAACCTGTGGAACTCCTTGCCAGAGGATGTTGTGAAGGCCAAGACTATAACAGGGTTCAAAAAAGAATGAGATAAATTCATGGAGGATAAATTCAATGGCTATTAGCCAGGATGGGCAGGGATGGTGTCCCTAGCCTCTGTTTGCCAGAAGCTGGGAATGGGTGACAGGGGATGGATCACTTGATGATTACCTGTTCTGTTCATTCCCTCTGGGGCACCTGGCATTGGCCACTGTTGGAAGACAGGATACTGGGCTAGATGGACCTTTGGTCTCACCCAGTATGGCCGTTCTGATGTTCTTATGTAATCTGTGTAATGGCCTATGGAGATGAACATACTGGAAACACATAAAGGAATAATGTAGCATTTCCATTACTAATGCTTGGCCCTCATATAGCGTTTTAACGAACACTGACTAATTGAGCCTCACAGCCGCGCTGTCGTGAGGCAGGCAAGCATTATCCTGATTGTACAAGTGGGTTAAGGCAGGCAGCAAGGCTGTGACTTACCCAGAGCTACCCCACGAGTCAGTGATACAGCCAGGCTTTGAGGGGGGAATTCCAATGCAGGGCTGTGTTCATTAGACCACCTGGCCTCTCATCAGAACTGGAGCAGAACAGGTCAATTCACTCCTTTGATCTGCGTTTCAGGCTTTGGGTTGTCACATAGGTGGATTATCAACGTACAGGAGTCCCTCCATTGCAAACCCCGGTAGCTCTGGGATTCCTTTTTAAATAGCCAGAAGGGTCTGGCTTTGATGGCCTCAAGATAAAGCACTCAGCTATCCCAGTGATGGGCTCAGTGGAAGAACTTAAATAAAAGAATGAGCATAAAATAAATATCCTGACTACTAAGTAGACAGATTTCAAAAGGTCTGGGCAGCTCTGCTGTCATATAAATGAGCCAGTGGCATTTTTTGTAGGTACAGAGCTTCAGGGTAGAATTTTCAAAAGCACTCAAGCCCCATTTTCAAACGGGACTTCGGAGTCTAAGGATAACATTTTCAAAGGTGCTTAGGAGCCATTGTCAGAAAAGACTCAGGAGCCTCAGTCCCATTGACTTTCAATGAGAGCAAGCCTGCGAAGTGCCTAAATTACTTCTGAAAATGGGACTTGGGCTCCCACTTTCACTTTTGAAAATATTGCCCTTGGTCAAACCTTCCTCCTTCCAGAGTCGTGAACCATGCTGCATGCAAGCTGCCTGCTCCCCTCCACCACAGTGGTGTGTCTTTGAGTATGTCTACACTGCAATAAAAGACCCACTGCACATCTGCGGCTGGCCTGGCTCAGCTCACTGGGACTCAGACTGCAAGCCTATAAAATTACGGGGTCAACAACTTTCTACTCACACAAAACCGAACACCCTTGCTCCGCCCTCTGCCCTGCCCCTCCTCTGAAGCCCTGTCCATGTCCCACCCTTTCACAGAGGCCCTGCCCACTCCATCCCCCCTCCCTCGGTTGCTCACTCTCCCCACCCTCACTCGCTCGCTCATTTTCATCGGGCTAGCTCGGGGGCTGGGGTGCAGGAGAGGGTAAGGGCTCCGGCTTGGGGTGTAGGCTCCAAGGTGGGGTTGGGGCTGAGGGATTTTGGGTGCAGGAGAGGGCTTCGGGTTGGGGCTGAGAGTTTCGGAGTGCGGGAGGGGGCTCTGGGCTGGGGAAAGGAGTTGGGATGTGGGCGGGGGGGGTGAGGGCTCTGGCTGGGGGTGCAGACTCTGGGGTAGGGCTGAGGATGAGGGGTGTAGGAGGGTGCTCCAAGCTGGGACCAAGGGGTTTGGAGGGCAGGAGGGGGATCAGGGTTGGGGCAGGGGGTTGGGTGGGGGGGCTGAGGGCTCCGGCTGGGGGTGTGGGCTCTGGGGTGGGGCTTTGGATGAGGGGTTTGGGGTGCAGGAGGGTGCTCTGGGTTGGGATCGAGGGGTTTGGAGAGTAGGAGGGGGATCAGGGCTGGGGCAGGGGGTTGGGGCCCAGGATGGAGGCAGGAGTGCAGGCTCCAATGGCACTTATTTCAAGCAGCTCCCGGAAGCAGCGGCTTGTCCCTCCTACACGAAGGTGTGGCCAGGCAGCTCTGCAAGCTGCTCCGTCTGCAGGCACCACCCCTGCAGCTCCCATTGGCCATGGTTTCTGGCCAATGGGAGCTGCGGGGGCAGTGCTTGGGGCGGAGGTAGCAGAAGGAGCCCTCTGGCTGCTGCTACAAGTAAGAGCGGAGGTGGGGACATGCCGGCTACTTCCAGGGACCCACATGGCACGGACACTAGCAGGGAGCCTGCCAGCCCCGCTGCGTAGTGCCGCCAACCGGACAGTCAAAGGCCCGGTCAGCGCTGTCAGGATCCCTTTTCAACCAGGTGTGCCAGTCGAAAACCGGACACCTGGTCACCCTACTCAAAGGCCAGGCTCCAGCCTGAGCCACAGTGTCTATACTGCTATTTTTAATCCTTCATCCTGAGCCCCTATCAGCTGACCCAGGCTCTGAGACTTGGTGCCTCATGTTTGTCATCACAGTGTAGACATACCATGCACACACAGTCCTGGAAGCCAGCACAGCTGTCTCTTACTAGTGCATTTAATAAGAGCATAGTACATGCCCTTTGGCAACCATTCTCAATTCATTCTAACAATGTGTTAGCGTTGGTATCAACCAGATAAATGACTCCCTATTCCAAAATAGCTCCTGGCTCCCCTGCACTGTGATTGGCTGGCTTAGTGCATGGAAATCCCAGCTAACTTACACCTATTTCTGTAAGTGCAGGATTACAATATGTCTTTGCAACACAAGCTACCCAGCTGATGGGAATGCAGAGAAGGCAAGAGAAGGTCCACTTCCTGTGGACATATCATGTCGGAGAAGCAAGTTTAAACTTTTTTGAAAAGCCAATTTCTAGATTTTCCAACGAGGAATTTTTGGATTATTAGTGTTTAAGCAAATTGGCAATGCACTTCCTGATAGGTGGAGAAACTAACACAACAGATGCATTTATTATCCTTGCACACTAGAAGTGAAAGTACATGTGCAGATGTTTATTTTTTCCTGCTAAATGAATGCATGGTGGAATACAATATATTCTTGTTCACTGTCTCTAGATGTAGTCACTATACTGTGCACTGTACAGTGCAGGACACTTTATCCAAAGTGTTTAGGGGTTATAATAAACTTGAGACTTACATAGTTCTTCACATTCAAAATGCTGTACAAAATATTTGAAAAGAGTGAAAGATTTGAAAAGGTGCAAGCTGAACATCTATTGGTATCAAAGCTTTGCTCCCATCTTGGCCTCAGCCAGCAGTGATGTGTTTAAAATGAAATTCCAACTTCAGAGCTCTTTATTTGCCTGCTTTGAGGCAAATCAAATTGGCCGAGGGTCTTCTGGGAATTCTGTCCATCAGCAATTTTTTAAAAAATAAATCCAGGCATTATTTTTATCCAATTCTCATCTGGATCGTTTCAGGCCTCATTCAGTAATGTGAGCACTGTATATTTGTAGTGTTTGATCGCTCCACTCTTATTAAAATATACTTTTGGTGCGTAACTGGACAAAAACTTGCTTGCGTGTGCAACCTTAAAGTAGCAACACCACGCTTGTGCGGCTGCACAAACCCCGAGGATTTACGATTCTTTTAAACGTTCAATTTTACAGTAGTCCCTGCATATCTCAATATTTAAAATTCATGGGAACTATACATGATATAGACATTGCATTTTATTTTAACAATGGCACATGTGCGTAACTTGACTTAAATGGAGAAATTGTTCATCTTCCCTTATGGTTTGTTTTCCCCAGGGTGTTTCAGTTTTAAAACTGACTCAAATGGCACACGGCGCTTCCGTTTTTGTCTTCTTGGAGTGACTTCCAGATTGAAAAAGGGGTGTGTGTGGAGGGGGGAGGGTGTCTTTGCCTATTAACTTCTAGCCCTGCAGACCCCCCCTGGAATCTGAACGTCAGTCTGACCTGGCTTCTTTCTGGCTCATGCATCACCAGAAATCAAGACTCAGGAGTTCTTTAACCATTCTGTTGATGATGAGAGAGCCAGAATGGAATCCAGCTCACTCCCCCATTGCTCTATTGACTCTGCTGTGCTAACAGGAGTAAAAGCAGTAGACTTATCAGGAAGCAAAAGATCACTCTGAACACTTCAGCGTACAGACAAGTCTAAACAAGCCACAAGGGACAGATGTTAGCCATGGTCATTGATGCCTCATTACTGGAATGCTCCCAGATACTATGGATATGAGGGTGATATAAGAACCTCTCTACAATAGAAGACACGTGGGAAGCAGACTAATTGAGTAAGGAGGTACTATTTTTACATAGCACTTTTTAGAGTACTTCAACATATGCTGTTTTAATGGAATCCCACATGGGCAGTAAACCCATACGGTAACAGCATAAAAAATTGTATTGCTAATCAAATAGTTTCTTAGCTAGAAACTGAACTGAGGAAGACAGCAAGAATTACATGACTTCAAGATCCAATATCGTATCAGGGCTAGAAATGCTGGCAAATTAGTACACGTGTTTTCAGGATGCTTAGCAGCTTCTTCATCCTATTAGGCCAGTAACCTGTGAGACTTTCAACCTTGTGCATTCATTTAGCAGCCTCTAGGGATATGTCTGCACAGCAAAACAAAACATACATGGCAGCAAGTCTCAGAGCTGGGGTCAAATGACTCAGCCTCACAGGTCTTGCACTGCGGGGCTAAAAACAGCCATGTAGACATTAGGGCTCAGGCTGGAGCCTGGGTTCCGAGACACTCTCCGTTTCAGAGCCCAGGCTCCAGCCTGATCCTAAATATCTACACTGCTCTTTTTAGCCCTGCAGCAAGAGCCCTGCAAGCCCAGGACAGTTGACTCGGGTGCTAAGACTCACTGCGGCAGGTCTTTTGTTGCTGTGTAGTTGTACCCTAGAATGAGTTGGTGTTGGGGGGAGGGGATAGCTCAGGGGTTTGAGCATTAGCCTGCTAAACCCAGGGTTGTGAGTTCAATCCTTGAGGGGGCCATTTAGGGATCTGGGGCAAAAATTGGCGATTGAAAGCAGGGGGTTGTACTAGATGACCTCCTGAGGTTCCCTTCCCGCTGCAGGCCAGTGTCCCACTTATGACAGGCCCCCGTGTCCCTTGTATGCCGGTGTGCTGTCCCCACCTCACCTCAGTCTTTGGCTACTGCCCAGTCACTATCTAGCCCCCATTGAATGGGGCTGACTGCAGTATATAAGCCACTCATCACAGGCAAAGGGGGTTTGGACCTGCTGCCTCTGCCTACCCACAGGCTGCCCCCGGCAACCCCAGTACCTAACTGGCCTTCGACTAGGCCGCAGCCTGGGGGGGTTTCCAGGCCAGAGCTCCCCAGCTCCCTTGGCCTTCCCCCAGCCCTGCTCCACTCTAGGCACTTAGTTAGGCTCCCCAGCAGCCAGACCCTTCTCTCTCTACATGCAGAGAGAGTCTGTTTGGACTCCTGGCTCACAGCATCTTGTGGGGCCAGCTGGGCCTGATTGGGGCGTGGCCCCAGCTGTTGCTGCCTTCCCCAATCAGCCCAGGCTTCTTGTCCCCAGCCACAGCCCTCTCGGGGCTGTTCTAAGCCCCTCAGGACAGGAGCGGGTGTCTACCCTACTACACTCAGCTTATGTGCGTGTTTTAGCCACTAGGCAGTGCTGATCCCACATATTGACACTTTAGTCAGTAGAGGGCAGTAGCACACAACATACAAACATTGTACGAGGTAGAGGGCCCAATACAACTCCCATTACAGTCAAAGTCTCCCATTGATTGCTGTGGGAGTTGGATCGGGCGCCAACATCATATTATTATATAACTGCTCATTTGTATAACTAATGAATTAGCCCACTGTTGCACTGTAAGGAACTTCCACGATTCTGGACTGAGTTACAGCCTTATCTAGGGATTCCTTGCTTATTAGTGTTTTGTTTCAGGTCACAAGGTTAACGTCATTTAAAGGTAGGCTTTTTTTTTTTTCATTTAATACTAACTGATCCACTGTGATGCTTTGTTTCCTTTTGTCCTAACTTTTGTTTCTGCTTCACTTCTACCAACAGTTGTTTAAAAAGAAACTGAAGGGGGAAAAAAATAATTAACTTCAGCCTCAAGTGCCATAACTTATGTGAAAACCCTTTTGGATTAACTCTCCAAAAGAACACTTTGCCTAATGCAGAATGTTATTGCTTCACTTTGTACATTTTTTTTCCTCTCCATTTTAAATCTTTTCTCTGAAAGATTAGTCACAAGCTGGTACTTCCTGCCACTTTTCACCCAGGGATTTTTGGCTGCCAGTGAGAACTAACAGCAGATAAATGATGTATGAGCCATGATGAGTCGATTGCTGCTGTTAGGAGCACTGTATCTTTCAACTGCAATCAGGGCACATTCCGGCTAGTTATCATTCTTAATTTTCCAAATAAGATGAACCTCTCCTGATCTAGTTGGGGGAGGGGAGGCTTGTTATCTCTTAGTCTTAGGAATTTGATGAGACTTTGAGTAGGAAGGAAGGATGGGTTTGGTATGAAGGATGCTCTAGGGGATAAGGTGCTGCACTGGCATTCAGCAAACACATGTTTGAGTCCTAACTCTGCCACTGACTTCCTGTAGAACCATGGATAAGTTCCCCATCTCTAACGTGGGGATAATATTTCCCTAAATCATAAGGGTGTTGTAAGGATGAAATCCAGTAATGACTCTTAGGTGCTCAGAATGATGCAGGTCATTTAAGTAGCTAGCTAAGTACCACTTATAAGGAAGTAGATTCCATAGAGCTTCTTTCTTCTCCACCTCCCAATCCTTTTAAATGCCCAATTAATTACACTGAGGGACAAATACAGTTGGTCTGTTTTGTCATTACTAACAAGGTTACTTTTGAGAAATCTGGTAAAACTGTAGACTAACAATCACAAACCAGGAGGAAACATTTTAGAAGCAGCAATTTCCCAGCTGATTTTTGTTTTCCAAATAAGATGATTTGATCTTTACTCCACCCATCATTCCTGCTGCTCCCTCCCCACCCCCACCCCCACCCCCAATCACCTGACTTAGCTTCTGGAAGGCAATGTTTCTTGGCCATGACTAACAAGAAGCATTGATCAAGATTTTGGGGGACTACAGTTAAACGCCTAAGTCCATATTTAGGCTCCTAAATAAGTGGCCCTGTAGCAGCTGCTGGCTCTGCAGGCCTCTTTAAAATGAGCCATTTAATACATGCTTTCACCATAGCATACACTTGGGATTTGCCCCAGTTGCAGCTATGTGGGACCTGCACAAACCCAGAGTGGAGACAGAGAAACCACTCTAGGCTATCATTTACACCAGCTTGTTTCTGATTCAATTGTTCACTCAACCTCTGTACGCCAGTTTCCCCATCACTAACTTGAAGATAGCACGTATTCAGAGGTGGTGAGAGTTCGTTAATGGTTACACTGCGCATCGAAGATGCTTGTCTTGTCTAGAGCCCAGTCCTGCTCACAGCAATGCCAATGGCTAAACCCCCATTGACTTCAGTGGGAACAGATTTCGAATCCTTAGCTATTATGCCCTGCAGACAGGGAATATCTTACTTTAGCAAAGTGCCATGAAAGTGTTCAGGGCTTTATTTGCGCTAAGTATTACTACTGTGAGAAGTGTGGCACCTCAGTAAATAGCGTGTTTCTTTTCCTTGTAGTCCACCGTTGGATTTATTGCCCTGGTAGTCAGCACCCTACACACCCTCACCTTTGGATGGACAAGGGCCTTTGATGAAAACCAATACAAATTCTATCTGCCGCCAAGTTACACACTCACACTACTGGTGCCATGTACTGTGATCTTAGCGAAAATATTCTTTCGTTTGCCCTGTATCCACGGAAGACTGCGGCGCATTCGGAATGGCTGGGAAAAGGGAAGGTACGTGAAATTCACACTGCCCAGTGCAACTGGTGAATATTCAAGCGGAGAAAGTTCCAGTAATGTGTAGCAAAGCCTCTCTTAAGATGGAGAATTTCAAAGCACTATGAAGATTTCTCGAGGTTTTTCATAATTGTGTATGTTTGGTATAATTGCCTTGTGGGTTGATATTCATAGTTGGTGACTTTAGAAAATCAGTTACCATGAAACTAGTTTATGCAGTAGTATTTAAAATATATTGCTGATTCGCTAGCATGATTATTGCCTTAAAAAATCATCACGACGTTTGAGAGAGCAGCTGTAAATATATGTAGAAAATGAATGGAATTCTGTAGGTTGTATTGGTCTATTGAGACAGTAGCTGGTGGTACTCTGTACTGACACTTCTCTATTGGGGCCCCAGCTGCTCTCTTTTTTAAATATCCAGGGAGACCATTTGAATCCCATATGATTATAAAGAAATCCTTCTGCATGAGACCTGATGGACCATCTGAATCTGCTGCTAAACCAAAACAACGTTTCTGAGCAGTGTGAGTGGTCCTTGGTGTTCTTCCACATGAGAAGTTGACTCTGAAGCTGAATGAGGACAGTATAAATCTCAGCATAAACTACTTAACTCCTGCCACCACAGCAGAAACATCCAGTTATTTGGAGAATTGTGGGATGTGCTTCCAAACCTGATCCCTGGATACAACAAATTGGATGGCACATCTCAGTATTCACTACTTTCTCAAATGTGGACAGTGTATTTTTTGGTCTTGTAGATGTGGGCGATGCATGTGCATATTTGTACAGTTGGAAGAGTTGATTTATTTCCAAAGGTTATAATAGATTTTGAAGACAGCACCGTGCCTGAAGTGCATTTACACCTTAGCGTAATCTGCAGTGGTCATTGCCACCACATGTTCTCAGCGATATGAAACCAAAGTTTAGTGCATCCCCTAATGGAAGGAGTGTAAAGATAACCTCCAAAAGGACTCGCAGCTTCATGATATTGACTCTGGGCACTGGGAAAACGACAGCTGCCAGCTGAATTAGCAGTGAATAATGGGGCGACGCTGTTTGAAACTACTCTTATTAAACTCAAACCACCTACATCTCCAACCACTACTGTATCAGGTGTATTTGTTTCACCACCAGCAATGACACATCTGCCCTCTCTGTGACAGATCCAGTACATCCAAAAAACGCGGCTTTACAGCTATGAACATTCTCACAAAGGCTAAAACTCATCTGTCTCTGACCAAGTCTCAGTCATGGAATGGACACCAATGCAGCTACTCATTATGGGCCTGATTCTCCAGTGCCTTTCACCTTCAACAGTCATTTACTCAGCTACAAAGTGAGTGTCATACACTAGCATCATATGCAGTTACATGCCGCCATGCGTATCATCTCCGGCACCCTGTGTCCGACTCCACTCCCCTGGCTTCCAGTTCTGAGCAATATTGCTCCTCCTCCTATCAGATGAGAGGTTGCCACTGGCAGGTTACTGGGGAAAGTATGCGCCAACTCAAGCCTGCCACTGCACAATGACCTTTTCAAACCACCAGTTACACATTTGCCATCACGTCGCCCATTATGGTCTCATCCGCCACGTCAGGATGTTAGGGCGGAAACATTCTGGCGAGAGGAATGGATATCTGTTATAATCCCCAACCAGCCCCTCGTCGCCAACCCCACAATTTGCCCACCTAGTTTTGACCTGCCCCATTGCCAATGGTCCCTGTTGAACAGGTTTCAGACCAGGCAAGGTCTCTGTGCAGCCAACCAGTGCCACTGGGGCCTTTGTGACAGCCCTTTGTGCAGCCGCGGCCCAACACAGACGATGCCGCACATTGTCGAGGAACGCCTGCTGACTAGGGTCAGCGGTGGCCTAGAAGAACTGCATCCCGCCAGTGAAGATGCCATCGCTTGGCTAGACGACTACGCACACGCGAAATAAAAATACTAGCATCGTTGGCAGAACTTCTCACTTCCTTGGCACAGGGGTGAACGATGCCCACACTCTGTGCAAGGCAGGGGAGAATCAGACCCCATATTTGTTTTTATCACAACAATTGTTCAGACTGTCCACAGTCTAAATTAATACACCATTTTTGATTGAAAACACACCAATGTCGTAGGTGCTTTACAACACATGCAAATCCACAGTCTTTGCCCCACAGAGATTCCAACTTGTCTGTCTACGACGACTGCCATGCTTTACAACAGATCCTTTAAAAAGGAGACTCAAGAGGAAATAGAAGAATGTCTCAAGAACGTAAGATGTTAAGATCTGGTTGTAATAACCTGGTTTCCTACAACGAAGAAAGGACACAAGTTGCTGCTGGACAGTGCCTTGAAGATATGACAGGTGTCAAAACCTGAATCACCAGAGATTTTTAAAAGTTGCAGCTGATCAGAACTTGCTGTTCAGCCTTAAACTGCTGGGGAGAATAAAACTTACAAGCTGCTATTAATAGTCCCCCTGATGATATTCAGGTATTTCTGCTGTTGTGTAAGAGTCACCCTGGAATCTCAAAACACCATGTCTTCCTACTAAATGAAAGGAAATCAAGACAAGAGTCAGTGTGCTGGATTTCATAATCACATGATAATTCCTTCAATAAGAAGGGAGTTATTGTGTGTCCCTGTTGTGCCTTTCAGGGCAGGGAGAATTATCGAGAACCCCTCCATGCCCAAATCATTATCTGCTAATGTCACTCGCAAAGCAGATAGATTTGACAGTAATATGTGCAACTGAATGGCAAATTACAGCTTCTGCGAGAGGTCTGAGCCAAAATCACCTCTGGTGTAATTCCATCCACTTCAATTTAACTCCTGGAAGCGAATTTGAATTCAGTCCACTTACTCATTCCAGCCTCCTGCTGGATTTCATCATCAGGCAAAGCCAACATAAAATCACTAGTTTTCACATTTTCTGGCTAAGGTAAAGAATCCTGATTCTGATGCTTATTCTCACATCTGTGCTTCCTCTCACTCCCCTGCAGCAGGCAACCTGGTAGACTGCTACACTGTTGCCAAAAAAGAGGAGGGGGAGAGAAAGTTGCATGAGCCTTAGGCTTTGTCTGCAGTGTTTGTGTAAAAAAAAAAATAAGTTTTTTTTAATATCAGGATAACTTTTGCACTGAGACATAGGGTTTGGCATCAACAGGATCACTCACAGAGCAAGAAGTGGTAGGGCTGAACCTGTAGAATCAGGGGCGGTGAATAGGTGGGCCAAATCCAGACCACCAGTCACTTTTGATTGAACCCCAAAATATTTTTATTTACTTATTATCATTATTCTTGGTTTTTTTATTATTTTCTTTGGTGTCTGGATCTTGCCTATACCCTGACCAAGAAATTTGGACCTTGACAAAAAATAATTGACTACCCTGGGACCAATTTCTCTACCTACAGAACTTAAGTCCTAACTTGTGCAACTTTCAGAATGACTCTACCCTTTGGGGTCTATATCCTAAATCCCTGATACTAAAATTTTGAATAATTTATTCTGACTTTGTAGAAATAATAATTTTTAAAAAGTGTTAAGAAAACTTTGAAAATGCTCTTTGCCTTTTTAACTTCTTTCCCCACTGCGTTATTTGATGTAGCTAGGGGGTTGAGGAATGTTAGCATAAACATTTCCTTGTTACTGTTATTACTTTTGTACTCCGTGTTTGTATATTTGTTGCAAGATTTATAGCTGAAATGGCAAACTGTTTGTATTTTTATTTTCTGTTTTCCTTATTTTGTACCTTTGGGGTATAAGAACCAATTGTAAAGCTGTGAGAACAGGGCCAGTTTTAATCCTCTTTCATCATTGGCCTCTCAGTCTTAGAATTATAGCTCTATAAAGATAGAATGAATGTGCCTGTATAATGGCATCAGTACTCACTCATTCTTGTGTGCTGTCTCTTTTTCTATAGACAATACAATGTTAATCTAAAGTATCTTTCTGTTAAATAAAGCTATCAATAAAGCGACGTGATTGTCCAGGATTTAAATGTGAGAAACAAAACCTAATAACGTAAGCAGCTGGTGTTTGCTATTGTGATGGGAAAAGATATTACCTAGAAGGACCAATGCTCTGATAGACTTGTCAGTTCTATGTCATATCAGTGTAAGAGGGAATATTCCACACATTTGCATTCGTTGTCGCTGTAACAGATATTTAATTATGTAGGCCTTTGTGGGTACTGATCATGGATATAGTACAAGCTGTTGCAGCTCATGAATAGCAGAGCTTAATTCAGTAAGCAAAAAGTTGCCTTAATATAGAGCTAAAGAAGAAGGGGACAATGGATGAGTTTAGTGAGAGTGGAAAGATGCAATCTTTAACACTGTCTCTTTGGCCTCAGTTCCTTTAGGCACTACCTCAAGGAAGTGGGATAACAGATCCACCACTTCTAGATCTGCAGTGTAGCATTTTAATGAGCTAATTTGTAAATTGATTTTAATGAGTTAATTTAAATTCCTGTGCTAAAGTTTAGCCTCTGCAGGTACAGCTCTCTAACGCCTTCCTTATTATACAGGGCTTTTAGCAATGTCTTTGGTCTCCTGCTCTTCAGGGATTTACTGACAAAGTGATTTATCAAACTATGGTTAAATCTTAAGTGGGATGCAATTGCTTGAAAACTGCTAGAAGGTGTATTTCATAAAATTTCTCCAAGTCACCAAGAAGGCTCGCACAGGTATATTAGCTATTACATCTGAAAGTTTTGTCACTGTTTGTGTATTCTCTATCTCAATATTTCATGCATCAAGTTAGTGGAATCTGTAGATTGTGCCTTAGCTTTGAAACAATGGATTTGTTACACTAGGGATGTTTGGTTCAATTTATTGTTTAGTGAGTGACAGTTTTGCAGAACTCCTATACGGAGTAGTTTCCCACTACCAAGAACTTACGTGAAACTCAGAGCCAGATAATTTAAATTAAACATGTGATGTACAGTATGTGGGTACAATATAACCTTATTTGCTGTTCTTGTTCATGGAGCAAATGAATCACTTTTCATAGATGTAGGGCTGGAAAGGATCATTATGACAATCTAAGTTGACCTGTGTAGTATTGGCCATGTAATTTGATGATTCCTGCAACAAACCCAATGACTTGTAATTGACCTAGAGCATCTCTCTTAGACAGATGTCCACTTTTGATTTAAGGACAGCAAGTGATGGAGGATCTACCACGTCCAGCTGGTCCACTGGTTAGTTACCCTCACTGTTAAAAATATTTGCCTTTGCCCCTGATTTGAGTTTATCTAGCTTCAACGTCCAGCCAAAATCAGCTGTTATCCCTCTTTCTCCTGGATTAAAGAGTCATCTACTATCAAATATTTGTCTCATTCAGTATCCTAGAGGGAGTAGTAGGAAAGCAGATGCTAGAAGAGAGCCAAATTTGCTTTCTGCTAAGCCAAATTCCCACTGAAAAAACAGAAAAAGAAAATGAGAGGCTCAGCTAATGACTTATAGGGGGCCTTCCTCTCTACACCACTTGTTTAACTCTATGTGAAGTCATTGACTAAAGACTATTAATCTGATTTAGTTCATGCCAGCTAGATGGTGGTTGAGCCTGAGGCTTAACTGCACACCAATGTGGGAATAGCTCAATACTTGACATTTTAACGTTAAGGCCATTGACGCAAAGGGGCTTCCTGATCTGGCCTCTTAAGCAACACATGTGGAGTATAGAACAGGAGAAATATACATGCCTGGGGCATGTTTTCCCAGTCCACTGGCACCCTCATCCCTATAGACCCCGTAGGTGCAGATAACAACGCTGGCAGAATTAGACCCAAGTGTGATGTAAAACAAGAGCCTACCAGCAGCTCTCAGATTATAGGGAAAGTTTCAGCTGTGCAGCACTACATGCCACAGCTGGCAGAATGGGAGGCCTTGACAAATGCAGAGGTGAGTCTAAGTTTATATACTCTGCACCTTCTTCTGGTCTCTTCAGTGTATCCACAACCAACTTAGACTTGCACCCAATTTACACTCCTACCCCCACCCCTCTGAATTTGGCCCCTACATTATAAAGGAATTGGTTTCTGTAAATCAGGACTTGCCATAAGATTTAACCCACCAGTAGATCATGAAGGGATGCCTGCTGGGCCGCACCCCGTGGATCGCTGGTGGGGTGAAGCAAAATCATGTGGGTTCTAGGGTGCAACAGAGGGTGTAGGAAGGTATGAAAAGTTCCACTTTTCCTGCTGTTCCTCCTCTGCTCTATCCCTAACCCAATCTCACATCTGCTCCTCAGTCTTCTCCTTCCTTCCCAGCTCCTGCGATAGCTCTGTTTCATGCGACAGCAGGGCCAGGCCCACAACACTCCTGAAGTAAGTCTGCTGCTGGGAGAATAGAGAACTACCCCCCCCACCCCGTCCTCCTCACCTCCCCATTGGCACCACCAGCAACCCACCCATCACATTCCCCTACTACCTCATTTTTACATTGGGGGTGATTGATATAAAATGAAATTTGACAATTTATTATTCATCACTAATGGGAACTCAATGGCTTGTGGATTACTGTACTGATTCTCTGGGGGCCTAGGACAGTTTTTTGCTCATGCACAAAAAAGGCTGAAAATCCCTGGAGTAATTTCCACAGTATGAGGCCAGAAGAGAGGAGTAAAGCAAGAGAAACAAAACTGGAAGATTTAAGGAAAAAACATCGGACAGGCCAGCCCGCACCCACACTTCAACTTTACTTTCTTTCATCTCCTCTGTACCCAGCCTTGCACTGGTAAATTAATGCATGTAGATAGAGGGGAGTCTGACTGTAAGGAAGTCCATTACATCCCCTTACACACCACTTGTTGCCCATTATCTGGGCACAATCTATGTGAACTTCAGCCATCATAGCGGAGTGAATCAATTCACAACACTGCAGCCTGTCACCTCTGTGCACTGGA